>NC_137786.1:86552153-86914653 GCF_963383645.1 Muscardinus avellanarius | reverse complement strand
TAAAACTAAAGATAAAAATACACCTTTGCCTTTGTTATAACATACATTGAGTATTTAAAAAAAATAACTAAATAAATATGATGTTAGATTTTTTTCTAGAAAAATGCTTAATAATATCTTAATAGAGCTAATGTTTATTATTAATTATTAATTTGTTTTTATTCAAAAATGGATATTGATTATGTTTTATATTATCATTTTTCTGTGAAAGTTATTTGTTGAAGTATTATAGAAAACAAAAAAAAGGCAAATAGTCCATCAAATGAAATTTAAACTTTTAAATTGTTGAAAATGTTTTTGTCCCAATGTGTTCTAACCATAAAAATATTTAAGAGGGACTCCAGATAATGGAGGGGAAACCTCAGCAAAGCTAGAAAAGAAATGTAGGAAAGGAAGAAGGCTGAAGTTGATTAACTGGAGGAGCTACATTCGAATATGTGTATAAGTGTGAATGTAGCATGGTTTAACTAGACACTTATTGTTGGGAGGGAAGGAAAGGGTAAGTGAGGGGGAAGCACACTAAGCACTGTTGTGAATATATTCCATTTCAATATGATTTGCATAAAAATAAAAAATTAGCAGGTTTTAAGTAGCTATAGATCTGACCTCAACAAGTATTTCAGGATTTTTACTGGCAAGGCCACTTAGTTTCAATAGTTTTAAAATAGAGCAGTTATTTAAATGAATTTTTAATTCTCTATCCATAGCATTAACTCAGGTCAGTCAAATAGATTCGATTCTTTCTTTGCAGTCTGTGAGTTATCTACCTCTTTTTAATGTTAGACAATTGGCAATAACAATATGCAAATACAATCTCTTATTTTTAGTTGGGGTTTGAAAAGTGGACATTATTTATTTGTTAATATACTAAAAAGTAGACATGTTTAACATATCTTAAACAGTGACACCACAAATTTATATATCCAAAGAAAATGAATTAGCATTGACACAGGGGAAAGAACAGCAATTATTTTTTTAATTTATGGAAACATTATAGAAAGGCCATGGAACCAAAAGGGGCAAACATATAACCCATAAACTACAAAAACCCTTCTTCTCAATTCATAAATTCTCTTTCTTTTTTCATTTTGTTTATTTATTTAGTGGTACTGGGGATGGAACCCAGGAGCATTCGAACTCCAAGCTACACCCCCAGCCCTATTTTTTATTCTTTATTTTGAAACCGGGTCTCACTGAGTTGCAGAGGGCCTCACTAAGTAGCTGAGGCTGTCCGCGAACCGTGATCCTCTGGTCTCAGCCTCCACAATGCTGGGATTACAAGCATACGCCACCACGCTGGGCGAGAAATATAAATATTTTGATCTTATACCAGTAAATCTGATTTACTCCCATACTTTCCATATTTTAAGAATTTCCTGCTTCATATGTGCTTAACTATTCTCTGTAGAATATTTCAGAACTTTTCATATTTTTTACTGGATTAAATCCAGGGCTTTCAAGTTTGTGTTTCTCTTGCTCCAGTTTGCTGGTTTGCTGAATAGTCAGGATTACAGGTGTGTATCACCAAACCAAACTACTAATATTCTTATTATTTCTTTCATTTTGTACCACTTCCACATCAAATACACCCACTTACAGTGTACTAAGTAGAAGAAACTTAATAGAACAAATAGATAATAGAAACAGAGAAATTCATTTGTTAGTGTATTTATTTTTCTGTCAAGGTGTCCCACCCCAACATGGACAGGGGTTTATAGAGTCTGGTTGAAAGAAACAAACAACCAGACAAACAAAAAAGGTCTTCCCATTTGTTTATTGAAATGAAATTAACAGTCATAAAATTAGCAAGTTTGGAAATCCCAGTAGATATACATGGTTTTCACACTATTAAAGAAAAGAAAGCCACAGTAATTATCTTTATGTCATTATAAAAAAAGAAAATTTGGCCTAAAGTTCTGTGAACACTTTGACAATCCTGTTCTCTGTAAAGCAAAACCAAACAAAACAGTTAACAAATTGTTTCTGATATTATCACCACTTACCAGCATAGCACAAGAAAGTAAACTGAATTTGGGGTTACAAAGGCTTGGTTTTGTGAGGATTTCCCATACTGTTATCCAAAGTGATTGTACTAATTTACAATCACACCAGCAGTGTACTAGAACTCTGCTCTCCACATCCTCAACAGCATTTGTTTGTGTTTTCTTTCACTTGCCCATTTTTGATTAGGTTATTTGTTTTCTTAGTGTTGTGTTTCTTGAGTTTTCTGTATATTCTGGATATTAGTCCTTTTTCAGAGGAATAGTTAGCAAAAAAAATTCTCACATTCTGTCTGCTCTCTGTTGAGGTTCTTGGTAGTTTCCTTTCCTGTACAGAAGCTCTTCATTTTAACACAATCCCACATATTGATACTTCTTTCAATTTCTTGTTCCTTTGAGGTCTTGTGGAGAAAGCTTTTGCCTGAGCCTATTTGTTGAAATGCTAGGCTTATTTCCTTTTCAAGAAGCCACAAAAATAAAAGAAGGTGCAAAGATTTTCAAGTCTTTGATTCATTTTGAATTGACTCTCAGGGAGGGTGAAAAGTGGGGTTTATTTTCATTTTTTCTGTATATGGTTAGCCAGTTTTGCCAATAACATTTATGAAGAGGCTATCTTTTTTTCAGTGTATGATTTGGTTCCTTTGTCAAAAATCAATTGGCTCTAAGTGTGAGGATTTGTTTCTGTGTCTTCTATTTTGCTTTATTGGTCTATATGTTTGTCTTTGTGAAAATACCATGCTACTTCTGTGAGAACAAACCTACCATATGACCCAGCAATGCCACTTCTGGGTATCTACCCAAAAGAATGGAAACCATACTACCAAACTAATGTATACATATCTATGTTCATAGCTGCACAACACAATTCACAATTGCCAAAATATGGAACCAGGCAGGATATACATCAACAGATGATTGGATTGAAATTTTACTCAGCAAACTAAATTATGTCATTTGCATAGAATGGATGGAACTAGACCACATTGTGCTAAGTGAGATTAGTCAGTTCCAAAAAATAAAATAATTGGATGTTTTTCCTAATATGTGGAAGCTAGTGAGAATTGGCCATAGGAGGAACTCTAGATGAGCAAATAAGGTGAACTAGCTCAGGGGAATAGGAGGAAGGAAGGGAGAAAGAGAGAAATTTTCTACTGTACATGATGTACATCCATAAACATATAAAAGTCAATCATTAAGCCAAATTTGAGAAGGAGGGAGAGATAGGGAATGGAGTGGGATTGGGGAAGGGCTAAATGAGTGATGTGTGCATGTATGCTTCCACCATCTTGTACCCCATTAATATGTAAAACTACAGTGCACCAATAAAAAAACTAAAAAATAAGACTTGGTTTTATTTTATTTTTTTCCATTTTAGTTGTGGAGGTTAAGCAAATTTACTTTAACCTCGGTTTGCTCACTGCACTGAGAAATTCCACATTAATCTTTTAGGATTGCTGAGAGAATTTAACATATTATTTACTAATTTAAAATACATTTATATATATGCTTGATGGATGCTAAGATTTTATGTATTTTTTATATTTGTTGTTTATTTTTGTATTGGTTTTAAAGCTGGGGACATTCTACCTCTGAGCAACACCCCCAGCTCTTTTTATTTTAATACAGGGTATCATTAAAATCACTCATAAGTTTGCTAAATTTATGAGGCTATCTTCAAACCTCTAGTCTCAGTTACTTAAGGACTGAGGTACAGGTGTGTGCCACCACACCCAACTCTTTTTAGTTTCTTTGATTCATTGGAAATCAATTTGGATATATATGCAATTTTACTTGTTTTTTTATTACTTATTTAGGATACATAATTTTAGCTGACATAAAATATTGGTATAAAAACAAAAACTATTTATGTCTCATTATTATTTTATAGTGATGTTTGCCTTTTAATCTTATAAGTATTCCAACATATATGATGAAAACCAGATAAAAAAGAAACTTGTTAGATTATTCATCAGTGATCTTAGCAGTGTGACAGTGGGAAAGTCACCTAACCTCTCTCTGCTTCAGTCTCCCTGTCTTATAAAATGGGAGTAATGCCTACCTCACAGGGTTGCTGTGGGGATTTATTAGAGAAAATATCTGTAAAGCACCTAAGGCTCTCAAAACAAGGAGCTATCTAAATACAAAATAATATTTATTAAATTTGGTTTGTTTGTGAAAAAGTTTGCTCATCATACATGTATAAATAGAAATACCTGTGTTATAAAACTAAACACCTTGGTAAAAGCTGAGAACTAGATTTAATGATGAATTAAAATGTCATTAAGTCAGCAATCATTAGAAGGACATTAATTGAATCTGCCACTTTGGGCCATGTGATTCAGTTATTTAAAAATAAATTATAGCCGGGCATGGTGGCACACACTTGTAATCCCCCCACTTGGGAGGCAGAGTTCGAAGCCAGCCTCACTGGCTTAGGAGACCCTGTTTCCAAATAAAAGTATAAAATAAGTTCTGGGAGTGTAGCCCGTAGGTAGAAGGGTTTCCAGGAACCCCAGTACCACCAAAAATAAATAAATAAATAAATAAATAAATAAATAAATAAATAAATGAATGAATAAATAAATAAATAAATAAATAAATAATATAGTCAGGCGTGGTGGTGCATGCTTTAATCCCAGCTCTTAGGAGGCTGAGACAGGAGGATCACACAGGTTCAAAGCCAGCCTCAGCTATTTAGTGAGGCTCTCAGCAACTTAATGAGAGCCTGTTTTCAAATGAATTATAAAATAGAGTTGGGAGTGTAGTCTGTAGTTGGGGAAAATCCCCTGGGTTTCACCCCTCCAGTACCCCCCTCACACACACACAAAGTTATATGGGTAAAAAGCTCTCAAATGAGCTTAGAAAAAATTTCCAAGCAGATGGTCACTTGCACAAAGTCAGTCCAACAGTAAAATATAAGTGAAAGTTCATAGTTACATATCCATCTTTTGTTAGCTATTTATTTACTCAAATTACAGAAAAATAACAAAGCACTTAAATACCATTCATGCCATCTACTTTTAAACAAAGAGAGCTTCCAAGGTGTTTTTGTGATAAATTTGCCATTTTTCTGATCTGAAGTAACCAAATTTTATCCCAGAAGCATGCATATTTTTTTTTTAGATTAGCAAAACGTACTTGCTCAATTCTAGTTTTTCAAATAACATACTTAATGTATTCAGTAAATAAAACAAAACAATTTTGATTATTAAAGATTTTTATATTGACAGTTAAGTAAATATGAAAGCCGTCCAGTACAATGGCTAAAAATGTTGAAAATACAGAAAGTTAGATGTAAATGGTATTTACAAATGGTTGCATGAATGTTCCAAAATATATATTTTTATAGAGATTTGTTTATATTGTCTCAATTTTTCTGAACTGAAGTCCTGCAAGAGTTATTCTTAACTCTATAAGTACATATGCTTCAAAAATATGTTCAATTAATTTAGCTAAAATAGCACCTGTTTATGAGTTAAATACTTAAGATTAAGAATGAACAGAGTTACTCACAGTATGTTCTCCACTAGCTGAAACCCAGGACTTAGGTTTCTAGTGCTAGAGACAAGCATTAGGAGATGATGAGGTCTATTAGTCATCATTTTCACATCTATAATCTAAAGACCTCACCACCTAACTTATACTAAGGAAGATTTATTAACTCAGAGTTTTCCTTGGGGTTCATTCCATGTGGGATTAGAGATCACACATGGCAGGGCATGATGCTAGTGAGAAGTGGAGAAAGGGAAAACAAAGTCTGTATTTTCACATCACTAAGGCAGGAAGCAAAGCTCAGGAAATATATAATCCTCCATGCGCATCACCAGAAAACCACCTTTTCTAGCCTCAACCTAATGGCCAAGGGCACCACCCTGATAATTCCATTACAGTGGATCTACATACTGCCGGGAGTTAAACTCTCATGATTCAACTATATCATCCCTGAATGTTAATAATTGAGCTTTTCATGGAAAGATTTTATAGAGTTTATAGCTATCTATAACATCAGGTAATATTATTAATTACTTATTGTTTAGTTACTCATGTTTCAAAATGCCACTTGATTTTTTTCATAAGATGCCTAATTTTAACAGATTTTTAAAATTCCATCAAACAAAGTATACACATTCAAAATGCTGAGCAATTTTTTAACTGAAAGTACTCTAACCATATAGGTAATTCAATTCTTATATTTATCAGTCTATACATATTGCAATAATTATGATTTAAACTTTAAAACATAAAACACATAGAAGAGGAATTTGTGAACATCATTTTAAGGTTTTTCAAACTGTCCATTGTGGTGCATGACTATAACCCCAATACTTGAGGAGATGAGAAAGGAGGATCTCAGGTTCAAAGACAGCTTCAGCAATTTAGCAAAGATCTTAGCAATTTAGTGAAATTCTGCTTCAAAATAAAAAATAAAATAAAATAGAGATGAGGATGTTGCTTGGAAGTAGAATAACCCTGGGTTCAATTTTTAGTACCAGGAAAGAAAAAAACTTTCAAGGCATGTTTAAGTACATGGTTTTGTCTTGTATTTTCCTTTTTACGTGACTAAAGCTTATTTTAAATCATATGGACTTAATTCTTAAACTTTCCATCTTGGCTTCATATGGGCTCTTTTAAGTCTACCACAGACTATATTTATTTTTGTATCTAATAAACAGACTATTCAAGAAAAGCAGAATGAGTGAATGAATAGTGATATGAATGTGAATTAATAGAATAGCAAAATTTTGGTTTCCATTATACATCTTTTGCCTTCTTCTCTTCTTCTTCCTCCCCTCCTGCTTCTTTACTTGTATCCCAAATTACCAGGTTTTTTAGATGGAAATGTTACTCATTTCAAAATTTGCTTGTAAAATGCACTGAAATAAGAAGCTAAATTGTAAGCTTCAATAAACTTCACTTTCTGCTTTTTTTTTTTTAAAGAGAAACATGCTCCAAAAATGTTTCTGAAATTTAATTGTAAAAACAAATAACACTCTGAATTGGTAAAACTTTAGGTCTTAAATGAATTAAACACTGCACCAAGTAGCTCACTCTTTAAATCACTTGACATAGTGTCTGTCTGCAAAAAGAACATTTAAGAAATACACATCTGGGAGTATAGCAAGAGGAGTGATTCTAGTACACTCTGCAAGATCCATGACTTCCTAATATATTTCAATGTTAATGTTGATCAATAAAATATTATGGGAAAATGTTAAAGAAAAGAGCACTCAAGCAAATTCTATAGCATATTTTGTAGATAGTCAAAAGTTAGCATCTGAGCTGGGTGGGTGGTGCATTCTGATAATCCCAATACTTTGATGACTGAGATAGGAGATAGGAGGATCACAAGTTGAAGGACAGCCTCAGCAAATAGTGAGACTCTGGCTTACCTAGAAAGACTCTGTTGCAAAACAAAACAAAACAACAACAACAAAAAAAGAGCTGAAGGTGTTGTTTAGAGGTAGAATTTTCCTGAGTTCAATCTCCCATATCAAAATACAAAAAGTTAGAGTCCCTTCTGTGCTTGCCCCTTATTTGACTGACGATTCAGGTCACCTAATTTTTTTTTCTTTTCTCTCTCTCTTGATGTTGGGATTATTTAAAAGAAACATATTTGAATTATTTTAAGCATGGCACTTAGGACATAAGTAGAAATGTAGAAAACATATTGTAACATCTTCATTTTATTACAAAGGAAGATGTGAAATGTTGATTAGGCAGGGTAGAAGGGAATGGTGATTTAAAGCAAGATGTGGACTGTTCCTAATAAAATACATCTTTATTTCTACATAACTCTCTTATCACTCCACTCCTTGAAATAAGAAATATGAGATGCCTTTATTTGCTGGGAAAAAAACCAAAAATCTCAAAAGAAAAAATAAAGAAAAGAAAAAAGTCAACTTTATAAGAGAATGCAACATCAAATCTGTCTTTTAGTAGAAAGAACAAAATAAGATAGGTCAGCTGATATTGGGATTATTTCCATGTATTTAACAAGATTTACTTAGCAAACACAGAAACTGTAAGCTAATGTTTATTAAACTATCTGGGATGAAACATTAAAAATAAAGCTTTCTTATGTTTTGTCTGGCATTTCTATTTTTTTTCCAAATTCTCCCTAGCTACCAGATATAAGAAAAAACACACAACCTTTTACTTTTTGTGACTGACAAATCTCTTAGCATAATATTTTCCATCTCCATCTATTTCCATACAAATGATAAAATTTTATTCTTCTTTATGGCTGAGTAGAATTTCATTGTTACATATTCATTCTTCTGTTGATGGACACCTATGCTAGTTCTATAGTAATTTGTAATTTATATATTGTAAATATATAAATTCAATCATATATTAATTCATAATTTGGCAATTATGAATTATATTGCCATAAACATATATGCATGTGTTACTATGATTGTCTGGTTTCAATTCTTTTGGGTATATACCCAGGAGTTGTATACCTGGGTCACATGATAGGTTCATTCTCTTTCGTTTTATTTTATTTATTTATTTATTTATTTATTTATTTATTTATTTATTTATTTTGGTGTTACTGGGGATGGAACCGTTCTACGTCTGGGCTAAACTCCCAGACCTATTTTATATTTTATTTGGAAACAGGGTCTCTTAAGCCAGCAAGGCTGTCTTCAAACCTGGGCAATCCTCCTGTCTCTGCCTCCCAAGCGCGGACATTACAAGCGTGCACCACCACGCCCGGCTCATTCTCATTCTTTTTGGGACTCTTCATACTGTTTTCCAAAGTGCTTGCACTAGTTTGTAAGAAACCAGTGAGAAAGGGACCTTACTGAGGGAGGCAGGATTGGAGAAGATGACTTGAAGAGGATAAAACATCAATTGACATGATGTACATGCATAAATTTATCAATATCAATCACAAGGTTTTGTGTGGGGTGATGAGGGGAGAAAAAAGTAGGGTGGGAACTGGGAAGAGCTCACTATCACTTGAAACTTCATCATGTTGTATTTTTACAACACACCAATAAATTAGAAACATAAAAACAAAACATATGGTATTTATCAATAAATAAGATTTTATTAAAAAGAGAATATAATCATAGATTAATTTCTATGTTCTTCAATCGCATTTTATAGTCCTGCCTATAGTAATACAGTAATCACCTTTAATATTTATTTATTTATCTATTGGTGGTATTGGGGATGGAATCCAGGGACCTTCTACCTCCGGGCTACACTCCCAGAACTATTTTATATATTTTTATTTGGAAACAGGGTCTCTTAATAAGCCCGCTGAACCTGCGCGATCCTCCTGTCCCAGGTTCCCAAGCTCAGGGATTACAAGCATGTGCCACCATATATTAAAGGCTAATCACCTTTAATATATGTTGACAACTAAAAGTAAACAGTAACACAGCAATATATCTGTGTCATTTTGGAAATTATTTAAAAAGAAAATAATCAACATATAGCACAAAGCAATATTACAAAAATTCATGCACTTGATATGTAGGGAAATATGTTTATATAATAAACTATGAGCATGCCAATTTATTTATAAATTATTTCACAAATTAATATCAAAATTATATCTAAAAGTTTAACATAAATAATACTGTTTAAAAGCAAGGCCTTTGTGGCTTAGTCTGCAATTTACTCACCTATTGTTAGGAACAGACTAGGCCTTTGATATTAATTCATAGAATGTAATTTGAATAATTCTCTTGCTAATTTATTCATTAAACAGAAAGATGATAATGATGAATTCAGCTTAGTGTTTTTCACATGCCATTCAACACGTTGATGTGCTTAAAGAGTAATGACGAAAATGGATAAATATTCATCCAGGTTTTTATCTTTTTAATACAAGGCACTTTCAAATTGTTTTAAAATCTTTAAGCAAAGAACTATAAATTTTTCTATGTATATTAATTCTAAAACAAAATAAATGTAACATACTTTAACTCTAAAAAACCCTATACATTTCCCCTTTAGATATAAAGCAAATCTGTAACTTAAACTGTCACATTTTTAGAAAAGTCAAAAGTTTAAATTAGATTGACTCAGTAAATTATAAAACAAATAAGAATTTTTGTAATGAATAAATATGGAAAAGACCATCCATGTTTAATATAGGAATGAGGTTTCTATTGAAGTAAAACTTTCAGACCAAACAATTTGATAATGGAATTATTCTCTTTTGCTTATGTTTATTCAGGATCTACAAATAAATTTTATAACAAAATTTATTATATAACATTCAAAATTAAAAGTTAAAATTTAAAGTAAATGTAGTGCTATACTCTGTTTTTGCTTGCTAATAGCCATTATTTATGATAATAATTTATAAGATTAAAAAAACTATATAGGTTTTTCTCCATTGACTATTTTAATATGATTAGTGGGTGGGTGCAGTGGCATACCCCTATATTCTTAGCGTTGGGATAGGGTAGACAAGAGGATTATAGGTTGGAGTTGGGTCTCAGTAACTTAGTGATATACTCAGTAACATAGTGGGACCTGTTTCAAAATAAAATGGACTGGGGGTATAACTCAGAAGTAGAATGCCCTTAGGTTTGACCCTCAATACCATAAAAAATATAAATAAAATAAAAATATAGTGATCAATGGTCTCAGTTAATGTATGTCACTTTTTAAGCAGCCTCAAAATTAAAACATGACTCCGGCAGCATGCATCTCACAGGACTCCCTGCTTTCTTTTTGACCTGTCTGTGGCACGTGTCTTGTTACTTTTGAGGTGCATATTTCATTGCCAAGCCATCTGAATTCCCTGACAGTCCAGGGACCAAGTTTTAAAGGGGATTGGTCATTGCTTTTAATTTTTCCCTTGTTGCATCAAACCAACAAACCTCAGGAAACTAGGAAAATATGGAAAGTCTCCAGAATAGAAAGGTTTAGATATTTCTGGAAACTATTCCATTATTAGAAGCTTTTCTAAACTTTCTCTAGGTATTCTCTAAGGGTTGCAATGAATAGATGAGTATGTGGAACTTCTGGTTCTTCCAACCTAGGCTTCTTCGAACATTGACCAAATTATACTTTAGCCAGGCATGGTGGCCCATGTTTATAATAACAGTAATTAGGGGGCTGAGACAGGAGAATCACGTTTATGGCCAGACTCAGCTACTTAGTGAGGCACTTCACAACTTAGTAAGTGACAGATACTTCAGGTTCCTCCTCTTCCCCTGTGGGACCCTGCAATGGGGACAGGAGGTAGAACCCTGGAAGTCAAAACAGAGGCATGACAAGACTCCAGACATCATGAGACTCCAGAAGTCATGGAGACTCCAGATATCGCGGGGCAGACTCCTAATGCTATGAGACTGCAGATGTCACAAGAGTACCAGCCACTAGCCCCACCCTAAGATAAATACTCTGACTTCCTCTCTGCTGCATGACCCTGCACACTGGCCATGACTCTGCTGACCATGTGGCTCTGCTGCTCAATCATCAATCCCTTTCCCCATTGTCCAGAGACCTTGCCCGAAGGTGCTGATTAATTAAAGAGGCCTTTAATAACTCGGTTGGTGTTTGCCTCCTTCGCGACCCCCTGCTCAATTTCAACATAACATATGGTGCTGAAAACCAGGAGGATTTTGCTTTTTTATATTTTTCTCTCTGTCTCTCTTTTTTTTTTTAACCCTGGACTCTCCAATCCGTGCTAGGCTGGTTGGGTAGAGTGCACCCACCAGCCACTGGCCAGTGAGATCATGCACCGAGGTTGCTAGGCAGTGCATGCACCTTGACTGCTGCTGGTACCTCTGCCTGCCCAGCCTCCTGCCCTCAGCACCCCCGCTGTGCCACCTGCAGTCACCAGACACTGGCTCTGCACTTCATGCTTCCTGCTCCAGCTGCCACTGATCCTCTCCGTGTTCCTGCAGTTCCTGCATTGGGTAAGCTCCCTCCCCTTCCCTTGGTCAGAGGCTTCTTGCCTCTCCAGACTTGAGTCTGCCTTTTCTGCCAGTCCACTGTGACTTATAATACAAGCACTTGGTGATCCATTGTCTTCTGGCTCATTTGGTTCTCCAGTCTCCTGGGACCACTCACCCATTAGACCCTGGTGATGACTGGGCTCTTTGGATCATGAACCCCAGTTTCCAGACATTGATCAGGATAATCGAGGATACCTGTTTTCTGTTCTTTGTTCCTGCCCAATGACCATTTATGGGAAACCAAACCTCCAAAATAGATTCCCAGTCCCCACTGTGTCATCCTCTTGCTAATATCAGACTCTGAGTTTAGTGGGAGAATTATTTCTAGAATATTTAACCTTGTATTGCACAAGGGTCTGGTTACATTACAAGTTGGATAATGGGTCGCTGTGGCCAGTGAGTGGCAGTCTAGATTTCAAGATCTTGACTGATCTCAGCAACTTTTGTAAGTGGGCAGGTAAATGGTCTGAAGTCCTTATGTACAGGCTTTCTTTTTATGTGTTCCTGACTTTCCCTTCCCACCCACCCCCACTCTACTGCCCAAGTCATGCTGGCTAGGGATTCCCGCTAGCCACAGTCACCATCTTGATCACCACATGGTGACTTACATATGCCATCTGGTGGTATTGTTAAGTCACAGACTAACTCACAGTCACCATCTTGGCCCATGCCAGCCTGCAATTTTGCTTGAGTAACAGGTACAGTCACCATTCTGTGACATTTGGTTGCCAGCTTCCCACTCTAATCCGCTCCTTTCCCTCATACCATCGTCCCTTAAGGGACCAACTCAAGGTGTTTTTACCATCTATACCCACTTAGATCCATCTAATGAGGCAGGATCTGTGGTGTTGGCAACCCATATATTTGGGCAATCAGCCCAAATACTTGAAAAAAAATTCAAAAAGGCTGAGGACAGTCTTCAAACTCCTATCTGAGCTTTGGTAAACAAGGCATTTAAAGTCTTTAATTTCAGAGAGGAACAGGAGGAGATGGAGCATACACTCCAACTTCGCCAAAAGGCAGATTTGCAAGCTCGAGCCATGGTATATGCCCTGCAGCTGGGGGTGGAGGCTCAGCCTTCTGGAGTGCCACCTCGAGGTGAAGGGCAGCAATAACAACTACCTCCAGGAGCCTGCCTCAAGTGTAGCAAGGCTGTGCCCACCAATCAGACCATGCCCGGCATATACCCAAGAGGGACACTGAAAAAGTGAGTGCCCTTGGAAAAGTAGTGAGCCCCAGGTGCCTCAACACAGGGGGATCACCCTTCCAGACCAGGTACCTCCACTGGCCCTAGTTGGCCTGGCCGAAGACTGATGGCTCCTGGATTCCTCAACCTTGATCATCCTTGCCAGCCCAGGATAACTCTCAAGTTAGCAGGTAAGCCAATTGCCATACATTATAGGCCCTCTTTAACAGGACAAAATTGTTCTGCCTGAGGATGAGACCAAAGAAGTAATTAACCTAATACATAATTCCCTACATTTTGGGCCTATGGCTCTTAAACATTTCCTAAAACCCTTGTTTTATTCTTCCCTTCTGCAATAGCTGATTAGTAAAGTGAGCGTCTCCTGTTCTTCTTGTGCTGCTGTTTCTTCCCAAGGATGCCTTTGCCCCTCTTTTCCTACCCATCAAATGAGAGGATACTTGCTAGAACAGGACTGGGAAATTGATTTCACCCATATGCCTTCAAAAAAAAAAAAAAAAAAAAAAACAACTAAAATATCTTCTTACCATGATAGACATCCTAACAGGTTGGGTAGAGACTTTACCCCCAAAGGACAATGTTCTATGCTCAGATATCACCCCTCTGTTTGGACTCTCCAATTTCTTATAATCTGATAATGTGCCAGCTTTTATTGTTAAGGTTACTCAACAGGTGGCACAAGCCCTTGGCATTTCTTGCAAGTACTGCGTTCAATACTGACCACAGTCATCAGAAAAGGCACCTCTTAGGGAACATGCTGATTGATATCTTCCCCAACCTGGGACTGAAGAAGCAAAGAAGCAGCTCCATACCTGGCAGTCAAGGCCCTTATGCCAGGGGATCAAGTCCTCCTCAGGTTGCTCCAACTGAAAAATCCCCAACCACGGCGGACTGGGCCTTCTACAGTGATCCTCACCACAACCACTGCAGCCAAACTACTGGGGACCCCAACTGGCATCACCTTACTCAGCTACAAAGGGCTCCTTTACAACAGCCTCATGACAAATTCTCTTGTACAGTGTTAGGGCACACTAAGCTACATTTTTCTTGGCATAATTCTCTTTAATGCTTTTATGTTAGCAGGTCCACTTGTTTATATAGTATGGTACTCTCTCTCCAGATGCCAGACAGCCATAAGTATTAAACTCTTTAAAATCTGTTACTGATGCTCCTGACCCAACAGCATGTTTTCCATTTGACCAAACTTACCCATACTCACTCACTGCTGGAAAGAGTGGCATGTGTCTCTCTCAGAGAAAATGAATCTGGTCTAATAAAGAAAACTGCTAAAATGGGTGGTATACATCTCTTCCTCAGGAAAAAATGCTGCTATTATATTAATAAATCTAATCTAATGGAAAAAATGTCTAAACTCTGGCCAGGTTATGCAAAATCTAAAAGCACAATAGTGACAATCTATATTATATCTGAAAGGGTTCCAAGGGCCAGTAGCTGCTGGGCTCCTTCCTTTCCAGGGACCCATTTTCACAATTTGCCTTTTCTTTTAATAGCTCCTCATCTATTGAAGTTCATTCAAATACACATTACGAATCTGTCCAGATTAATCTCCAATTTCTGCTGCAGCCATACTCCCACCTACCCACTTCTGAAAGAATCTACCTCTCCTGGACAACGAGTCTCCTATGACATCCCCTGAGATTAGGAAGTAGTTATGGACTCAGTCATCACCCAATATCACCAAAAGGCTGGGATGATAGGTCAGGTCCCTCCCTTCCCCCATCGGGTCCTGCAGCAGGAATAGGAGGTGGAACCCTGGAAGCCAGAGTGGAGACATCATGAGACCCACTAGCCTCACCCCAAGATAAATATCCTGACTTCCTCTCTGCCACAAGACTCTGCCAACTGGCTGTGTCTCTGCTGACCACGTGGCTCCGCTGCTCAGTCATCAATCCCTTCCCCCCCAGTTGGCAGACCTCACCCAAAGGTGCTGGTTGATTAAAGAGGCCTTTAATAACTTGGTTGGTGTTTGCCATTTCAATGTTACAGTAAGATCCTTTTTTAAAAGAAAAAATAAGAAAATAGGACTGGAAGTGTAGCTCAGTGATAGAATGACACTGAGCTCAACCCTCAGTGTATATATATATATATATATATATATATATACATATATATATACATATATATATGTATATATATATACACACATATATATATATATGTATATATATATGTATATTTTTTTTAAACATTTAGTACCTTTTATGGTCTAGTGGTAACTTTCAAGACAACATCAATTATTTTTTTCAGGCCAAATGGGAAAAGTAACAAAGCAAAATTTATAAATTAGATATAATTCCCCTACATACTCCTTATTGCATTCACATCTTAAAATTCAACATGAGGCAAGTTAACAGTCTAGAGGTGGTCTTCTTGTCTATCAGTAGTATATGTTTTTTGGTACTAGGGATTGAACCCAGAGACATTCTTCCTCCAAGCTCTAACTTAGACACAAAACATCTAAACAAAACACATCTAAGCATGCATTCAATACCATATCAATAAAATTATACAACAGAACCAAGTTGGGTTTATTCCAGAGATGCTAGTCTGGTTCAAAATATGAAAATAATATATGCAATTCACTATATAAACAGAACTAAAGACAACTCAACTCATTTATATTACTTCCTTTGATCTGAAAAAGTTATTACAAATACTAAAACCTTTTTAAATGTAGAATGTATTAATAGTGAATGTTAATTATATATATATATATATATACACATATATATGTATATATATATGTGTGTGTGTGTGTGTGTGTGTGTGTGTGTGTGTATATATATATATATATATGATTTTTTTTTGCAGTACTGAGGAAGGAACCCAGGGTGGAACCCAGGATGGAACCCAGCTGTATTTTTTAGTCTTTTTATTTTCAAAACAGGGTCTCACTGTGTTGCAAAAGGCCACAATAAGTTGCTGAGTCTGTCTGCAAACCACAATCCTCCAATCTCAGCCTCCTGTATACTGTGATTACAAGCGTGCACCACCACCCTGATTAAAGATTTTTTTTTTAATGAGAACTTTATTGATCTGATGTCTTGGTGCTGAGAAAAGACAATACAAATAAGGCCATACAAAGAAGATAAGCATCACTTCTGATACATATTTCAAAAAAAACCTCTGTTGTTCATTTTTGGACATATATATCTCCATTCTTTCCCTAGACATATGTTTATAGAAAAATAAATTTAAATATACACAGACTTATACACAAATGCACATGCTTCTCTTTATTTTAGTGCCACGCAAACTCTGATAATCACTATTTTACTGTTTCAAATATTTTGAATTTTAATATTTTTACACACAAATGAGATCATAGAGTATTTCTGCAGCAGGCTTATTTCACTGAGCAGAATGTCTTTCAGGTTCCTATATCACTTTTTTACAAATTCAACTAAAAATGCTGCAAAATTGAGTCAAAATTTCCATAGCTTCTTCTATAGAAATTGAAAGGCTGAATTAAAATTATAGATAAAAAAGAGAGCCAAAAATTTGACATCAGTGATAGCATGTGGTTTAGAAACAAATTATAAAAAATTGAGCAACATAGAGATAGTATTACCCACAATATATCCATGTGGAGAGCCACTTGAGTTATGATCAACATGACAGATAACACCACAGTGCAATACAGAGAGAGAAGTACAGTTGCTATGGAGATTAATATGAAGATTCTTAGATAACTGGGAATGGATTCACCATATGATCCAGTTATGCTACTCCTAGGTATCTTTTAAAGGGGGTTTAAATCAGAATATTAAAATAATATATGAATATTCATGTTTATAGCAGCACATATTACAATAATAAAATTATGGAACTAACCTAGGTGTCTGTCAACAGATGAATGGATTACAAGTTATGATTATTAACACAATAGAATTTTACTCAACAATAAAGAAAAATAAAATTCTGTTGTTTGCAGAAAAATGAACAGACCTGAAGAACATTATGTTATATGAGATTAGCCAGTCCCAGAAAGAGAAGGATCGCATGTTTTCTCTCATATGTGTAATTGGGATACAAGGACTTAGAAAATGGAGAAGAAATTCCAGTGGGGCAAGGGCCATGATCTTGGGGAGGGTGGGCAGGAGAGAGGGAGACCAAATAAAGAAATCACTTCCATTGACATTGTATACATATATGAGAATACCAATACATACCAATATCAATATTTTTTATAGGGAGAGAGTAGTGGATAGGAAGCCAACCAGGGAAAGCCTACCAAGTACTGTGAAAATTTATTTACTATCAACTACATTATGATGTGAAATTTTAATGCACCAATAAAATATTTTAAAAATAAACAAAAAGTAAAACTTTAATATTTACTATAATACCATACAAGAAAATATTTTATTATAAGTGAGGGAATCTCAATAAGTGTAATTGGGATTAAGGACTATGTAAGTCCTCCCTGAGGACTTATTTTTCAATGACTAATTTAAGAATGAACCACAGGATTTAGGCCTCAGGGATGGCCTTTGTACTTTTCAACCAAACAATAATGAAATATATGTGACAAAAAACTTACTTCCTGGCCCAGTGACTATACTGTGGTCAGAACAAGAGCACGATATATATATATATATATATATATATATATATATATATATATATATAGAGAGAGAGAGAGAGAGAGAGAGAGAGAGAGAAATTTGAATATCAAAGGGAAGTGAAGAAAATGTTAAATATAGAAGGGAAAAAATCACTTTCCTAAAGCAAGCAGTTCTGAGTAAATCATAAGCAAAATTTTACAGTTTTGGCTGGCATGGTGGCGCACGCTTGTAATCCCCGTGCTTGGGAGGCGGAAACAGGAGGATCGCGCAGGTTTGAAGCCAGACGCACTGGCTTAAGAGACCCTGTTTCCAAATAAAACCTATAAAATAGGTCTGGGAGTGTAGCCTGGAGGTAGACGGGCTTCCAGGAACCCCAGTACCACCACAAAAAAAAAAAAAAAAAAAAAAAAAAAATTACAGTTTGAAGACAGAAGGTGGTGTCAAGAAATAATGCGAAAAGAATTTTTTAGCAGATTACCTGTAAATTTTCCTAAGAGTAAAAAATGTGTCTTATAATATAGCTGAACTGGTTTTAACAGTAATTTGCTTTAGTCACTCTTAGCAGTGAGTTAATATCCTGTGTGGTAAGGGCATGCAGATATTTCAGAATAGGTATTACAGCTCTGAAAATGTATGCTCATTGTAGCAGTGTGACTCATATAAATATGACAAAAGCAAAACAAAAGCTATAGACAGCAAAAGGAGAAAATATAATTTTCATACATCTATCTTGTTTAGCTCAAGAAATCTTTTAAAAAGCAGGCATGCAAAATAATATTTTTATTACCAAAATTTTTTTTATTTTATATAATAATCTATTTCATAAATGTATCTCTACTATGTTCCAATTCCAATAGACAAAGTGATAGAAGGTAAAAAATTGTCTTAATGGACAGAGAAACATATATCAAATTAGATCAATTCTTAAATTTTTCATCATCAGAGCAAAGGCTACAACCAAAAGGATAGGCAACACCAAATGGGGTGATGATATATAGGAATAGAATGTAATAGTAATATTATAATTTTCAAAAGGGTTTTGTCACCTCCATTATTATTATTATTATTATTATTATTATTATTATTATTATGTAGTACTGGTGATGGAATCCAGGGGCCATTGCACCTCCGAGCTACATCCTGAGTCCTATTTTTTAGTCTTTTTATTTTTTGAAACAGGTTCTCTCTGAGTTGCAAAGGATCTCACTAAATAGCTGAAGCAGTCAGGAAACCACGATTCTCTGGTCTCTGCTTCCCAAATTCTGGGATTATAAGTGTGACTGCTTCTTTTAACAATGTATTTACTCACTAATTTAGCAATGAATTTTCATGGAAAATAAAAAAATAAATGTACAAAAAATTGTGCAAATATACTCATAGCAGCATTTTTTCATAAAAGCAACAATTACGAAGTAAACATACACACAAAATAATTTTTAATTAATAAAAGAATAAATAAATGAGATGTATTATATTCACACAATAAGATACTCTTCAACAATATATAAAAATGAACTTCAAGTGATTGAACCTTGTAACCTAAATATGTAATTTGAGTAAAAGTTACTGCACAAAGCTGGCAGTGGTGGCACATGCCTGTAATCCCAGTAGTTGCAGGTTGAAGCTGGGGTATAGCAGGTATGAGGCTAGCTTCACTAATTTAGAAAGACCATTTTAAGTCAAAATATATTTCATATGGAAAAACAAAATATTCAGAATTTCCAAAACAATTCTCAGCAATCAGAACCATGCAGGTGATATCTCTATTCCTGACTTCAAATTATACTATAAATCTATTGTAATAAAAGCAGCATGTATTGTCAGAAAAATAGACACATAGACCAATGAAACATAATAGAAAATACAGAAACAAATTCATACATTTATAACCAATTGATTTTCAACATAGGTGCCAAAAACATAAGTGAAATAAAAGACAACTCAAGATGGTTTAAAGACCTGAAACGTTGAAATTATAAGAGAAGGGCATTGTTCCGACATTCCAACATATAGGCACAAGTAGAAACTTTCTCAGTAAGACACCCAAGTCTCAAAGCTCAGAAAACTAAAATAAGAATTAATAAAAGGGATGACTTTAAACTCCAAAGTTTCTACTCAACAAAGAAAACTATCAAGAGTCTAAAGCAAGAACATACAGAATGGAAGAATATTCTTTGCCAGCCATTTCTCTGATGAAGGATGAACATCTAAGATACACAAAGGATTTAAAAAACTTAATACTCCCCCCAAAAGACAAGAAAAACTAAACTAAATATTTCACAAACAAAGAAATATAAAAGTGGACTTTATTTCCATTTTTCTGTATAAGGTTTACCATTTTTGCCAACACCATTTATTGAACAGGCTATATTTTTTTCAGTGTGTTTTTGGCACCTTTGTCAAAAATCAATTGGCTGTATGTAGATTTGTTTCAGAGGCTTCTATTCTACTCTATTTGGTATCAATCTGTTTTTATGCCAGTACCATGCTGTTTTTATTTAATTTGCTTTGTAGTATAGTTTAAAGTCAGGTATTCTGGTGTCTCTTGCATGGTTCTTGTTGCTGAGAACTAATTTGGCTATTTTTTTGTGTGTTTGTTTAATATATATTTAAGGTCTGTGAAGAACGGCCTTGTTAATTGGCCTCAACTTCTCAATATAAAGACGTAAGTTGGAAAAATGGATTTAAAGTCAGAATCCATCTATATGCAAGAAACACACCTTACAAGTAAAGTTAGTTACAAATTAAAGGTGAAGGGCTGGAGCAAGAAAATATTTTCACTCAGGATATTCTACTATGAGAATAAATTTAACCAAATAGGTAAAAAAAAATTCTCTACAAAGAAAATTATAAAACATCGGAAAAATACATCAAAGAAGACATTAGGAGATGTGAGTTTTTTCATATTTGTAGATAGGCAGAATAAACATCAAAATGGGCATTCTTGCCCAGTGTGGTGGTGCATGCTTGTAATCTCAGCATTCAGGAGGCAGAGACTAGAGGGTCGTGGTTTCTGGACAGCCTCAGGTACTTAGCAAGGCCCTTCACAACTCAGTAAGACCCTGTTTCAAAAATAATAAAAAGACTAAAAAAATTGGGTGAGGGTTGTAGCTTGAAGTTAGTATTCCCTTGGGTTTCCTCCCCAGTACCACCCACAAACACACACACACACACACACACACACACACACACACACACACACACACACAAACAAAATGTGCATTCTTACAAAGGTTATTTACAGCTTCAATTCAATACCCATTAATTTCAGTATTATTTTCTAACACACATAATATTTGGAGCAATACATTTTGCATTCTATGGTCAGATTTTCTAACAAGTCTCTCAAAATTTTTTTGCCAAAATGCCCAGAACCTGGGACAGGATATTTCTTTGATAATTATGTAGTATGTTTATGGCATTGTTAACCTTAATATGAATTAATTATCAATGGCCACTTAATTGTGGGGATTTTATTCCTTTGATGGAAAAAAATAAGTTAAAGATATTTAAAGCATAGAAAATATTTTCTTGCTGTTTTCTAGTTTGAAGATGGAAAGGGACTACACAAAAATAAATTACAAATTTTTTTGGAATTGAAATCATTCCCTAGCTTGTGGAAAGCAAGCCACAAAATGTGGATTTGGGTTATATATCATGGGGAGTTCATTTCTACTGGCTGTGTGAAAAATATTATAGGCAAGTTATTCAAAGAGCCTCGAGATCAGAGGCCCCTTGGTCTGCATCTTTATTTGTGCTGCATCTTAGAGACTGTATCTTTAAGAAGTGAGTCTAGCAAGCCTACTTGGATTTCTTACCTACAGAAATGTGGGATGGCAAATGATTGTTTTAAATTACTAAAGTTGTTTTAATTTGTTATTTAGCAAGAGGAGACTGATACACATTTATCATCTACATAACAAAATTTAAAACTAGGATGATGCTATTTGTGAATTTTTTATTAAACTCACTTTTACATATTATGACATATCGATGCAAGATAGCAATATGTATCAATAGGCATTAAAATTACTTATTTGGTTTCATCAATCTTTATTCTAGGAACTTAGCCTAAAGATAAGGCTAAGATATTTGAATACATATGTGCAAAGATATAAATAGTGTAGAGCACTATACCATCATCACTAGAGCATCCCTTATATCTCCCAGAAGCAATTTTTAACAAGGACTAATTTTCTGATGGCTTGGATAGCATCTTAGAAAAATATGATAATCTCATGTTTGAATGTGTCTACTGACTCAAGAAATCCTATTAAAATCTTTCTCAAAATTGTGTAAAGCATTCAACTTAGTTTTTGGTGAGAGCAATTAGAATAAGAGGCTGAGAAACTATCAAATAACTATGTAATTGTGGAAAACAGTTTGCATTTAGTAAGAAAGAAGCTGAAAAGAAGGGAGTAAAGATCACATACATACAAAAGAACAAGAGATTGATGTTGGAGGAGTTGAAACCCTGCTATAGTTATTCATGAGTCCCTGCTATAATCTGCCTTTCTGGATGAAGTTCATGTTGTCCTCCAATTATATAAGATACACTAACATTTTTTCACACAAAATATTTCTGGTTTGTTTTGTGTCTAAGTCAATTTGAATTAGATTTCTCTTGCTCAAAAACAAAACTTCTGACAAATTCATAGCAACAATAGCAAAATTTCAACATTAGCATATTAAGTAAATTATGGCACATTCACATAATTGATTTTTATGCAGCTGTGCAAAATCATTTTATAAATAATGGCTTTTGAAATTGTTTATATTATAATATTACATTAAAATTGAGGGTAAAACAGTATGATTCTGTTAGCAAATTCTAAAATGTCAGATCCAAAGAACAAAAAAAAGACAAAAACATATCAACATATAAATAGTGGTTGCCACCAGATAATAGGATTATATTTAAATTTGTATTATTCTTTCTTCTTTTCTCTTGTTCAACAATGAACATATATTACTTTTATAAGAAAATAATTCATCTTATTTAAATTGTTCCTCTGATTAAAAAGCAATTTAAGCTTTACAATGGAAACAAATAATCCACTTGTTCTTAGTTAAAATAATAGTCAAGATGGATGTTAGAGGACATTTTCATATTGCTTTCAAAGACAGCATTCAAGAATCTCTCTAGATTTACTTTGTCTTCAAGAGTGCCATATTGTATAAAGAGCGAAGTAATTCAAGCAAGAACATTTTTTAATCAAGTAAAATTTCTCTTTTGTTTCTTTGTGTTATTTGTACTATCTTCAAGAACACCCTTCAGTTTAAGTAAGTGAATATTGGGGGCTTAGAAAAAAGATATGATTAACAGAAATTTGGGACTATTATAACTGTATTATTTATTATTTTTTTAGAAGATGCAACTTTTTTCAGTTCACACATTTATCACAAATATATGATAAGCATCTGAAATGGGGCTTGGTTGGTGGCTCCCTGAAAAATCAAGTCTTTCTCTGGATAGTGAAGCCATTTCACTCTAAGGTAGTAATAGTCACCTAGTTAAACCACAACATTTATTAGCTCCTGTATGCCAAATACAACCACAGAAAATGGGACGACATTTGAAAAATGCTTAATATTTTAAATAGTTATTCTATCTACCATTTAGGCAGTTTCTATTACTTGCTAAGAATTATACTAAGTGCTGTACAGAAAAACTAGAAATATTAACATTATAAAAATTAGGTGTTTATCTCCAGAAACACAAAACAATAGGTAGTTCTATTTGGGAGATTTCTAAGAATGTCCTAATTTATTAATAAATTGAACCACTTTTTGATCTGTTGGGCTTCAAATCCTGTGAATTTGTCTTAAACACTTACAAAAGTCTTTAATTAGATAATCACTGTACCATTTTGTACTCTATTAAAATGTATGACTACAATACACCAATAAAAAATTAAAAAGATAATGTATCTCTTAATCTTGAATTTTGACTATGTATTATATCTCATTATACTGCCAGTACTGGTCTGAATTACTCATAAAATAGTAACAGGTATTGACTGGAAACAAGATATGCAGAATTTTATGGAGATGTGATATTGGCTACAGAACAGTTTTCTTATTTAAACGGGTGAATTAGAGAATAGCTTTGACAAATTGTGTTTTTAAGATATGAAATCAAAGCAATACATAACAAAATTAAATGCAGCATAATTGAACTTAATAAAAATTATGAACTATTGTGCATCAAATGACACTGTCAATCTGGGCATGGTTACCCATATTTACAGTGGTATCAATACCACTGTTTTTTGGTGTATCAATCACAATAGTCAAAAGGTAGAAACAATACAAATACAATGATCTTTTCATTGTATCAACACCACTGTTTACTGTGTATCATTCACAATAGTCAAAGGGTGGATACAATACAGATATATGTCAATGAATGAATGGACACAGATATGGAATATATGTACAGAACATAGTTCAAACTCAAAAGAAAAAATATTGATATATACTACAATATGTACAGCATGAATAAAACTTAGACATTTTGCTAAGTGAAATAAACTAAATTCAGAAGAAAAATTACATGGTTCTACTTGCATGACATGCATAAAATTGTTAAATACATAAAGAGAGAAAGTATGAGATGCTTACCAAAGCCTGGAAGACAAAACAATTGGGAGTTATTATTTAACAATTAAAGAGTTAATATTTGGCATAATAAGAAAGATCTAGAGATAGTTAATAGTTGCAGATTAATAATAATATAATTAATATCATGGATACATACTTTGAAAATTATAAATTTTTAGAATGTGTATATGACAAAAAAAGTACATATTTTCATGGGATTCATCACCTTCACGTCCAGGAGAATCTTCATGGCTCAAAAAGAGTTTGTGTTTTGATCCTGAGTCATTCAGAGAGAAATCTCCTATTATCTTTTATTACAATAGAAGAAAACAACTATAACCCAAGTACTTGGGAAAATTTCTATAATCCTAAAACTTGGAATGCTTATAAAGTATCTCATGCTTGCTGGTTTGAAGCCAGTGGGCATAGCTTAGTGAGACTGTTTCAAAATAAAAAATAATTCTACAAAGGGCCAAGTGGTGTAGCTCAGATACAGAATGTCCTGACTTTAATTCTTGATACCAACATAATAGTTATACTAATAATAAGGACAGAAAATATAATGAGGTCGGGGGAGTAGCTCAGAGGTAGAATGTCCCTATGTTCAATCCCCAGTTACCTGCCCCCACCCTACACATACACAATGAGGAAACATGATCAGAGAACAAAAATTGAGTCCTCAAATTCACAAACAAAATGGTGACAGAGCCAGAATTCAAATTTGGTCCATAGAATTTTTCTTTGTACCATTATATAATATTGTTCCATTTCCATTCCTACACAGTAGAATTTTTTCACAAAATTTTGGAGATATCCAGAGGTCCAATATGTTACTGAGTTACAGATCCATTCCAAAAGGACTAAAAAAAATATTTGGTGGTTTTGCTACATTCCTAGCCCTTTTCAAATTTGTTTGTGGCTCATCCTTCACTCTATATTCTCTCTTCTTTATACATCACCATTAAATACTGATATTATAACCTCACCATATTTTTTTCAAATTTTGGAGATAGCATCAGCTTTCCTAATGCTGATTAGGTTAAATAATTCTACCTTTAAAAAAATTTCTCTTTTTCTCTTTTGTGGTACTGGGAACTGAATCTAGGGACATTCTATGTCTGAGCTACAATTCTACCCTAATTTATTTTTTTATTTTGAAATAGGATTTTGTTAAGTTACCATGCATAGTCTTGAAACTAGGATTCTCTTGTCTCAGCCTTCTGAGTATTAGGATTACATGAGTGTAATCCTAGCCACCATATTTGAAAGGAGAAGATATAGAAAAGATAGAGTAACCATAATAAATGAAAGATTAGTGCACATTCTTTATTTCAATCATTTATTAATATTTAATATATACCATCTTTGTGTTGTGAACTATTTGGGATCCTAAAGAATTGTCTGTTAAAAAAAGACAATATTTGTACTATAGCAAAACACATTCCAAAAGGAAGATCTAGACTAAAAAATAAGCCAAGTAAACTAACCATGGAGGCCCATGCCTGTAATCCCAGTACTTGGGATGCTGAGACAGAAAGATGCAGGTTCAAGACCAACACTTAGTAATTTAGCAAAACACTATTTCAACATAAAAATATAAAAATGGTTTGGGAGGTGTAGCTCAAAGGTAGAATGCCTCTGAGTTCAACCCTTAGTTGTACATGCATACATGCACACACACACACACACACACACACACACACACACACACACAAATTAAAGCAAATAATTAATTATCTACTACCTAAATCTATTTATATACATGTAAGAATATATACATATGTCTATTATACTGTTAAAAAGTACTAAGTAGTATTAAAAAAGAATAAAGTAATGGTGCTAATATTGGCAATAATGGAGAGTAAATTTTCCAATAAGACAATGGAATAACTACAAATAAATTTAATCAAGAAGGTGCAATATTTCTGTGATAAAATGTATAAAAAATTTATAAAAAATATTTGAATAGTACTAATGAATAGAAACATTTCCCTTGTTCATAGATTGAGTTTCACACTGAACTACACTCCCTGTCCACAGGCAATACTGAGCAAAAACAAGTAAGTCAATGAAACTCCCTGACTTCAAGACATACTATAAAGCTACAGTATCCACAACAGCAAGATACTGGTATAAAAATATGTATACAGATTAATGGAACAAAATATAAATACCAGAAATAAATTCTCACATATTTCCAAGTGATATTTCATAATGATGCCAAGGAATCACACTTAGACAGTGACAGAGCCTTCAATGGATAAAGCTGGAAAGACTGGATGCTCATATGAGGAAGAATGAGACCAATGCCAAACTCTCACCATATATGAAAAACAATTCAAAGTAAACTAAGGACTTAATTGTAAAATGCAAAACTATAAAACTACTATAAGAAAACCCAAAACATAGGGAAAACACTATGGCATTTTCCCTGGCAAGTATTTTTGAACAAGAACAGAAAAGGAAAGCAATGAAAAATAGGCAAATATGATTAAATTGGATTAAAAATTTTTACTAATAAATGGAATGGAAAAATAGCCTTCAGAATAGAAAAAAAACATATTTACAAAATATACATATGACAAGAAGTTAATTTGTTGAACACACAAGAAACCCAAACTATTCAACAACAGAATTAATTCAGTTAAAAACATGGAAAAAACTGAATAGCTATCTCTCAAAAGAAGACATACAAAATGGCTAACACACTTCCGGGAAGATGGCGACCGAGAAAAGCGGGCCTTAAGAGCGCCGCTAACAACTTATCTCCATTACCACAAAATCAGCGCCTTTCATAGCCAGAAAACACCATCACCAGAGAAACAAAAAAATCACCAGGCTCCAGAGAGAAAGCGGACTGAGAACAGAGCTCAGAGCCACAGAGGAGATACACTGGCCTCACACTCAAGGCCGCGGCAGCAGCGCCATACTGTCGGCGGCAGCGGCGACTTCACCGGACTGCTACAGCAAGCCGAAGTGAGCCGCTGCAGGACAGCCAGGCGGGATTTCTCGCCGCAGGTAAAATCTAAAGCTCCCAGTGGCTGAGCTCAGCACACGCTGCAGGGATTCAGAGTGGAAATCAAAACCAAGAAGAAATACGCCAGCCTCATGGCCAAGGGCGTAGCAGCGGCGCCATATTGCCACCAGCGGCAGCAGCAGAGAATTCACCAAATCCAGTACAGCTACATCTGCGTACTCAAGAACAGTGAGTCAAATTGCGGGCCACAGAGGAGAAATCCCAGTACTGTACTCCCTGGGACTTGACCCAGTGGGGGAGGGGCGGTGGCAGAGATATCACACCATAGGAGAACGTGCAACCTGGCACCCCCCACAGTCTAAAGCAGCCTCTATCGACTCTCTGGGTTGGAGACTCTGTGATAAAACCCAGTAAAGGAATAGTGGGGTCTGAGATACTACAGACTCGAGATCCAGAACACCTTAAGTGAAGTCATAGTGACCCAAGGGAAGAACCCAGAGAAGGCACAAACTTCCAAAATTATGGGAAAGAGGAATAATACTGGAGCAATGAATGCCCACAACCCCACAACATCAGAACCCGATAAAACAGAAAATCAGAGATTTCTAGAAGATCAAATCATGAAAATAACTGTAGAAATAATAGAGGTGCTTCGAAAAGAACTCAGAGAGAGCCAAAAAGAGATAAAGGATGCAATTAATGAAGTAAAGGCCTCAATTCAAAGTACAAACAAGCGATTAGACCACAGGGAGAACAGAATCTCGCTCTTAGAAGATGATCATTCCAAAAATGAACGCATAGTTTCTAATCTAGGAAAAAATATCCAACAGCAGGAATCTGATATTGAAGAAATATGGGCCCATTTTAAGAGAGCTAACCTAAGAATAATTGGAATAGAGGAAGGAAAAGAAAGTGAAACCAAAGGGATCAACAATCTCTTCAAGGAAGTAATAGCAGAAAATTTTCCAAACATAGAGCAAGAGGTTGATACACAGGTCCAGGAAACTTATAGAACTCCCTTTAGACAGGATCGGAGAAGAGGATACCCACGCCACATAATTGTCAAAATGACCAATGTGGAAGCCAAGCAGAGAATCTTAAAGGCAACAAAAACAAAGGGCCAAGTGACATTCAGAGGCAAGCCAATTAGAATCACTCCAGACTTCCCAAACCAAGTCATGAGAGCCAGAAGGGCTTGGAGTAACATATTCCAAACTCTGAAAGAAAACAACTTCCAGCCAAAAATTTCCTACCCAGCAAAACTTTCTATCAAATTAGATGGAGAAATAAGAAGTCCATGACAAACAGAAACTGAAGGAATTTTTGTCTTCAAAACCAGCACTAGAGAAAATACTCAAAGAGATTAACTACAAAGAAGAAATAGGTAACACACACCAGAACCAGAGAAACAAGAGTTTCCATCCAACAGACAACTAAGATTGGTTATCTGTGGAGATTCATTATTTATGTTAGTCTTTTACCTATCTCTAAATTGTATTGTTTGCCTTTATTGTTGTTAATTTTTAGGATTTCTAGTTGGAATATTAATATACCTTCAGATATAGCATTTGGAAATATTTTATCCCATTCTATTAGTAACTGTTAACTCTGTTTACATTGTCTTTGGATATACAATATTTTTTTTAATTTTTTTAGGGAGTTTGTATACTCTTCTGTTGCCTGTGCCATTGAAATCATATCCAAGAAATCACTGCCAATTTCAGTGTTGCGAGGTTTTATGACCCAGATTTTCTCCTAAAAGTTTATAGTCTTAAGATTTATATTTAGGTCTTTTATCTATTTTGAGTTAATATTTGCATATGGGAGTAGTTAAAAGATTGTTATTTCCACCACCAAATGTTCGTGGAAACCTTGTCAAAAATAACTTGACAATATAGGGAAGAATTTAGCTCTAGGCTTTTATTTAACTCCAATGGTTTATGTATCTGTCTTTAGAATAGTACTACACTGTTTCAATTATTGTAGCTTTATATGGTTTGAAATCAGAAAATATATATCTTCTAGCTTTGTTCTTTTTCAAGATCGTTTTGGGTATCTAGAGTCCATTTTCCATATTAGGATAGATTTTTTTTCTGAAAAATAAATATATAAATATATGATAGTTTCACCTAAAAAAAATAGAAAAAAAAATATTCTCTGGTAAGAAAGAAAGTAAAAAGAAATACTGAAATGTTATCTTTAAGTCATCAAAAGCTTGGTATCAGACAAATGAAACTGTTATATGAGATTATCATTTTTAATTTTGGATAACTTGCTATAATACTAGATGTCAACCACTAAGCCAAGCATGGGAGGGAGGGATGGGGAGAGAATGGGGTGGGGATCGGGTGGGGGCTGACTGGGCGTTGTGTGCATGTATGTCTACAAAAGTTTGTATCCCACTAGGATGTATGAATACAGTGCACCAATAAAAAATAAAGAAAAAATACATGTCTTTTATGAACCCTATTGAGTAATAAGTATTTACAACTTTGGGCTTCATTTTGAACATTGTCCTTAATAAGGACTCCCAGTTTACCAGTTCTGAATTATGAAGTGTGCCCTACCCTTCTAAGCAGACAAGAACCTGTATGTTGCATAAGTTTATATTTCTCAGGACCCAAGAGTCTATTTAAACACACATTGAATACTGGATGCTTCAATAGAGATGTCTTAAATTACTTTAGAATAATTGAGCCATTCAGAGAACATTAGATTTTTCCACAAGGTATTGAACCCTATGGTATAATAGTCACCTAATGTATTGGGGACATCATGTGAACAGGGGCAAATGCTTTCTAAAATTTAAAAAGGTTAAGGGTTGTCAGAGCCTGAATGTGCCTATTGTGTTTCAGTAATTGCCACTTAGTATTTGATTTAATGAAAGCTTGAGAATAATGTTTCTATAGAAAAAAAAATGGCCAACAGGTATATGAAAAAAATTGTTAATATAACTAATCATAATAAAGATGCAAATTAAAATCACATTAAGCTATCACTTCACTTTAGTTAGAATGAAAAAATAACAAATTTTGACAAGCATGTGGACAAGTGGAATCCCTACACACTTCTTGAGAATGTAAATTTGTTCTTCCAAAAAGAAAATCTGGATAGAAATTTCTAAAAAATCTGGAGATAAAATTATCATATAGTCCAGTAGTGCCACTACTAGTCATACAATCAAAGGGTATGAAATTGGCATATAAAAATATTAATTGAATACTTACATGTTTATATTATAGTACAATTTTAAATAGCCAATCAATGAAATTAGCAAGTATCCACAACCATCAATGAATAAAGAAAAGATATTTTACATACCCAGTAGAATAAGCCACAAAAAAATAAAAAATTCTGTCATCTGAGGCAACATGGATAGACCATAGATCATAATATTAAGTGAAATAAACTAGGCATAAAAGTCAAAAGATAATAATATTTACTAGAGCTCAGGGATGACAGAAGAGAGGTGGGATTGTGAGAAATTAGTCAACAGATCATCATAGACAATACAGTAACACACAGTTCGAAACAGAAGACAGAAGTTTCTTGTAAAATTTCTTGGTTTTCTTTCTCAACCTTATTCTGTCTTCTGTAAACTCCTTCTCCAATGTAATTTTTAGTATTTTACTTTTTTCTTTTTATATTTATGAGTATCCACTCTCTAAAAGGCATTGGCTAAAATAACAAATTACTAAAATTTTTTCTCTGAGTTTGGGCATGTGACAAATATCCCTGTTATCACCACTCTTTAAAGAAATAATTTTTTATTGTATATATTGAGTCAAGATCTAGTATGTAAAGAGAAAAATAGATTACTGACAAAAATATATAAAATGGTCATTCTACAAAGATGATATAATTAATGCATAAAACAGCATTAATTTTTAGTGAGACTATAATCTATTGTAATTGATAGAAAAAAACCTGATGAATGAATCACAATAGCAAATTCACAAGTAGAAAACACATTTATAATTATCTGATTTATAAAAAATATGACATTAAAATTTGGGCAGGGAAAAAGTCTTTCACAAATTATTTGGGGTTAATTAGACATTTATATGTGAAAAGGTAGCCAAGACTTGTCAAACTTTCTAAAGTTAATTGTAGATCTTTTGCAGACCTAAGTATGAAAGTTAAGACCGTAAATAAACAAAAGAATATCTTCATGACCTTCAGATAAGCAAAACACTTGCCATGAGGGAATAAAAACCTGCTGTAGTAATCTACATTAAGAATGAGAACATCTGCTCATCAACAGATTCTATTCAAAGAGTGGAAAAACAAACCACAAGATAAAAGAAAATGTATTCATAATACATATACTGATGTATATAATAATTTTATATACATAGAAGGTTCTTATAAATCAGTTAAAAACAGCAATAAGCCATTTGTAAAATGGATAAAAGAAGTGATAATAAACTTTACTAAATATAACCAATGGCAATCAAATATTGGAAAAAAATAATTTCCTTAACAATCAGGAAAATTCAAAATAAAACTACAATAATGACCACCAGACACTTATTAGAGTAGTTAAAATGATTATTAGAATAGTTAAAATAAAAAAGGCAGGCACTACACAGTATACAAAAGCTCTAAGTCTCCTACATTGCTAGTGAGGACATAAGTCACACAAATATTTTGGAAAAAAGTATGGTGATAGTTGATAAAAGCAAATATTTGTTAGATTTTGAAACACTGATTCCAGTATACCTACATAACTATGCTTATTTTTACCAGGAAATATATATAGTAATTCCTGTAGCAATGCCATTTCTAGGAATGATAACTATAAATGACTTAGAAGTCATAATAATAAAATGAATAAATAAATTATATCCACACAATTTAGCACTCTTTAGTGTGACAATTAAAAACTATAAACACTCATTGCAAACATAAAAGAAGTACATAAAACTTTATCATTGTTTTAACATAATGTTTAACAATAAGCAAAACTAAGTGGTGTTAAAATTCAGAACACTGGTTGTCCTTGAAAGGGCAAGCTGCATAGTTCCTGGAATGTAGCAGGAACAGTAATTTATATTGGGGAAATATGTTGCTTCTTGATGTGGATCTTGCTTACACAGATTTGTTGACTCTGTGGATATTCAACAAACAATGCAAAAACCCAAATTTTGCATTATTATTTAATTTATCTCTGTGTATATGTCAGTAGAAATGTTTACATTAAGATGGCAGATTATGCAAAATTATTCAGGACAAAAGTGACCTCCATGATTAGTTTACCCATCAAGTTTTATTTTGATTTTGGCTGATGATTCCTTTTATATTGCCTGCTTTCTGAACCTACAAGAAGAAAGATTTTTACATTAATTCACATTTCTAGTGCTTAAAGATTAGTTAAGACAACTAGTATTCCATCATCAAAATTAGTTACAAAAAATGAGAAAATTCAGGTATAACTTCAATAGAAGCATCATAGACTAACCAAAACCTTAGAAAATAATTTTTCAAAGTTTTATTTTATTTTAGAGTGTTTATAAAAAATATAAGACCTGGGGGGCGGGCAGCCATACCCACTCCCCAGAAGGCCCCGTGCTGGGTAGGGGGCGGTGGCTGGGCCAGCTCCTGGGAAGGCCACCGGTGGCAGTGGAGGCTTGTATTTGGGAGAGGAAGAGATCTGATCCAATTCACTCTGATCTTCTGAAGGAATTGCCCCAAAGGTGGATTACTACCATCGTGCATGCTCAGGAATACTGGACAACATGCAGTGTGGGAAAAGAGTTTGAGAAAGAATTGAAATGATGGAGGAAGCAGTAATGGCAGAAACCAGTACTTAGGAGAGGTAGAGATCTGATGCAACACACTTGGATCTTTTGAAGAAATAACCCCAAAGGCAGAACGCTACCATTGCTCATGCTCCGGATCTTGGGACAACATGCTGTGTAAAGAGAGTGCTCTTATCGAAGCTTGCCAGGGGATGAGGCCAGTGCTAGGGACAGTGAGGCCGGGATCAGAGCCTGCCATGAGTTAAGGCCAGTGGAGGGGCCTCCAAGGGCGAGATTGGAGCATGCCAAGAGGTTAGGCCAGTGCCAGGGCCAGTGAGGCCTGGATAGGGGCCTACCATGAGGCAAGGCCAGCGCTGGGGCCTCCAAGGCCAGGATCAGAGCCTGCTGAGGGTTGAGGCCGGTGCCAGGGCAAGCCTGGTCAGGATTGGGGCCCAATGTGAGGCAAGGCTGGTGCTAGAGCCTCCAAGGCCAGGATCGAAGCTTGCCATGAGGCAAGGCTATTTCTGGGGCCTCCAAGGCCAGGACCAGAGCCTGCCAAGGGGTGAGGCCAGTGCAAGGCCACCGAGGCCAGGATTGGAGCCTGCTGTGAGGCTAGGCCTGTGCTGGGGCCTCCGTAGCTGGTATAGGAGCCTGCCAAGGGGTGAGGCCGGTGCTGGGGCCAGTGAGGCCAGGATCTAAGCCTGACATGAGTCAAGGCTGGTGCTGGAGCCAGCAAGGCCAGCATCAGAGTCTGCCGGGAGGCTAGACCAGTCCCGGGGCCATCAAGAGTGGAATCGGAACTTGCAATGTGGCATACACAGAGAAATATCACAGAAAATATAAAACCAGACACTTTCCCTAATATGTAAAAACTAGGAAGAAATAGGTAATAGGAGGAGATCTAGTTGAAGAAAGGGCCCTATAGAGGACCTATTAAGGTGACCAATTAGAGGGGATGGGATGGGGGAGGATGGAATCTCTTTAAAACTCATGATGTACATAAACAAATGTATCAAAGTTAATCACCAATCAAGCATGGGATCGAGGGAGCGGGAGGGAATGGGATGGAGATTGGATAAAGGCTAATTGGATGATGTGTGCTTGTATATCCTCACAAGTCTTGTATTCCATTGTGATGTATGACTACAATGCATATATATAACAAAAAATACAAAATTTACAATACCAATTTGAAATAATATTGAACCTTCAACCTTGTAATAATTTTTGAGATAATGTCTCACTATGTTGCCCAGGACAGCCTCAGTTTTAGATCCACCTGCCACAACCTGCCTGAGATAACAGGGACACCCACTAGGCTCAGCTCCCAATACTATAATATTTTTTAAATTCTGTAGTAATGACAGTTTCTTTTGCTAACTTGTCAAAAAATTACTGCTGCATATTATTTTTAATTTTAACCATTGTTTATTGAGAAACTAACCAAGCAAAATTATGTTGAGTATGTTTTAATAAAGGTATACAGCTAATAATTACAGAATACACTGAGAAAAATTATTGAACATATAGATTTGGGGGTTTCATCATGCTTCTTGAATTTGTTGACTTATGACTTATAAAAATACACTAGATGAAATGTTTTATATATATTATTAATTTTTTTTGTTGTTGTTGGTACTGGGGTTTCTGAAAGCCCTTCTAACTCCGGGCTATACTCCCAAACCTATTTTTATACTTTTTCTTATTTAGAAACAGGGTCTCTTAAACCAGTGTGACTGGCTTCGAAACTGTGTGATTCTACTGTCTCCTCCTTCCAAGCATGGGGATTAAAAGCGTGCACCACGAAGCCTGGCTATATTATTAATTTTTGACATAATTTTTTTCATATCTTGAAAAATGAGAATATGAATTTAGAAATAGAATTTAAAAGCTGATATTAGTTCATGATTTATTTAAATATTGTTTTAAACTTAGTAATTTTTGACATGGAACCTATTCTCATGTAAGAAAAAAGTGTTTTTCTGAAATTTGTTCCTTTTTTAATGAAGTCAGTTTTTTATTATTTCAATAGTCAAATGTTTAAATTTTAGATTATTTTGTATATTTGTTAAATTATTGGATCATTTCAATGAAATTGAAAATTTTTTCTGTATGAAAGTAAGCATATACAAAAATTATACTGCTTAAGAGTTTAAGTATTTTATTCTGTTTTTTATAATTTCTTCTTTTAAATTGTACACCATATGTCCTTGTTTACCATTATGTTTCACCTAGAATTGTTTTATGTATGCAATGAAATTTGTTGTTCATACTCCCAACATTTAGGGCATGATAAAATTTAAAAAACTATTTTGTTAAGGCTGGGCGTGGTGGCGCACGCTTGTAATCCCCGCGCTTGGGAGGCAGAGACAGGAGGATCGCGCAGGTTCGAAGCCAGCAGCGCGCCTTGGCTTAGGAGACCCTGTTTCCAAATAAAAATGTAAAATTAGGTCTGGGAGTGTAGCCCAGAGGTAGAAGGGCTTCCAGGAACCCCAGTACCATATATATATTGTTAAGACATAATTTACTTAAAACAAATTTTGTTGTTTGAAGAGTAAAGCTTGATAAACTTTTACAGGTATGCATTGTCATGTAATTGTCACCAAAATTAAAGTCTAGAATATTTTCTTTATCTCAAAAATATGGGTAACACTTGAGAGTCAATTCTTTTCTCACAACTCCAGCTCTTGGCAACTTCTATTTTGATTTTAATTTCTGTAATTTTAACTTTTCTAGAATGATGTATTAGTGGACACATGTAATATTCAGTCTGAGTGTCTGAATTTTTTATTTCGGATAACAATTACAATATCATTCATGTTATTGCAAGTGCTTGTAGCTCACTTTATTACTACTCAGTACTAAGCCTTTATTCTGTCACTTATTATTGTTGAAGACTATGCGACATTTTTAATACATGTATTTCTTTATGAACATTTTAATGCTTTCACATGTTGGATATTATTACTAAGACTACAATAAATATTTGTGCATAATCTTTGTCAGGCAATTTTCTAGGTATAAAATTGTTTCACAAACATGATAAGCAGATTTAACAACCAGACTTATGGATAGCAGAGGGAGGAGAAAGATTCATATAGTGTTTAATGATTGCTTTAGTGTAAATATTTTCTCCAAGATTGATATTAATCTACAAATATTGTATCCTTGAAGAAATAATTGAGAAGACATGTAAATAAATAAATGTGAAGCCAGAATGAGTAAGCTCTTCTATATGTCATTGAGCTGCTAGTTTAAAGGGTGAGAGTTGACTATATCACAGTGCCAAACTCTGTTAAAATGGTTATTCATTTTTAGCAGAAGTGTATGAGAACTTCATCAGTGGTAATGTTAGACCTTGAAATATTAGCTATTGTAAAATGTATTGTTATCACATTTAAAATATACTTTATTGGTACATTGTAATTATATTTCATAATGAAGTTCAATGTGATAAAAACATACATGTACACAACACTTGGTGTTATTACCTAAGCTTCTCACCTATTTTCCTTCTCATGTTAATGAGATTGGTAGTGATGCCTTCCTGTATGGGCATAGCATTATTTGAGCCATTTCAATCATCAAGCCTTGTTTTTTACCTACATACATTTCTCCTTCAACTTCCTTATACTCTTCTATTGGTTTATCTTCTCATTTATCTAAAGTCCATCATGTTTCCTATTTACTCTCTAGCTTCCAAATATGAAAGAAAATACATGGTCTTTGACATTCTGAGACTTGTCAATCTCATTTAATGCAATATTCTCTAGTTCCACTCATTGTTTTTACAAATAACATAATTTTCTTCTTCTTCAGGCCTGAGTAAAATTTTATTTGTGTATATGTCACATTTTTTATCCTTTCATCTGTTGATGAACACTATGGTCAGTCTCGTAATTTCACTATTATGAAGTGTGATACTACAAACATGAATATGCACATATTATTATAGTACTCTAACTTGAATTATTTTGAAATGATCTCAATTAGTGGGTACAGCTGGGTCATTTGATGTTTCCATTTTTAGCCTTTTCAAAATGTTCATTTTGATCCCCATAGTGGTTATAGTACTTGTAGTCCCATCAATAATGTATAAGAGTTTCTATTTTCTTGCATCCTTTCCACAATTTATTTTTTGTATTCTTCATTCAAAATGGAGTTAGATGGAATTTCAGTGTAGTTTTGACTTGCATTTACTTGATTGCTAATTTAATGATTAATATTGGTGATCATGTTTTCTAACCTATTAATCATTTTTATATTATTGTCGGTTAAGTGTATATTAAAATCTTGCTTATTTTAAGTTCAGTTTAATTTTTCATATTGAGTTGCAAAAATTCTTTTGAAATAGTCTATCCCCTGATATTCATCACTGAACCAAATCCAATTAATCTATAGCCTAAAGCATGAAACCTCACCTGATGCCATTCTTGGATTGGCAGACTGGCTAGACTTTTTCAGATATGTGAATGCAATATACTCTGTTTTGTAATTATGCTACCTTAAGTTATTTATATCACAAACTATCTTTGCAGTAACAAATTAATGATACAGGTTTAAGTACATAGAAATAAGGCACTTTAATACATAATATTATTTTATTTTAGCTTCAAAATTAAATATAAATTAAAGAAAATTCTTATAAAAGACCAAATTAAATGTTACTTGTGAAAAAAGGATACAATATATTTAATAAATTTTGCCAAAAATCAAATAATAATTATTAAAAATATTGATGAGAGTTGACTTTGTTATCTGTGTAAGGTGTTAAAAAATTTTATCAGATATCATAAGTATATTGTTTGTGAAAAGTAGTAGTGAAGTATATTATTATTAGTTCCTAAAACTTTAGCATTAAAAAGTGAATATCCTCATTACCAAATAAAACTTATGATTCTAAAGACACTGTTGTAGAACAAACAAGTTATCCAAAGAACTACATTAAGAGAAGGCCCTGCAGTAAAATTTAAGTGAAAAGAATTCTGTAACCTCAAATTTAAGAGCTATCAAAAATTATTTACCTACCTATTCAATTTCCTTAAGATCTTCAAGAGAAATTTTAAAACAAAGCTAAGAATCTATACACTGGCCTCACCTCACGGCAGACTCTAATCCTGGCCTCACCAGCCCCAACACTGGCCTTGCCTCATGGCAGGCTCCTATCCTAGCCTTGCTAGTCGCAGGCTCCTATCCTGGCCTCAGAGGCTCCGGCACTGGCCTTACTATGCTGCGGGCTCTGGTCTCTGTCACTGTGAGCAGATCTTCTACAGATGTTCCCTTTATACTTCGATTTTTTTTTTTAATATGAGAAAACAGTACATGTTTTTTGCAAAAGCTGAGAGCCTGAATACCTGGTGGCAATTAGTTGTGTCTCCCCTCTGAAGCCAGAGATCTACAGGTTCACTACAGAGAGCAGGCTCTGCTGCTCCTCATGCATGCTGGCCTCCCCCACTGTGCAGAGGAGTGCTGTGGCCTTGAAGACTGATGTCTCCCAGAACACACAGCATGGCAGCCCAGCCTGGCTATGCAGGGCTCCCTCTGATATGCCCCAAACACTTTTACCACTTAGCATGCTTTCCAGAATTCCTGAGCATATGGGGCAGGAGCAGTCTACTTTTGGGGAGATTTCCTCAAAAGTTCAAGGTGTATTGGACTGGATCTGTCTGTCCCTCCAAAAACTGGTCGCCGCCACCACCACTGCCACCACCGTCACCATCTCAGTTCTCTCCTCAACACCTTACCCACACAGCATGTTTTTCAGAATTCCTGAGCATGTTCAGGAGTAGCAGTCTACCTTTGGGGAGATTTTTTCAAAAGTTTAAGATGGATTGTATCATATCTCTGCCTCTCCAAAATACTGGTCACTGCTGCCACGGCCATTGCCATCTCAGTTCTCTTCTGAGCATCTTACCCACACAACATGTTTTCCCATATTCCCAATAATATGCAGTGGTAGCATTCTACCTTTGGAGATATTTCTTCAAAATATCCAGGTGAATTGGATCAGATCTCTGCCTCTCGCAAATACTGGCTGCTGCTACCACCGATGTTGTCACTACCATCTTTGTTCTCTTCAAACACTTTTCCCACACAGCATGTTGTCCAGAAATCCTGAGCATGTGTGGTGATAGCAGTCTACCTTTGGGGAGATTTCTTCAAAAGATCAAAATGGATTGGATCAGATCTCTGCCTCTCCCAATTACTGGTGGCTGCTGCCACCACTATCACCATCTCAGTTTTCTCCCAAACAGTTTCCCCACACAGCATGTTATGCAGAATTTCTAAGCATTCGCAAGGGTAGCAGCCTACCTTTGGAGAGATTTCTTCCAAATTTTAAGGTGGATTGGATTGGATCTCTGCCTCTCTCAACTACTGGCCACCACCACTGTCTCGGTTTTCTACCAGACAACTTTCCCACACAGCATATTGTTCAGAATTCCTGAGGATTCGCAGTGGTAGCATTCTCCCTTTGGGGCAATTCTTTCAAAAGTTCAGGTTGGATTAGATAGGATCTCTGCCTCTCCCAAATACTGACTGCTGCTGCCGCCCCGTCACTGTTGACCTGCAACCAATGCCATCCTCCAGGTTTTCCCCTGAGCACCTTCCTTACATGGTATGATGTCCAGAATTCCTAAGCATGTGCCACAGGAGCAGCTCCCCCTTTGTGGAGATTTTTTCCCAAAAGTTCAAGCTGCATCGGATAGGATGTGTCTGCATCTCCTGAATCCTGGCTGCCACCACTGCCATCTTGGCCCATCTTTAATATTTTTTAATAAGAGAAGACAGTATGTGTGTTTTGAAGAGTTTGTGAGATCAAGCACTCAGTAGAAATAAATTTTATCTCCCCTCCAAGAGTGGAGGCCCACAGCCTCACTGCATAGAGCAGGATTTGCTGTTCCGAGCACATCACAGTCCCCAGTACAGCAGAGAGGTGCACGGTAGCCAGGCGCACTGTGTTCCCCAGGATGCTCAGCTGGACTTCCCACCCAGCACTGCTGGGCTCCCTCCACCACACCCAGATCATTTTTCTTACAAGGTATGTTGTTAAGAGTTCCCCAGCATATGTGGCTAAAGTCGTCTTTTCTCTAATATCTTCTGGGATGTTCTTCCAAAAATCACTTTTCTTGTGTGGCAGGCACCTCGTTGTCTTCTTGCTTCTAATTTCTCCATTATGCACTCTCTCTCCTGTATTCTAGATAGGAATTCATGGCTGGAAATGCCTCCTTAAGTTGTCACAATCAGATATTAAATCAAAATGTGGTGTCCAGGGGTTCTCCAAGGAATGTATGTACTATTTGGTTGCCACTGTGATCGTGGCCACCGCCATCTTCATGTTTATTCTTTAATATAACTTTTTCTAAAGTTGATTCTTATGTACCTCTATTTCTCACATTTTTTAGTAGATGGAGTATCACAGTTAACGGACAGCCTCAGCTACTTAGTGAGGCACTCTGCAACTTAGTGCTATCCTGTTTCCAAATAAAGAATAAAAAATAGGGCAGGGGGTGTAGCTTGGAGGTTGAATGCCCATGGGTTCCATCCCCAGACAAAAACAAGCAAACAAACAAACAAACAAACAAACAAGGAGTGGAAGGAAACAACCTAAGAGTAGAGAGAAGTTTCTTAGCCTCATAAAAGGATGCCATACAAACCTTACAACCAACATGCCTAACAAGATTGCCTGCATTTAAGTTAAGAAATAAAATAAAGAAGTCTTTTCATTTTTATGTATATTGTTTGCACATACATAATTTTATTCAGCATTGTACTAAAATGTACAATGTAATATGATGAAAAATTAGGTTAAAATTATTTATTTTTATAAGCAGATTATTAGGAAACACTATTAAAAATACTGGAAAAATGTGCATGAGTATATTTACAAACATATCAAATCACTATATGTTTGTATATTTACAAAAATATCAATCACTAAGACAAATATGAAAAGAGAGAGGGGAGGTTGGGAATTGGGTAAGGGCTAATTGAGTTATGTGTGTATGTTGAACGTGTTGCTGCAATGGTTTGTCTGGTTTTTATATCAGATATATAGGAAGTAATACTGACCTCATAAAATAAATGCAAAATAGAGATGAGCCTGACCACATAAGAATATTTAAAGCCTTTGCTCAAAGGACACATATCATTCCAGTGAAAAATGGAAATTTAAAATCGATGGGAAGTGGGTAAGGGCTAATTGAGTGATATGTGCATCTACATTCTTGTATGCTATTAAAATGTATGACTACATTCTCTAGCTTGGGAATGCAAACTGATTGTTTATTATAAGCATATGAGCAAACAGAAATGCTTGGACCCTGCTCAGAAAGCTACATTAATAAGTGGAACTTAAACAAGGCTGCAGAAGCCAAGGACAAAAGTTTATGGTTGTTATTACTTAAAAAAAATATGTTCTGTGTGTTTTATTTGTTTATTTGTTGTTATTTTGTGACGCTGCTATGTGTGTTTGTTTGCAGAATTTTCCCTCCTTTTGTACTTTTTATAATCTTTCCTCTCTTTTTCCTTTTCCTCCTCTCCCCTTTTTTTAACTTGATAAATTTTACTTATTTATTTATTTTTAATATATTTTATTGGTGCATTGTAGTCCAACATATCAATGAAATACAAGACTTGTGAGGATATACAAGCACACATCACCCAATTAGCCTTTATCCAATCCTCATCCCATTTCCTCCCCCTCCCTCGATCCCATGCTTGATTTAGTAATTGAATTTTATATATTTGTTTAAGTACATCATGTGCTTTAAAGAGATTCCATCTTTCCCCCTCCCATCCCCTCTGATAGGTCACCTAAATGGCTCCACCATAGGGCCCTTTCTTTAACTAGATTTTCTCCTATTACCCATTTCTTCCTAGTTTTGGCATATTAGGAAAGCATCTGATTTTTTATTTTCTGTGATATTTCCCTGTGAATGCTTCATTGCAGACTTCGATCCCACTCTCAAAAGCCCTGGGACCAGCCTCACTGCACAGCAGGCTCCGATCTGGCCTCACTGGTCCCAGCACTGGCGTAGGCCCATGGCAGGCTCTGATCCTGGCCTCACAGGCCCCACAACTGGCCTCACAGCACCTCAGGCTCCAATCCTAACCTCACTGGCTCTAAAACAGGTCTCACCTCATGGCAGGCTTTAATCTTGGCCTTGCAGGCATTGGCACTGGCCTCACCAACCAGCAGTCTTCTATCCTGGCCATGGAGGCCCTAGCAACAGCCTCAACACAAGGCAGGCTTGAATCCAGGCTTCAGAGGACTCAGCAATGGCCTCACTGCAGTCACGGCTGGGAATGTCTCCTTAAGTTGTCCCAATCAGATATTAAACCAAAATCTGGAGTCCAGGGATTCTCAGAGGAATGCACATCCTATTCAGTGGCTATGGCCACCACCATCTTCAGAAATGTCCTCTCCCTTTTTTATGGTGGTTCAGATCGGGTCTAAAACCCTAGTTAACAGTGGATTAGTGTTTTAGGCCACACCTTCAATCTGAAGCATAGCAGATCCTCTTCCCATCAGTCAGCAGCATCGTACATTCAAAACCACATCAAGGCCGGGCGTGGTGGCGCACGCTTATAATTCCTGCACTTGGGAGGCAGAGACAGGAGGATTGCACAGGTTCAAAACCAGCTGCACTGGCTTAAAAGACCCTGTTTCCAAATAAAAACAGTATAAAAATAGGTCTAGAAGTGTAGCCTGAAGGTAGAAGGGTTTCCAGGAATCCCAGTACCACCAAAACAAACAAACAAACAACAACAACAAAAAAAAACACATCAAGAAAATTATACACTACAACCAAGTTGGAATCACCTTAGGAATGCAAACTTGGTTCAACATTCAAAAAATAATCCATGTAACTCACCTCGTAAACAAATCTGAGTACAAAAATCACATGATCATTTTAATAGATTCTGAAAAAACATTCAGTAAAATCTAACACCCATTTGTTCCAAAAATACTGCAGAGATTCAGAATGGAAGAAACTTACCTCAGCACCACCAAGGCTATATACAATAGTCCCACAGCCAACATATTATTGAATGGGGAAATCTCTAAGAATTTTTTGTAAAATCAAGAACAAGACAAGAATGCCCACTAATCACCATTCCTTTTCAGTACAGTGCTCAAGACTTCAGCCATAATAATAAGATAACAAAATAAAATCAAAGGAATACAAATAGAAAGAAAGAATTAAAACTATCTCTGATTTGCAGATGACATAACCCTATACTTAGAAGACACAATAAACTTAACCAAAAGACTTCTAGAACTGATTAACCAATCCAACAAATTATTTATATGTAAGACTCTATCACCCTGAACTTCATCAAGATGTATGATTACAATGGAACATTTATTTCTATAAAATAGAAATAAATATTTTCTTAAAAACAATAAAATCAAACAGAATATATTTTCAATATTTAAAAACTTTAAATCAGAAAATTTTAATTGTAATTTTTTTCAATGTTCAAACAAAAAGCTGCCAGGTAGGACAAGCCTGCAACAGCAGTATTTGAAAGACTGAAATAAGAAAATTTCAGGTTCAAGAAAACTGCAACTTAGTGAAACTAACTCAGCAATTTAACAAGACTTTATTCCAACATAAAAAGAATTGGGGTATAGTTAAGAGGTATAATGCTCTTGGGTTCAATTCCCAGCACAATAACAAAAAAAAAACACAAAACAATAATTTAAAAAATGGAAAAAACAATCACAATCTGTTCAGTCTCCATAATAAAATGTATTTTTATATTCATGTCCTGGAAACTTTGAAAATGTTAAAATTTCTATACTCTGAGTGACAGATGCAATACTTAAAAAGTTTCATGAATTATTTTAAAAGAATACATTCAGTAAAACATTTTAGCATTTTATCCAACTATGTTTTTATATTTTTGTTGATGAAAAAGATTTACATTAATACTGTACTTTTTATGTAAAAATATTCATAAGGATATATTTAACTTCCTAAGAGACCAGTCATACATCAAACATAAACTAAAAAAACAATTCTAAAAGTTTAGAATAAAATAGAATGTGTGCATGGATGCTCACTCAGGGTAAAATTCAAAAGAGCATGTCACAGAATTTACACTCAATTCCTCTAAGTTGAACACTATGATTTATCTCCAAATAAGTATCCTCAAATATTAATAATTCACTGAAAAGTTATATTTTCTAATTTATTAACAAAATAGACAGGCATTTTAGATTATCAATTTGGATGTTTTCTATTATATACACCAACATACCAAAATCTGATTCATTAACAAATGTCTTGCATTATAAAAAAATAATTAAAATATTTGTTATATACATCAAGATGGTGTTTTGCTTTTATTGCAAAATTTTTAATAAAATGTCAGTCTTGAAATTTTGTGCTTTTTTAATACTAATATTTGTTCTGTGTTGCCTTTTTTCAATAGACATGATGATTTATTTTAAATAATTTTGATACATGATACAGATTGTTTTCCTAGATTTTAATGAACTAAATAAAAATTCTAAGTCAAGCATGGTGGCATGTGCTTTTAATCTCAGCATGTGGGAGACTGAGCCTGGATGATCATATTTCAGGGACAGCCTTAGAGCATTAGCAAGACCTTCTGCAATTCTATGAGACCATATTTTGAAAAAAAAAAAAGAACAAAAAAGACTAAATAGGGCTGGGGTGTAGCTTGGAGGTAGAATGCCCTTGGGTTCCATCCCCAGTACTTAAAAAAAATGTACATAAATAAATTAATTAATTTAAAAAAATAAATAAAAATTCCTAAATACAGCAGTGTCTGCCTTTGCAACAAATATCTAGAAGATAAAATAAGATATTCTCTAGAACTATATTTGCATAAACATATCAAATAAAAACATGAAAAGGTTTCTATATACCTTCTGGAACATATTAAATATATAAAAGTAAAAGAAAACTCAAATAATATTAACTTGTGTGTAATCATTCAAGTGAATGATTGTATCATTTCATACTGTAGCAAACAGATAATTTAGTAATACATAATGAAGCTATCTTAAAAATAGAAATTGCACAATAAAAATATTATACATAATTAAATTAATTCAATGTCTGGCCATGAAAAACATATTGTCAAAGTCAGAGAAATATTTAGATAACTTTTATTACCTATGATGAATACATAGCAAAATCCCAAATTAACAACTATAAGAACAATCCAAAGAAATATTCAGTAGCTTCTACATAATGCCATTATTGAAGGATTTTAATTTCCTGATTGGTTGAGAATGAAAAGACTGTAGTTTTTCAAAAATCATAGATATACCGGAGCACTCTCAAAAACCTTTTTCAGTGCTTTGAATCTATAATGTGATGCTTTATTTTTTAAAATACTGCTGACAAACTATTCTCAATGAACCACGATATATAAATACAAGTGTTGAATGTTATGTAGAAACAGTTAGCAGTCATTTTTATATTTCTCCAAAGGTCATTTCTAATATTATTTTTAAAAATCATTAGTTTGGCAATTGTGCTGTTATGAACATAGATACACATGCATTAGTTTGCTTGTTTGGTTTCCATTAATTTGGGTACATACCCAAAAGTGGTATTGCTGGATCATATGTAGATATGTTCCCATTCTACTCAGGATCCTCCATATTGTTTTCCAAAGTGGATGCACTAATTTACAATCCCACTAACAATTGTTTAGAGTCACAACTTCTCCACATTCTTGCCAGCATTTGTTGTGTTTTAATGATTGCCATTCAAGTTGGAGTTAGGTGAATCTTAGTGTAGTTTTGATTTGCATCTCTCTGATTGCTAATTATGTTGAACATTTTTTATATATTTATTGGCCATTTGAGTTTCTTCTATTGAGAAGTGTCTATTTAGTTCACTTGCCCATTTTTGATTGAGTGATGTGTTTTCTTATGCTGAGTTTCTTGAGTTCTAGGTATTAGTCCTCTATCATAGGAATAGATGGCAAAATTTTTCTCCCATTCTGTCAACTCTCTGTTGAGGTTTTTGATAGTTTCCTTTGTTATATGTAAGCTCTTCATTTTTTTAAATGTAATCCCATGTGTTGATCTTTATTTTAATTTCTTGTGTCTTTGAGGTCTTGTTGAGAAAGTTTTTACCTGTACCTATATGTTGAAGTGTTGTGCCTATATCAACAAGTGTTCAGCTCATAGGAGCTGAAGGTCTCTTGTCTGATTTCCAAGGCTGATTCATCTTGAATTGACTTGTGCAGGGTGAGAAAGTGGGACTTATTTTTATTTTCCTGCATATGGTTAACCAGTTTTGCAAACACCATTTGTTGAAAAGGATACATTTTTTTTCCAGTGTATGCTTTTGGCTGCTTTGTCAAAAATCAATTGGCTGTAAGAGTGAAGATTAATTTCTGAGTCTTATTTTTTGCTCCATTGGTCTATGGGCCTGTTTTTGTGTCAGTACCTTGATATTTATTACTATGGCTTTGCAGTATAGTTTGAAGTCAGGTATTTTGATATATCCTGCATGATTCTTGTTGCTGAGAACTATTTTACCTATTTTGGTTTTTTTGTTATTCCAAATGTATTTAAGGACTAATTTTCTATGTCCATGAAGAATAACCTTGGTAATTTAATGTCACACAATTTACAATTGCCAAACTATGGAACCAGCCAACATATCTATAAACAGTTGAATGGATTACAAAACTATGGGATATGTTCACAATTGAATTTTACTCAGAAAGAACAAAATTTTGTCATTTGCAGGGAAATGGATGAAACTTGAGGACATTATGCTAAGTGAGATTAGTCATTTACAAAAAGTAAAAACTTGGATGCTCTCCCTAAGATTCAGAAACTAGGGAGACAAAGGGTCATAGAATGAACTCTAGACAAAGAAAGAGAAACCATAGATGAGAAAATAAGGTGAACTAACTGAGGGAGATGTGGGGAGAGAGTAATTCCCAAATGTACAATTACAAGTATTTCAAAGTCAATCACTAAACCAAACATGAGAAGAACTGAGTGGGAAGGGAATGGCGTGGGAAATGGGGAGTGATATGTGCATGTATACCTCTACCATCTTACCCCACTGAGATATATGTCTACAATGTACCAATAATAGTAAAAAAAACATATCCTAGGATTCAAATGTATCACCACCTATCCATTGCTGAGACAACAAAACATTTTATTTTTAAAATAGACTTTTAACATTTAATATTTTAACTACATATGCTTATCTACATTAGAGTGTATGAGTGATTGCGCTCTAAGTAACATAATATTTTAGTCATAAGTAAGCAATAGGGTTAGGATATTTACCAATTATTTCTGATGTTTTAGTGAGAAATATCTATTCTGATACTCTATTAACAACTAAATAGAAAATGATATAATTCAAAACAGTGGTTTGGTCACTACTTTCTGTGTGATAAACTAATCATATTCTCAATGATTTAAAACAATCATCTTATTATATGCTAATGATTATATAAAATTTTTATTGCATTCAAATTTTCAGTGTTCCATTAAGTACCTTGTCTCTATTTCACTTGGAGTGGGAGGAGCTACTGTCAATATGACTTTACACATGATGAATAAATGAGTTCTGGCTGATGGTTGGGACCACACATGGGGATTGTTCTGGGCCTCTATTCTGTAACACAAAAATCATCACTATGATTTGGTTAAATTATTGGGTTCCCAAGATTATTAAACACATTACATGTTGTCTTTTTCTCTAATTAAGCAAAATCAGCAGCTTTTAGGCCATCTCTCTTAATGTTTAGAAGTGTGGATTATGTTGCTTGTACTACTTGCCATTTGTTAAACAAGTCACATATTCAAGACACCACCTCTGCTATTGTACAAACACCAGTAAACATGTTTTTATAGGGGGAAACAAAGTGAAAGTTTATTATAGGCTGAGAAAAAATGTTAATGATTTATTTTTTTACTAACATTCTTTTCAGTATTCCTAAAATAATACTCCATTATAGCACCGGCTGGTGTACAAATGTATAATTAAATTCTGCACAGACTTTCTTAAGAGACAAGTCATCTGTTCTCTAGGAACCCAAAATATGTTGTCAGTTATGGGAACAACAAAATATGTATTCCCATTCAAAATGGTAGATCATATTAAGCTACAAGTTAGCTCATAACGGTTCTGAAAAGCAATAACTAGTTTTTTAATTCATTTCCAGTTCTACAGTCATTAACTTGTTTTTCAAGATGTTCATTGTTGACCTCTGAGGGATCTTTTATTTTCTGAAATAAATCATTCATCTTTTCAAGTGAATAGTTTTTTTCACCTGTTCACTTCTCGCTTGTAGAAAGAAGTATTGAAGAGCATTCCTGGTGACAGTGGAAGGGATTGTGTATATGTATTCATTCAACAAATTTCAGATTGAGTTAAGTCTACAAATCAAATATTGTGATTAGAAACATAAACAGCAGAAGAAAATGGATGTAAAAATAGCTAAAATAAGAGAAAGGAATAAAGTTGAATTAAATACAGCAATTTAAACACATTTTAATCCAATTATTAATTTAAATTAATATTCATGCAAGATGACATGCTTCCTCCTGTATTCATCAAATGGTATAGATATTACAGTGATTCAAGTTAGGGAAAAGTAGTAAAAACAAGATCGATTCCAACAATAACAACAACCAAAAATAGTTTTTGTGATTTATTAAGATCATAAGAAAGTTTTATTTCTTCCTCGGGATAATATCAAAAAGCAGTGCTGGAATCTTCTCTAAAAACTACTGGGATTTGCAGTCTGTTATGAATGCTTAATTTTTACTATTTCTAAAAAAATAAAGACAAAATCCATCTCATACAAACCTAATTAAGAAATGTTCAATGGTGTTTTATTTATTTATTTATTTATTTATTTATTTATTTATTTATTGGTGGTTCTGGGGATGGAACCCAGGGGTCTTCTACCTCTGGGCTACACTCCCAGACCTATTTTATATTTTATTTGGAAACAGGGTCTCACTAAGTTGCTGAGAGCCTCACTTAGTAGCTGAAGCTGACTTTGAACCTGCACGATTCTCCTGTCTCAGCCTACCAAGCATGGGGATTACAAGCACGTGCCACCACACCTGGCTCTCAATGGTCTTTTAAGATAGCATGATTTTCAGTTTAAAGAAATGTTTTCATATGAATACTTTTAGGATATATGTAAATATCCTCAAATCTACATATATCCTACATATATGTACATATATGTACATGTACGTTTGTATTCATATGTACATATATCCTCAAAGTATATAATAATAATTCTTCAATAATTCTTTGTACATTCAAGATAAAGATCAATTTCTTACCAATCTTTCCTAGCCACCTAATTAGAAGATAAATAGGGTAATCAGAGCACATTGTTTCTTCAATCCAAGAAAGTAGATTTTAATGTTTTAGTTCATTTTTATCTACTAATAGTATTAGTACTTCAATTTTCATATTTTAATTAAAATCAGTAATGAGAACCTAATACTTAAATAAAATTTACCCATTTTAAATATAATTAATTTTGGGGTTCTTTATAATAAAACTATATTTATTATTCACTTCATAAAATAGTTTTCTTTCAGACCAGTGAATATAGTCACTTCATAAGTAAAATAATATATATATATAAAGCTTCTAATATTATTATTTCAAAAAACTTTATCTCATCTAATTGAATTCAGAAGTGAGCCACATAACCATCTCTATGTTGAGGAAAATATTCCAATTACTTACTAAAAATTATTTTGGATAGGGTGCTATTCTTGAACATAAATTTGAAATGAAGTAGATTGGTATTTTATTTTTTATTCCATAGAGAATAGTACCATAAATTTCTCTCAAACATCTATTAAGATACCAGTTTCACTGGTTATATCAATATTTTTATTTTTAATATGAAGATTCTTTATTTATGGTGTTCTTAGATTTTATTAGTTATCTCTCTGTGTTTACAATGATTATACTCAGTCACTATTACCATAGTCATTAAGTCAAAACAATTTTTTCTAGCTATATTGTCAATTGCTCTGCATATTTTATCACATCCACTAAGTTAAAGGGAATTTTTGACAAATAGTTTTCTTAAATTCAGTAAATTATAATTATTCATATTTGTAATATAAATTATTATAATGATCTATTGTTTGTATTAATTCCTCTATATAACATTACAATAGCTTATTTCCTTTTTTCTTTAACCAGTCTTTATAGAATTGTTGACATATATTTTATTTCATAACAGTTCATTCTTTTCATTATTTTGTTTAAACAGTTAATTATATTTTAAACAGATAGAAATTAGGAGTTTTTCTGGATGTCCTACATTTGAATACTACTCAATTTCTTGTATACTAAGGTCTTGGAGCCAAGTAAAACACTAAACAAAATGTCTATGTGAGCCTAATCACGTTTTTGTGTTTATGACTTTATGATGTGTATACATATACATATATATATATATATATGTATACATATTATAATATAAATAAACATAAATAAAATGTATAATAAATATATAAAATAATATATATTATTCCTTGGAAGCCTATGTTTTAATTCAGGAAAGTGATTTTAATGTTTTAGTTCATTTTTATCCACTAATAATATATAGTATATATAATGAATAATGATACATATCATTATATATTTATACATATATAAACACATGTTGTATACCTTAGATATCATAATTTTATTTGTCAATCCGACTTGAATAAAGTTCACTATAAAGACCACAGGAAATACTATCCCTTTAAAATGATTATAAACTGAAAAAATATTACATTTATATTATGAGAGATAAACTAAGACATACAATATGCCCTGGAGAATAAAGTAAAAAGTCACAATAAACAACAAGGCCAGTGCTGGAGCCAGCGAGGCTGGGATCAGCATCTGCCGGGTGGCCAGGCCGGTGCCGGGGCCTTCAAGAGTGGGATCGGAACTTGCAATGCAGTATACAGAGAAATATAAAAGAAAATAAAAAATCAGATGCTCTCCCTAATATGCAAAAACTAAGAAGAAATGGATAATAGGAGGAAATCTAGTGGAAGAAAGGGCCCTATGGAAGAGCAATTAAGGTGACCAATCAGAGGGGATGGGATATGGGAAGATGTAATCTCTTTTAAACACATGATGTACGTAAAGAAATATATCAAAGTTAATCACTAAATCAAGCATGGGATTGAGGGAGGGAGTGGGATGTGGATTGGATAAAGGCTAATTAAATGATGTGTACTTGGATATCCTCATAAGTCTTGTATTCCATTGTGATGTTTGACTACAATGCACCAAAAAAAATTAAAAATAAATAAATAAAACCCTCATATAAGTAACAAAAAATTAGTTTCTTGAATTTTTAAAATTGTGTCTTTATCATTTCTGTTCAAAGCCTAACATGGTAACAAATACAACTGTGTCTGATTTTGTGCAGAATGCTTTTTGATGCTTAGGAAAATCCAACTAACTTCAATAATTTCTAAATATAATTCAAACTCAAATGATTAACTCTATAAAAAGATAGCAACATCACCAAATTGCCTCAATTTGTTTTTTGTTATCATTGTTTTGGTTCTGGGGACTAAATCCAAAGGCATTCTACCTGTGAGCAAGATGCCCAGCCCTATTTTATTTTTCATTTGAAACAGAGTCTCACTAAGTTGCTGAGACTGGCTTTGAACCTGTGGTCCTCCTGTCTTAGCCTCCCAAGTACTGGGTTTACAGCCATGCACCACTATGCCTAACTCCTAATCTTTTTAAAAATTTATTAGCACTGGGCATGGTGGCACACGCCTGTGGTCCCCACACTTGTGAGGCAGAGACAGGAGGATCGTGCAGGTTCAAAGCCAGGCTTGCTGGCTTAAGAGACCCTGTTTCCAAATAAAAAAAATATAAAGTGGGTCTGGGAGTGTAGCCAGGAGGTAAAAGGATTCCATCCCCAGTACCACCAAAAAAATTAATTTATTAATATATGTTTATTTTTATGTTTTATTGGTTCATTGTAATATGTAATAATGAGGTTCAGCATGATAGGAACACACATGCACACAGCACTCAGTGTGTTTCGTTCTGGATCCTGCCATCTCCCCATAGTGTTATTGAGATTGGTGTTGATAAATTTGTATATATACTATTACTCGAACTGTTGCTTTCATCATGTATTCTTCCCGAACCCCCTCCATTACGCTACTGGAGTCTCTGAAGTTCTATTTTTATTTTTTTAACCCAATTTCTTTCTAGCTTCTTTTACATATGAGAGTAAACATACAACCATTTGATTTCTGAGAAAAAAAAAAAAAAAAAACTAAAGAGGGTTGAAACAATTTCTCCAATGACCCTTTAATAAATATCACTGCAACTCCAGTAGCATTCTGCTGAGCTGAACCCTGGAAACTGGACTGGTTTTCTGCCTTTCTTTGACTAACTTAATGTAACAGAAGTGCAATCCTTTATGATTTGTACTTCTGTGTTAGATCTCTTGGAGTCCTGCATTTAGAATATTGTATAACAAAAATGGCTATTCTACTAGTCATGGCAAGCCAAACAGGGAATAATCAACTGTCACTGGCTAACTCAGGCCACCTGAGAAAATTAATCAGTGCTGCTGTTCCCCTGATAAATGCAGGCAAAAAGTAGAGGAATCATTCAACTAATCCTTTAAATCATGCAAATGAATAAATAAGAACTATTTTAAGCAACTGATTTTAGAGTAGTTTGTATGATACCTTGTGACACCTGAGACATAAATAGTAAATACCATACCACCAAAAGAGGCACTTACATTTGTGAACCAAATATGGTTACACATGCACTTACATATATATGTAGTAATGTATTAATGTATAAAGAATTTTAGATAATATTTTAAAAATAATTTTTGTTAATATATTAAATTTAAGTTCTTATAAAAATCAAAGAAATTGATAGAATATCAAATATTTTACTCCATTATATATTTTCAAAATAAATATTATAAATCAACTATTTTTTCTAAAACATATTCTACTTATACAAAATTGTGCAGCACAAGTACTTATGAGTATTATGAATATTTTTAATGACACCATTTAATCTTTTGTTCTCAAGAGATCCTAGAACATTATAAACTATCTATATTTAATCTTTTGAGCAAACATTAATGATGTTGATTTATTTCATTATATATGCTACAGTCATTTCTCCTATAATTCTTCATACACATTTCTAAAATTGTCCTCTATGAAATCTGGAGCAATAAAATATTTCAGATTTATAGGGGGAGAAATAGGTATCTAATAAAAATGTAGCAGAGTTTCTAATGTTGCATAGCTAAGACCATAAATATATTAGTTTGCCTTGATAAAGACAAAGTTTGGTTATGGAAATGGACATTTTTTAGGGTTGTAACTCCTGAGGTAATATATAGTGGTGAAAGTAAGGTCAACTGAGAGTAGACTTAAAGTTGCAATATCAGATATGATATGTATAGCTAATAACAAATTTGGCAAACTGAGGAGGCTGACAGATGTGTTCGTGACTATGTATTATTGTACATAGTATTACTGTATTGTTTGGTTCTGCTAGGTGCAGTTTTTTGTGTTTTCATGTTTCTCATTAAAGGAAATCAGCAATAATTTGTGTTTTTTATAATTGTGTCATTTCTGAGGAAGAGGCTAAGTTCTTAAGGTCTGGGGACTTTTATTTCTGTGTGTGTGTGTGTGTGTGTGTGTGTGTGTGTGTGTGTGTGTTGGTGGAGAATGTTTATTGGAGGTTGAGCCTAGGACTTCCATCATACTAGGCCAGCATCCTACCACTGAACTACATCTCCAGGCCTTTTCAAATTTAATTTTGTTATTTTATTTTGAGACAGTATCTCACTAAATTCCCAAGATAGTCAAACTGCCATTCTTTTACATCAGCTTCCTGAGTAGCTGGGATTTTATGTGTGCATCACAATACCTGACTTCACTTTTTTTTTTTTTCTTTTTCAGTACTGGAGATGAAACTACATGCCCAGCCCCTTTTTTTTTTTTTTTTTTTTTTTTTAATTTGAAAAAGGGTCTCATTGAGTTGCAGAAGGCCTAAGTCACTGAGTCTGTCTGAAAACCATGATCCCCCTGTCTCAGCCTCCAGTATGCTAGGATTACAATCATGCATCACCATGCCTCACTTTCACTTTTTCTTTTAATTTTTTAATGTAATTATCTAAGTAAAGTAGCTGAAAGTTTGCTCCTGTCATTTAGTCTCCAAAATAAAATATTTTTATTGTAATAAATTCATTGTGCTTCTCTGGGCCCCAGGCAGAGTCCTGAGGGGCACGCCGGACCCCTGAGAAACCCTGGGCACTGGTTGCAGGACCCTGGTCCCCGGGCAGGGCGCACAGAGCATGCTGGACCCCCAGAGAAACTGGGGCCCAGGTTGCAAGACCCTGAGCCCTGGGCGGGGATCAGGAGGGGCACGCATGACCCCTGGAAGAGCCGGTGCCTGGGTCGCATGACTTTGGGCCACAGGGGAGGTCGCGCGAAGCACACTGGACCCCCAGAAGAACTGGGGCCCAGGCCGTAGTGTACCAGTAAGATTTGGGAAAGCTCTGCTTATTAATATATTTCAAAAGAAAATAATTGATATGTTTTAAAAAAATAATTGATATATTTAAAAAATAGTTGTGTCAAAATGGCGGCAGACATCAGTAAAGAAAGGACTTGATTTCTGCCTAAAACAGGCAGCTATTCCAATGTAAATTGACCTAGATAAAAATAATTAACAAGTCAATAAAGGAGAACTAGGACTTCTGCTTTCTAAAGACAGATGTACATGATGATCTAGGGAGGATGGGGCAGGGTTTGACCTTGCACTTCATGAAAGAAGACACCTTGCCATACCTTGCTGGAGGAGGTACCTTACAGGGTTAAAGGGAGGTACCTAACAGGGACATTCACTACATCAGGATTATGTGAACAAGATGGAGGTCATGGGTAGAAAAAGTTCAGTCCACATGTAATCCCTTTGGTATATTCATTTCTAGTCACCCCCCCATGCCATTTTGGCATGGGGCTGTATTTATATTTTATGTATTTCTATCTTTCTAATAAACTTCTTTATATCTTCAGCAACTGTCCAAGCTATGCATATTTATTCTTATCTTAGGACAAGAACCCACGTTTTTTCTGCTTTTGGTCGTTTTGGTTTTGTTATGGGTTGGGGGAAAGTGTATCTGGGACCCTCACAGGAGTCCCCGGGAACAGTTTCCACAACCATTTTCTCTCCCCAATCCGTAACATTTTTTTTTTTTTTTTAATAAGAGAAGACATTATGCGTGGTTTGAGGAGGCTGTGGGATCAGGCACTCATTAGCACTGCGGCCCGGGCCCTGGTTCTTCCAGGGGTCCGGCATGCCCTACACGACCCCCGCCTGGGACCCAGGGTCCTATGTGTTATGGATGAAATGTGTTTGGTGTGTGAGAGGAGAAGTAATTCCCCCACCACAACCACACAAACAGAAAAACAGAAAAAAACCGCGAGTACTTGTTCTGAGCTAAGTATAAATACACATTAGCCCAAACTCTTGCTGAAGATTTAAAGAAGTTTATTAAAAGATAGAAATACAGCCAGGCGTGGTGGCGCACGCTTGTAATCCCCGCGCTTGGGAGGCAGAGATAGGAGGATCGCGCAGGTTCGAAGCCAGCCGTGCTGGCGTAAAAGACCCTGTTTCAAAAATATAAAATAGGTCTGGGAGTGTAGCCCGGAGGAAGAAGGGCTTCCAGGAACCCCAGTACCACCAAAATAAATAAATAAATAAATAAATAAATAAATAAATAAATAAATAAAAGATAGAAATACAGAGAATAGGAACAGCTCCATACTAGACTGGCATGGAGGAATGACTTGAATGAGTAGACCAAAGGAATTACACGTGGACTTGGCCTTTTTTTATACCCATGACCTCCATCTTGTTCATGTAATCCTGACGTAGTGAATGTCCCTGTTAGGTACCTCCCCTTAACCCTGTAAGGTACCTCCCCCAACCAGGTGTAGCAAGATGTCTCCTTTCCAGAAGGGCAAGGTCAAACCCTGCCCCATTCTCCTTAGATCATCATGTAGATCTGTCTTTAGAAAGCAGAAGTCCTAGCTCTCCTTTATTGACTTGTTAATTATTTTTATCTAGGTCAATTTACATTGGAATAGCTGCCTGTTTTAGGCAGAAATCAAGTCCTTTCTTTACTGATGTCTGCCGCCATTTTGACACAATTATTTTTGAAATATATCAGATATTTTCTTTTGAAATATATTAATAATCAGAGCTTTCCCAAATCTCCCTAGGCCATTCCTAATACTGGTACAGAAAAGAAAGAGAAAAAAGAAAAGAAAAATATCGGATAGGGGTCAAGAAGACTGCAGTGGATGCCAGGATACTGGAGATGCAGACATAACTTGTCCAAATGAACTGAAACTTTTGGAAAAATTCTCCACGAAGGAGGACTGCTTCCTTTCTACATTCTTAAGAATCCTGGACATCACCTGTAAGAAGAGAGTTTAGCGGAGACCTAGGAGGAAGGCTGTGTTGGAAGTGGTCGCCACGATGGCGCAGGAGACTTGTTTTCAGGAGAGGCAGAAATCTGATCCTACCAACCTTATTTTTTGGAGAAATTACACCAAACATCGAATGCTACCATCATGCATGCTTAGGAACACTGGACAACATTCAGAGTAGAAAAAGAGCTTGGGAAAGATTTGAAATGGTGGAGGCAGTGGCAATGGCAGTGGCCAGTAATCAGGGGAGGCAGAGATCTGATGCATTATACCTGGAACTTTTTAAGTAATAAACCCAGAGGCAGAATGCTACCACCACACACCCTTGGGAATGTGGAACAACCTGCTGGGTGAAGAAGGTGCTCGGATCGGAGCCTGCCAAGGGGTGAGGCTGGTGATGTGGACAGCAAAGCTGGGACTGGAGCCTGCTGTGAGGCAGGGCTGGTGCTGGGTCCTCCGAGGATGGGATTGGAGCCTGCTGAGGGGTTAGGCCGGGGCCGGGGCCAGCAAGGCCAAAATCGGAGACTACCATGAGGCAAGGCCAGTGCTGGGGCCTCCAAGGCTGTGATCAGAGCCTGCCAAGGGGCTAGGCTGGTGCCGGGGCCAGCAAGGCTGGTATTAGAGCCTGTCATGAGGCAAAATTGGTGCTGGAGCCTCTGAGGCCAGGATCAAAGCCTGCCGAGGGGTTAGGCCGGGGCCAGGGCCAGCGGCTGGCATTGGAGCCTGCCATGAGGCAAGGCCAGTGCTGGCGCCTCTGAGGCTGAGATTGGAGCCTGCCAAGGGGTTAGACCAGTGTCAGGTCCAATGAGGCCAGGATTGGAGACTGCCATGAGGTAAGGCAGGTGCTGGAGCCTCCGAGGTCTGGATTGGAGCCTGCCAGAAGGTTAGGCCGGTGCTGAGGCCAGCAATGCTGGGATTGGAGTCTGCTGTGAGGCAAGGCCAGTGCTGGGGCCCTTGAGGGCTGGATTGGAGCCTGCCGAGGGTTAAGGCTAGTGCCGTGGCCAGCAAGGCCAGGATCTGAGCCTACCGTGAGGCACAGGCACTACTAAGGCCTCTGAGGCCGGGATTGGAACCTGCTGAGAGGTTAGGGCGGTGCTGGGGCCAGCAAGGCTAGGATCGGAGCCTGCCATGAGGCAAGGCCAGTTCTGGGGCCTCTCTGAGGCCAGGATTGGAGCCTGCTCAAGTGTTAGGCCAGTGCCGGGGTCAGCAAGGTCAGGATCGGAGCCTGCCTTGAGGCAAGCCAGGGCATCCTTTGAGGCAAGGCCGGTGCTGGAACCATCGAGGTCTGGATCAGTCCACCGGGTAGCCAGACCACTACTGGGGCTGTCAAGAGTGGGATCAGTACCTGCAATGTAGAAATGTAGAAAAATATCACAAAAAATAAAAACCAGATGCTTCCCCTAATCAGCAATAACTAGGAGGAAAGGGGTAACAGGAAGAGGTCGAGTTATAGAAAGGGCCCTATAACGATGCAATTAAGGTGACCAATCAGAGGGTATGGGATAGGGGAGGATGGAACCTCTTTAAAACTCAGGAGGCACGAAAACAAATGTATTACAGTTAATCACCAAACAAGCATGGGATCGAGAGAGGAGGAGGGAATGGTATGGGGAGTGGATGAGGGCTAATTAGATGATGTGTGCTTGTCTTGCATTCCAATGTGATATATGATTACAATGCACCAATAAAAATAAATTTAAAAATAAATAAATCATTGTGTCTTTCCTATGTTGGTTAAAGAAAATTTCAAATAGCACAACTAAGTATTTAGGAGAGTGTGTGTATATTTTGGAACTGAAGTGTCTGCCAAAGCCCATGTGTTATTGCCTTGTTCATTTGCATTCTACGATCAGAATAAAAAATGATGGATACTTTTAAGAGGTGAAGCCTAGTAAGAGGTCATAGGTCATTGCAGGCATGTCCTTACAGAGGATTATGGGACATCAGTCTCCTCCCCTCTCCTTTTCTTTTTGTTTCATGTACTGATAGCTCCAAAAATATTAAAAAGGAAAATTGTTCTTTTTTTTAATTTTTTTTTTTTTTTTTTTTTTTTGGCGGGTATGGGGATGGAATGCAGAGGCATTTGACCTCTGAGCTACAACCCCTGCCCAGGTTTTAATTCTTTGTTTTGAAACAGGGTCTCACTGAGTTGCAGAGGGCCTCACTAAATAGCTGAGGCTATCCATGAACTGTGATCCTCCAGTCTCAGCCTCCCAAATTCTGGAATTACAAGCTACCACACCAGGCTTTTTGTTGTTGTTGTTGTTACATTAATGCAAAGATAATACAAAAAAATCAGTATGTGAAACTAGCCTCTTTGTTATGACTGTACTTGACAATATGGAGAAAAATTTATAATTCATTTTCAGAAGGAGTGTGGAAATGATTATGATCCAATTAGTGTTCTTGTGAAAAGAATCACAGATTTCTTTCTCCTCTATCCTCCTCCCTCTCCTTCCTTTTTTCCCCATTCACATGCAGTGAGGAAAGATCAGGTGAGCACATAGCTACAAGTAGGCATCTGCAAACCAGGAAGAGAGCCTTCACCAGACGCTGGCCATGTTGGCTCCCTGATCTAGGATACTGAACCTTTAGAACTGTGAGAAAATAAATGGTTATTGTTTCAGCCTCTGTCTCAATTATTTTGTTATGGAGTTCTGATGTGTTACCTAAAATTCATGCAAATCATCTGGGAACTAGCAGTCAGTATTTCTAAGATTATATTGTTGGGGCAATTATTTGAAAAGATTTTTATCTTTAGGAAAGTAGGTTAAGCCTTCTCACCTGTCAAATGATTTATAGGATGATCATGAAGAAAAATAACACAAAAATTCACAGGATGGTACAGGAATAAACATAAAAGTACATAAACTTAATGAGCTGAATTCAGCAGACATAAGAATTAGGTAAAGTCATTAATTTAATGAGAAATGTTAGCTCATAACTACCTAGTTTTCTTTTCTCCCATTTAAAGTGAAATCATTATGTATGTGTTCTCATTTCAGTTCTATGCTAATGTTGAAGTACCAAACTTACACTTGCCACTTATCTAGTATGACTACTCTTCAAAAGCTTAGAAAAATAGCAGATGTTGGATGTTGTAGTCTCAATTTTTAAGTAAGTTAACCTAGATATTCTAAATGGGATTTTTTAATGTTTTCCAAATTTAAAATATATGAACATATTCAGTGTTTAAATTCTAATGAATTCAGGAAGTTCTGGTCATTGTTGCTACATCACATTATTTCTTGTTTCTTTAAGTATAAAGAAATAATATGTGATTCTGGGCATAAAAACTTATGAAACAATTAATAAAATTAAATGCTTTCTCATTTTTTATTCTTATGGCACAGTCGTAAAAAATTTGAAAAGGCAAGAATATGTTCAGTTGCATATATACCTATAGTTTATCATAGTAATACATTTGTTGTTAAGCTCAGTAGTTTATATGTAATTCTTAAATGCTGCATTACTTTGATATGATGCTATTAATTCATAAATACCTACAAAATTTTAAGGTGCTATATAAGCAGTGCTGTTTGATTTGTTTTAGATTAATTTTTGCTCATCATTAAATTGTCCAACTTAGTAAATTAACTAACCCACAATAAAGTTTTTTTTTAAATTGGGAGGTTGTTCCAGGGTTGTTGTGCCCTATTAATATTATTTCCCTGACCTGTTATTTTATTCAAACACAAATCACAGTTGAACAACATATGCGAATACTTTTCATTACTTACAAGAAAGGAAACTAATCAAATGAAAAGATTTTGAATAAAAACTATCTTTAGTGTTCTTTTATTGTTTTTAATGGAGTTTTAGTCAGCTATCTGCCACGAGGAAACCATCTCACTACTATTATAACAGCTGCCTTTATCATCTAATTGGCTAGAAATAACAGATCCAATAAAACCCAATAAACACAGGATGAACCTGAGCAGACCTTGCATTAATGTATAATATAGTAGAGAATACACTGATTTTTTTTGTAAAACAATGGGATATTATGTGGGAAGCAACTTTGGGTCTAGAATTTATTGGCTTAAAGATCTTAAATTTTGAGCTGGGTGTGGTGGTGCATGCTTGTAATTCCAGCATTTGGGAGGCTGAGACAGGAAGATCATGGTTCACAGACAACCTCAGCTACTTAGTAAGGTCCTCTACAACTCACGGAGATACTGTTTCTAAATAAAGAATAAAAAATAAGGCTGGGAATGCAGCTCGAAGGGATAATGGCACTTGATTCCATACCTGGTACTGCCAAAAAAAAAAAAATCTTAAATGTTGTACCAACTTTGATGAAATGCTATCAGAAATCACTGTAGGCAATGATTTCTGTTCTTGCTTTCTGAATACATATTTTTCTCAAGTGTAGCAAACAATAATCTTGGCTTTTTGTTAGGATAGCATTGAGTTACAGACATGCTTACTATGTTTAATTCAAGACAGTACACAACTCCTTTGTTCTTTTTGAAAGTAAAATAATTTAAACTCTGTATAACTTTGTCAATAAGAAGGAAGATAGAGATTTGTTTGAGGAATAGGCTTTCTTGCCTTCTCTCTCATCTCTCATTGGTCCACCTGGGACACTGCTGATCCTGAATCTGGAAGAACAAAAGTAATATTGTAAACAATTTTTACAACTCAAATTATTATTCTCAACTGCAGTTCCTCACTGATTGAATAACAGATTAATTAGCCACATAAAGAGAATTTGAATAACAGGCCTTTCATTCATTTTCTTTCAGTTTTAAGTTTTAATTCTGTTTGCTATTTATCACATCATATAAATAATATAAATAGATATATAGATAAAGAGATAATACTTGATAAAACACTAAGAAACTTAGGCAGACTTTGTTTCAAAATAGAAAAAGGAAAAGGGCTGTGGTTTAGCTTGAAAGTAGAATGCTCCTAGATTCAATCCCAAGTATAATCTTCATATATATATATATATATATATATATATATATATTTATCTGTAGATGATAGATAGATAGATAGATAGATAAATGACAGATTGACAGGTAGATAACCTTATGACCTTATGAATTCAGCAATACCAAACTAATTCACCTTCTACAAGTTGTCTTCTTTATACATCTGATATTACCTCTTAGTTTTTTTTTATTACTTTTGCATTCCCATTGTATTTCTTTTCTTTCTTTCTTTTCTTTTCTTTTTTAATTTTTTTTTTGTCCTCTGCCCAAGATACTAAACAAGCATCTGCAAAGTTATTGAAACAGGTTAATCTGGATGAAGGACTACTGGCAACTGAAAGCTGTTTCTTGGCAAGGTAGTTTACAACAAAGTTCAACTTGGAAGAATAGAGCTGATCCTGGTGGCCTGCACCTGTAGTTGAAGCTACCGGAGTATCTGAAGGAGGATTGCTTGAGCTCAAAAATTCAAGTCCAGTCTGAACAACATAAGAAAGGCCTTGTCTTAAAATAAAAAAAGTCACTTGGATAAACCAAAATTCTGAATTTGAAATAGTTTTCTTTTATATTTTATCCATGTTTTCTGGCTTATGCACTTTTTTACTTTCTCCCTACTTTGCATATATTCTCCATCTAATGTCTTTTCTGGTCTATAATGTTCTAATATTGCTTATCTGTTAAAATGTATTCTAGTGGACCACAAATGCCAAAATAAGACAAAGGCATTAAAAGAAAATAATATTCCTATATCTCTTATGAATCCAGATGAAAATAAGAATTAGGCACAATGGTCAAGTGAGACTTATCCCACATATGTAGGCTGTTTTTATTACTTAAATATCAATTAATTCAGTCTGGGCATGGTGGCACACACTTGTAATCCCAGCATTTGGGAGGCTAAGACAGGAGGATCGTGGTTCACAAACAGCCTTAGCAATCTTAGTTGAGGCCCTCTGCAACTCAGTAAGACCATGTTTCAAAACAAAGAATTAAAAAATGGTCTGGAGGTATCACTTGGAGGTAGAATTTCACTGGGTTCATTTACAATACTGCAAAAAAGTTAATTCAGTCCATCACATCATCATTTAAAGAAAAATGGTATAATCATTTCAATATACAGAGAAAATACATTTTACAAAATACAACACCAAATCAGAATAAAACCTCTTGTTATCATATTCTGGTACCTGCTCCAATTTGCTGAATCAAATAAATGGGACAAGCCTTTGAGAAGAAGAAAAAAGAAACATTGATTTTTAGCAAATTGGAGAAGCTAGGGAGCTTAAGCATTCTAAAACAAGCCCTAGATTCTCCCTGAACAAAGGAATCAAGTCTCTTTTAAGAGTTAGCTCTGACACTGGTCATGCTAGTGTCTTATCAGAAGGAATGTCATTTGTGTTTAAGTCTTAAGTGAGTTCTTATTCAAATCTTCAGGCCAGGTTAATAATTGCAATCTTATTAGAGGGAATCATTTATGTTTACATTTTCCTTGAGTGAGTTCTTAGTAAGTTTGGTACACCAGAATCATACTGGTGCTGAAGTATTTATCAGAAAGAATACAATTCCTATTTAAATTTTTCTTGAATCAGTTCAAATCAGTTCAGATCCATAGGCGTCAGATTCCCTTCCATCAGTAAATGAATAAGAACATCTTATATGATAATGGGAGATGGAGCAAAGAGGGAGAAAATGTCAGCTTTGAAACAGGCTGTCTGTTAGTTGCCAGGGTTGGAAGCAGGACCCAGTTGCACACTCAGCACAGAATAAATAAAGAATAACAACCCAAATTCAATATAAAACAACTTCTACAAGAAACTTAGGTACCGTCATTCTTAATGGTGAGATATTAGAAGTTTTCCTGTTAACATAAAGAGCAAGAAATGATTGTTAGGCTGTGAAATTCAGTGAGACAACATTTATGTAGCTTGTGCACCACAAAAGGAGAAGAAATAATGTTTCCTTTTATCATTCTTTCTCTATTTATATTGTAACTCTTAAGTTATATAATAAAGGGAGATAGAAAAATTAAAGTTACATAGTTTATTTATTTATATTTTTGGTGATACCTGGGGTGAAACCCAGGGCCTTTTCTATCTCTGGGTTATACTCCCAGACCTATTTTATAATATATATATATATATATATATATATATATATATATATATATAATTTATTTGGAATAGAAAATAGAAAATAGAAAAAGCTGGGCATGGTGGTGTATACTTGTAATCCCAGCATTTGGGAGACTGAGACAGAAAGAATTGTAGTTTGTGAATTGCCTCAGCTACTACTTAGTGAGGCCCTTTGTAACTCAGTGAGATCCTGTTTCAAAATAAAGAATAAAATATAGGGCTATGGTTGTCACTCAGTAAAATGCCCCTAGGTTCCATTCACAGTACTGCAATACTATATATATATATATATATATATATATATATATATATATATATATCATATATGTATATCATTTATATAACATTTATATTAGCATTCAAAAATGCAATCATTAAATATGATATTTAAAAATATGTGTGCAACATATACCTAAGGAAAATTAAAATCAAATTAACAAAATCAAAGACTCAAAGAATTAATTAAGTGCAGAGATAGCTCATACTTATGGAAAGAGACAGTTAACATATTCAAGAAGCATGCTTTTCTTAAACTGATCTATAAATTCAAGGCAATTCCAATTAAAATTTAAATAAGGTATTTTGTTAATATTAATGAAATAAAGTTCATATGAACAATAGCAACAAAAAGCCTGGCTATCAGAATAAAGACACTGTTGTAGTGGTAAAAAAAAAAATAGACAAAGAAATTTATGGAAAAGAATAGAAAGCCCAGAAATAGATTCACATGAGCATAGTCAACTTATCTTTGACAAAGGAACAGAGGCAATACAATAAAGCAAAGATGACCTTTTAAAACAATGGTGATGGAACAACTACACATCCACATGCAAAAAATAAAAATAATAGCGACAGAGACCTTATCATCATCACAAAATACAAAAAAAGCATACACATGACTGTAAAAATGCAAACCTATAAATTTTTTTAAAGACAATTTAGGAAACAACTTAGATGATTGACTGTAGCAAAAGTTTTTAGATACCACACCAAAGGCATATTCAATTAAAGAAAGAATTGATAAGCTAGGGTTCACTACAGTTTTAAACATCTCCTCAGAAGACAGTGTCTAGACAATAAGTAATGCTACAGAATAAGAGAATGGGAAATGGTGTTTAAAAAAGGTATCTTTTACAAGTGGCTTGTCCCAGATGCACAAATAAATCTTTTAAATCAACAGTAAAAAAAAAGCAACCCAATTTTAAAACTGTCCATAATCTTGAAAAGCTACTTCACCAAAAGATTACATATGAAAAATAAGTATGTGAAAATATGCGCAACATGATATGTCACATGAAAACTGAAAATCTAAACAATGGGATACAATATTTCCATTAGATATCCAAAATCCAAAATGCTAATAAAAGGAGAAACTTCTGGGAAGATGGCGACCAATGGAAGCAGCACATGTCAGATCTGCTGACACCTGATCTCCACTGCCTTAAATACAGCATTCTTAAAAAAGCAAGAGAACACCAAAACTTTAAAAAGAAGATGATAAATAAAAGACAGCAAGAAAATAAAAAGAAGACCAATCAGAGAGCATAAAAAACTTGCCTACCTTGTAACCATGGACACCATGGTGATACCACCTTGCCCCATTGCACCCAGATCCAGAGAGGCACAGAAAAACAACCAAGAATTTTAAACAAAGTAAACGGCTGCAAATCATCTGAATTGTAAGCCATGTTCCTCCTGCTCAAGCACTGGCTGCAACTTACAGTAGTAGTGGTTGAGCTCACCCCACCCGCCAGAGATCCAAAGCAGAACTCAACAATTCCGTAAGTAAAACCACAGTCCCTGAGGGAGAACATCCAGTGCAGTGCCCCTTGGGTCTGAGACTCTGCATTTCAACCCGGCAAATGTGGGGTCAAGTTGGCTGTTAGACATAGCAGACGCTCAGACAGATTCACGCTCTGCATCAGTGGGAAGCATAAAGGGAAACCTATGCTTAACACTAGTTGCAAATAGAATTTCTAGGATCAACAGAGACGACCCAATCTTGGTGAACAAGAGAAAAATCAGACCAGCCCAGTCCTAGCTGTACAGAACAGAGACTCTTACATTGAGTTTGGTCTCAGAGGCATCTGACACCTATTCAGGCAGGGAGAAACTCAGACCCCAAATTTGTGAAAAGTGTGAAAGGTGACTTATGATTAATGCTAGATTCAGCTCCATTGATACTGGACATTTGCATAGACTGAGAAAGATTCAGAGAATCAGGCTTGCAGCAGGAAATGTGTCTGTGGAACTCAATGTCTGCACAGAGAGTCTGCAGAGGCCCAGGCTGCTGAATATTCATATATTTGTAGGGTTTCATTATTTTGTTTTTGTTTTGTTTTTTGTGTGTATGCTTGTTTGCTCTTTTTTATATCTCTCTCCTAAGCCTCTTCCCTTGTACATACCTACTCTCTTCTCTCCATCCCTTTTTTATTTTTATTTTTCCTCTCTTTTTTTCTTTGTCTAGTATTAAATATACTTTATATCACTATACTAAATATTCTACATTTGTTACTAAAATACTACTACATATTTACTATGTATATTCTCTACTATATACTAATTTACTAAACTCATACTCTTGTTATATTTGTCCTATCTGTAGGTTTACTCTATTCTTTCATTTATGACTTTATTTTTCTCCTCATTCAACATTTACTGTTGACTACAACACAACAAGCCCTTGTATATACCAGCTGACACGTAGAGACTGAGAGAAATCTATCAAAAGCAATAGATACCAACTTCTAAAGTCATAAGAAGGAGAAATAACAAGGAAGCAATCAATGAGCTCCCACAATTACAGAACCTGACAACACAGAATATGCAGAGATCTTCAGAAGAACAAATCAACAATATAACTGTAGAAATAATACAGGACTTCCAAAGAGAATTTAGAGAAAGTCTGAAAAAGAAGATGCAATCATTGAAGTGAAGGCATCATTCAAACTATAAACAATTGATTAGACCACATAGAGAAAAGAATCTTGTTCTTAGGAGATATCACTCCAAAATTAATACATAGTATATAATTTAGAAAAGATAAAATTTGACAGCATGAATTTGACATTGAAGAAATATGGGCCCATTTTAATAGCAAACATAAGAATAATAGGCAGAGAAAAAGGAATAGAAGGTGAAACCAAATGAATCAACTATATTTTCAAAGAAGTAATATCAGAAAACATTTCAAACATAGAACAAGAGGTCAATACACAGGTACAGGAAACATAGAGAATCCCATTTAGAAAAGATCAGAGAAAATCTATATCACTCCATATAATAGTCAAACTGACCAAAGTAGAAGCCAAGGAGATAATCGTAAAGTCAACACAAACAAAAGAACAAATAACATTCAGGGGTAAACCAATTAGAATCACTCCAAATTTCCCCAACTGCCATGAAAGCCAGAAGGGCCTGGAATAACATATTCCAAACTCTGAAAGAAAACAACTTGCAGCCAAAAATTTTCTACTCAGCAAAACTATCTCTCATATTAGACAGGAAAATAAAAATCTTTCACAACAAACTGAAGCTGAAAGAATTTATCTCTTTCAAACCAGCACTAGAGAAAATACTCAAAGAGATAAACCACAAAGAAGAAATAAGTAATATATGCCAGAACCAGAGAAACAATAATTTACATCAAGCAAACAACTAAACAGAGATCAAACACTACCTCAAAAAAGGTCAAAATTCAATATGGTAGGAATTAAAAACCATCTCTCAACAATTACACTAAACATAAATGACCTAAACTTTCCAATAAAAAGAAATAAGCTGGTAAAATGGATTAAAAAAGAGAATCCAGCTGGGCATAGTGGCACATGCTTTTAATCCCCACGCTTGGGAGTATGAGACAGGAGGATCATGCAGGTTCAAAGTCAGCCTCACTGCCTTAAGAGACCCTGTTTCCAAATTTAAAAAAATATATAAAAAATAGGTGTCTGGGAGTGTACCCTGGAGGTAGAGGGTTTCCAGGAACTCCAGTACCACCAAAAAAAAAAAAAAGGAGATAGAGAATCCATTTATTGGCTGCCTTCAAGAAACACACCTTACAATAAAGATTGTAACAAACTAAAGGTAAAAGATTGAAGCAAGGTAATCCATGCCAACAGAAATCAAAGACAAGCAAGAGTACCAAATATGATATCAGATAACTTAGACTTCAAGCATAAAGTGTATGAGAAGAGAAAAAACAGGTCATTTTTTACTGGTAAAAGGAACGATCCAGCAAGAGAAAATAACAATAGTCAACATTTATGCCCCAAATACAGGTGCAACTACTTTTATAAAAAAAACTGTTTGTGACATTAAGTCACACATATATCTCAATAGAATAATATTGGGAGACCACAACACCCCTCTCACACAGTAAGACCAATTTGCTAGACAACTTTCAGTAAGATGCCTCAGACCTAAAAAACACCATCAACCAAATGGACTTATTAAACACATATAGAATTCCACCCAACTGCAGCAGAGTTCACATTTTTTCTAGCTGCTAATGGAAACATCTGCAAAACAGATCACATTCTGGACCACAAAGTGAACACTAGCAAATTAAAAAAATGTGACATACTTCCCTGTGTCTTTTCAGACCATAATGGAATGAAACTATAAATTAACTCTAAGAAAACTCAGAGAAACTACATAACGATGTGGAGACTGAACACCACACTGCTGAATAAAGAATGGGTCATAGAATGCCTGGCATGGTGGTGCATGCTGTAATTCCCGTGTGTGGGAGTCGGAGACAGGAGGATCGCATAGGTTTGAAGCCAGCCACGCTGGCTTAAGAGACCCTGTTTCCAAATAAAAACGTATAAAAATAGGTCTTGGAGTGTAGCCCAGAGGTAGAAGGATTTCCAGGAACCCGAGTATCACAAAACAACAACAACAAAAAAAGAATGGGTCATAGAAGAAGTAGGATACAACATTTCAAAATCTCTGGGATACTTGAAGGCAGTATGAAGAGAAAAATTTATAGCTCTGAGTGCCAACATAAGAAGAACAGAAAATCACCAAATAAATGACCTAATGACACACCTCAAAACCCTTGAAAAACAGGAGCAGTCTAACCCCAAAGCCAGTAGAAGACAAGAAATTATTAAAATCAGAGCAGAAATCAATGATGCTGAGAATTAAAACAATACAAAAAATCAACAAAACCAAAAGTTGGTTCCTGGAAAACATTAAAAAGATAGATAAACTACTATCCAACTTAACCAAAAGAAGAGATGACCCAAATCATGAAGATAAGATATGAAAAAGGAGATATTATTATCTACAATGTAGAAATTCAGAGGAGTATTAGAAACTACTTTATAAAATTATACTCTAACAAAATAGAAAATCTGGAGCAAATTGACATCTTTCTAGACAAATACAACCTTCTAACCTGAGTCAGTATTATATAGAAAATTTAAACCAGCCAATAAATAATCAAAGAAATTGAAGCAGCAATAAAGATCCTACCATCAAAGAAAAGCCCAGGACCAGATGATTTTCCAAGTGAATTTTACAAAAAATTTATAGAAGAGCTAATCTTGATATTTCTTGCTTTATTTAATGAAATAGCAACAGGACTTTCCCAAATATATTCTATGAAGCCAACATCACATTGATACCAAAATCAAATGAAGAGATCATAGGTCCAAAACTGCAACAAATAGGCACAGGTAAAAAACCTTTGTCAAAAAGATCCCAAAGACACAAGAAACTAAAATGCAGATCAATATGTGGGATTGCATTAAATTGAAGGGCTTCTGTACAGCAAAGAAAACTAGCAAGAACCTCAACCAAGAGCCAACAGAATGGGAGAATATTTTTGCCACCTACTCCTGCAGTAGAAGACAAATATCTAGAATATAAAGAAAACTCAAGAAACTCAGCACTAAGAAAACAAATAACCCAATCAAAAAATGGGCAAGTAGCTGGGCGTGGTGGCACACGCTGTAATCCCCGCGCTTGGGAGGAGGAGACAGGAGAATCGCACTGGTTTGGAGCCAGGCTCGCTGGCTTAAGAGACCCTGTTTCCAAATAAAAAATATAAAATAGGTCTGGGAGTGTAGCCCATAGGTAGAAGGGCTTCCAGGAACCTCAGTACCACAAAAAAAAAGAAAAGAAAAAAGAAAAAAAATTGGCAAGTGAACTAAATAGACCCTTCACAAAAGGAGAAATTCAAATGGCCAATAAATACATTTAAAAAGTTCAACATGTTTAACAATCAGGGATGCAAATCAAAACTACCCTGAGATTTCACCTAACTCCAACTAGAATGTCAATCATTCAAAATACAAACAACAACAAATGCTGGCAAGGATGTGGAGAAGTGAGAACTCTAATACATTTTTGGTGGAATTGTAAATTAGTACCACTACTTTAAAAAACAATATGGATGATTTTGAGAAGAATGGGAATGACCTTACCATATGATGATCCAGGAATACTACTTCTGAGTATCTACCCAAAAGAATGGAAACCAAATTTTCAAACTAATGCATGAGTATCTATATTCATAGCTGCGCAATTCACAAGTGTCAAACCCTAGAACCAGCCAAGATATCCATCAACAGAAGAATGGATTACAAACTATGGGATATGTGCAAAAAAGACTTTTACTCAACCATAAAGAAAAATATAATTATGCCATTTACAGGGAAATGAACAGAACTGAAAAACATTATGCTAAGTGAGATTAGTCAGTCATAAAAAAATAAGAAGTTGGATGCTCTCCCTAATATGCAAAAGCTAGAGAGAAAATGGGTTAAAGGAGGAACTCTAGACAAAGAAGGAGATACTATAGATAAGCAAATAAATTGACCTAACTCAATGGATGGGAGGGGGAAGAGGGAAATTATCTAAGTACATGATGTACATTCACATATCAAAGTCAAACACTTAACCAAATATAAGAAGATGGAGGAGGGAGGAATTGGCATGGAAATTCTTTAAGGGCTAATTGAGTGATGTGTATGTATCCCTCCACCATCTTATATTCCATTAAGATGTGTGACTACAGTCCACCAATAAAAAAATAAAAATAAAAATGCTAATAACACCAAAAGTTAGCATACATGTGGTACAAAAGGAACTCTCATTTATTCCAAGCCTGAATGAAAAATGTACAACTAGTTTGAAAGACTAGCAGTTTCTTATAAAACTAAGCATGTTCTCACAATATGACCTAGCTATTATGCTTCTTATATTTGCCCAAATGATTTCAAAATTTACATTAACACAAAAACTTACATTTGAATGTTTATGGCAGTTTTATTTCTTATTGTCAAAACTTGAAAACAACTTAGGTGTTCTTCCCTTGATGAATGGGCAAATGAAATATGATGCAGGTAATAGGATAATATTTATTGCCCCAAACTTGGCTATCAAGTTAAAAAAAGTACATAGAGCAATGTTTTTTTTTTTGTTGTTGTTTGTTTGTTTGTTTTTTTTTTTTTTTTGAGGAGTACTGGAGATGGAAACGAGGGCCATTCTACTTCTGATCTGTATACTTCCGCACTATTTTTTATTCTTTATTTTGAAACAGAGTCTTAATAAGTTGTGGAGGGCCTCACTAAGTACCTATAATCCTCCCATCTCAGCCTCCCAAGTACTGGGATCACACATGTGTGCCACCATGCCCTGATTCATGGCAGAATCTTAAGTCCATATTTCTGAGTGAAAGAAGCCAACCTAAAAAGACACATCAGCCAGTCTATTAGCATGATTTCAGCTCTACCACACCTAGACAAGGCAAAATTCTGGGGAATCTAAAAGAATTTGTGGTTGACAGGTATTGTGGGGAATTACAAATAGATTAAGTATATCAGGTTTTTTAGGACAGTGAAATTTCTTTATATGATGCAATAGTAATAGATAAACATAATATACATTTTCCAAAACACTGAGTAAATGTTTATACTGTAGATAATGATATGTAAATTTAATTTCACTGCTTGTAAAAAGTATTCTACTCTGAAAGAAGAATTTGGTAGTGGGGAAGCCAATGTATATTAGGGAATAGGGTATTTGTGCAAGCTCTGTACTTCTGTCTCAATTTTTTTAAGGTATGTATCTTGAGAGAATTTTATTTTATTTTTGCTTAGAATTTTTATTTTATTTTTTGAACAAACTTTTTTATTGAACATAAATGATATACATTTAAACTATATTTGGTGCCCTCTCCTCCCCCACCCCTGTTTTTCCTTCCCCCCTCCCACCAATGGTTGTCCAGGTTAACCATGTCATATTCATAATTTTACATATTCAGATGTAGACCCTCATTAATCAAGATCAGCCTTCCTCCTCTCCTATCTTTCCAATCAAACTTTTCTGATATTTCCCCTCCATTATCTGGAGTCCCACTGGTATCCTCTGTGTTTCCTAGTTGGGGCATATTAGAGGAAACATGTACCTTCTCCTTCTGTGTTTGGCTGATCTCACTTAACATAATGTTATCCAGGGCTTTCCATCTTCTTGCAAATGATATAATTTTGTTCTTCTTTATGGTTGAATAGAATTCCATTGTGTGTATTTCCCAAAGTTTTGCTATCCATTCATCTGTTGATAGAGATCTGGGGTGGTTCCATATTTTGGCTATTATAAATTGTGCTGCTATGAACATAGGTTTGCATATGTTGCTGTAGTTCTCTGAATTCAGCCCCTTTGGAAAGATACCCAGGAGTGGTATAACTGGATCATATGGAAGATCTATTCCCACCTTTCTTAGGAATCTTCACACAGATCTCCATAGTGGCTGAACTAGTTTGTATTCCCACCAATAACGTAAAATAGTTCCTCTTTCCCCACACTATCACCAGCATTTGTTGTTATTTGATTTCTTTATGCTTGCCACTCTGACTGGGGTTAGATGGAATCTCAGTGTAGTTTTGATTTGCATCTCCCTGATGGCCAGTGTTGAAGAACATCTTTTCATGTATCTATTGGCCCTTTGTATCTCTTCTTTTGTGAAGTGTATATTTAGTTCATTTGCCCATTTCCTGATTGGGTTGTTTGTTTTGCTAGTGTAGAGTCTTTTGAGCTCTTTGTATATTCTAGATATTAGCCCCCTATCAGAATAGTGGCTGGTAAAGATCTTTTCCCATTCTGTAGGGTTCCTCTTTAGGTTGTTGATAGTTTCCTTTGACGAGAAGAAACTTTTTAGTTTGATGCTATCCCACTTGTTTATTCTTGCTTTAACTTCCTGAGCTTTGGAAGTTTTGTTGAGAAAGTTACTGCCTGTGCCAATATGTTGTAGTGTTGAACCTATGCTTTCCTCTACTAACTTCACAGTATCAGGTCTAATTTCTAAGTGATCCATCTTGAGTTGATTCCTGTGCTTGATGAGATATAGGGGTTTAGATTCATCTGTTTACAAATGGTTAGGCAGTTCTCCCAGCACCATTTGTTGAAAAGGCTGTCTTTTTTTCCAGCATATGAGTTTGGCCCCTTTGCCAAAGATTAATTGACTAAAGATATGTGGATTTGTTTCTGTATCTTCTATTCTAATCCACTGGTCAGTATATCTGTTACTGTGCCAGGACCATGCTGTTTTTACTACTATTGTTCTATAGTATAGTTTGAAATCTGGGATTGTAATGACTCCTGCATGTTTCTTATTGCTGAGAATTGCTTTGGCTATTCTGGGTCTTTTCTTTCTCCATATAATTTTGCTGAAAACCAAAAATTGCTTCAAGTATAAAGTCAATTTTAAAATATTGCATAATAACCAGGTTTTGTGGCCAATGCTTGCAATCCTAGTACTTGGTAGACTGAGACAGGAGGATTGTAGGTTCAAATCCAGCTTCTGGAGCTTAATGGGGTTCTCAGCAATTTAGTGAGACCCTGTTTCTAAATAAAACATATAGTAGGTCTCGAGGTATAGCCCGGGTTGATGGCCCCTGTGTTCCATTCCCATTACCAAAAAAGCAAACAAATAAAAATATTGCATAAGGAAAAGACAAGGTCTTATAAAGTTAAACCAAAAAACTACAGAGATAAGTGATTTTCATATTTTATTTGGCACTTCTATCCCTTTATTTTTGTTTGTTTGTTTGTTGATTGGAAAGAAATAAGGGATTTGATAGCCAGTTAAGGCTATCAATATAGGAGAAACCATGCGGAGAAAATGAGCCATCTTGTGGAGAGCATCAATGAAGTCAAAGAGCAGATGATTTGTGATTTCCCTCATTTCAACCTGACATCTAAACATAGATACACTATTGTGAAAGATGAAGCAATCTTATCTCTGATGTTTATCTTCCTAAACAAATGTCAACTTGAGGTTAGATTGTATTAGGTTTCAAGATAGTGACAACATGGGTTCCATCATACATAGCAAGACAAAAGGCATTGTTCCTATTAAGTTTACCTTAAAACCAACATATTTGCAACGAAAACCAAGGCAACATTCATTGGGTTCCATATCAGACAAAGGAATTTCTAGGAGGTTAACAAGAAATTAAATCATTTCTATGGGAATAATAAACCAGTGACACATTGTTTTGCAAAACATATTTTCAGAGTCAAAGTATTTGAAGCTACAACCTCTGGCGATTTAACCAGTGATTTCTTTCCAAAGATACAAGTATCTACTTGGTCATTATAACAGCAGTAAGCTTGAGAAAATGTGGAAGTGTGTAATTAAGGAGAAAAGCTGACAGTTATATTTCTCCTAGATTTACACAGCTGGTTCTTGGAGTAGCAGTAGACCTCTTGCATCCATTTGAAGTTGATTTCAATCAACATTGATTGCCCAGTCTGGACCATTAAGTGCATAAGCTGATTTCAGAGCAATGAAACATGATGGATGTAGAAATCAGAGTAGAGAAACATTAGAACAACAGGAAGAAATCAAGGGTCCTGAAGTAAATAAATTCATTTCTAAGGCTTCACTAATTACCTTTCTGCTTTGCTTTTAAGTTCAGCAGTTTTTTTTTGTTTGTTTGTTTCTTCCTTCCTTAAAGTGTCTGAAACTAGAGGATTTGAAATTCATGCATCCCCAAATCTACAGCATCATAAATAAATTGATGACACACCATTCTCCAATTAATGAAAGCTCTGTATACTCAGAGAAATAAGAAAAGTGAGCATAGAAAAGCTCAAGAAGAAAGAGGGGTGAACTCCTCTACTTAGATATTTAGATGCTAATTGAATTTTATTTGTTTTAGCATAATGCTTTCATTTTCTTCCTATTCTGAAATCCAAGAGTCCTTTATATAAGGCCATCAAATTTTCTTCCTCCATATTCATTTTCTTTGCATAATATGGCACATAAAATTTTAAAGAACATGAAACCCATCTCCTTAATATTAATAACTAATTAAAAATTTCTGAAAGTTAAAATTTTAGAAAATGAGGAACTGGGTGTGATGACACATGTTTTTAATCCCAGCATTGGGAGGTTGAGATAGGAGGTTTGCAGACAGCCTCAGTTACTACTTACTGGAGCCCTTTGCAAGTCAGTGAGACCCTGTTTCAAAATAAAGAATAAAAAAAATGGGCTAAAGGTATAGGTTGGAGGTAAAATTACCCTGGGTTTCACCCCCAGTATTGCAAAAAAAAAAAAAAATTAGAAAAAAGAAGACATTAGTTGAGATAGACCTTCTTAATTGAGTATCCTATGACTCTCAATATGTATAAAAGTTATTTTAATGTTAGGGAGATTGAGACAAGGTATTTCAGATTCAAGGTAATTGTGTGGAATTTGGTGAGCACTCTGGTTAACAAAAAATAGAACTAGGGTATAGCTTTGAGGAAGAACACACCTGGATTCAATACACATGAACTGTAATTTAACATATAAAAGAAGTAGAAAACTCTATCTTTTGTTGTCTGTTTTTATTTTTATCAAAGAAGATATATATTATTTCATGACTCATAAGAAAATCTTTTTAGGGACTTCCGGGAAGATGGCGACCGAGAAAAGCGGGGCTTAAGAGCCCTGCTAACAACCAATCTCCATTACCACAAAATCAGCGCCTTTCATAGCCAGAAAACACCATCACCAGAGAAACAAAAAAAAAACCAACAGGCTCCAGAGAGAAAGCTGACTGAGAACAGAGCTCAGAGCCACAGAGGAGATACACCAGCCTCACCCCGAGGACACGGCAGCAGCGCCATATTGCCGGCAGCAGCGGCGAATTCACCAGACAGCTACAGCAAGTCGAGGTGAGCCGCTGCGGAAGAGCCAGCCGGGATTTTTCAGAGCAGGGAACATCTAAAGCTCCCAGTGGCTGAGCTCAGCACACGCTGCAAGGACTCAGAGTGGAATTCAAAACCAAGAAGAAATAAGCCAGCCTCACGGCCAAGGGCGTAGCAGCGGCGCCATATTGCCACCGGCGGCAGCAGCAGCGAATTCAACGAGTCCAGTACAGCTACATCTGCGAACTCAAGATCAGTGAGTCAAACTGCGGGCCACAGAGGAGAAATCCCAGTACTGTACTTCCTGGGACTTGACCCATTGGGGGAGCGGCGGTGGCAGAGATATCACACCATAGGAGAACGTGCATCCTGGAACCCCCCATAGTTTAAAGCAGCCTCTATCGACTCCCTGGGTCGGAGACTCTGTGATACAACCCAGTAAAGGAATAGTGGGGTCTGAGATACTACAGACTCGAGATCCAGAGCACCTTAAGTGAAGTCATAGTGACCCAAGGGAAGAACCCAGAGAAGGCACAAACTTCCGAAATCATGGGAAAGAGGAATAACACTGGAGCAATGAATGCCCACAACCCCACAACATCAGAACCTGATAAAACAGAAAATCAGAGATTTCTAGAAGATCAAATCAGGAAAATAACTGTAGAAATAATAGAAATGCTTCGAAAAGAACTCAGAGAGAGCCAAAAAGAGATAAAGGATGCAATTAATGAAGTAAAGGCCTCAATTCAAAGCACAAACAACCGATTAGACCACATGGAGAACAGAATCTTGCTCTTAGAAGATGATCATTCCAAAAATGAACACATAGTTTCTAATCTAGAAAAAAATATCCAACAGCAGGAATCTGACATTGAAGAAATATGGGCCCATTTTAAGAGAGCTAACCTAAGAATAATTGGAATAGAGGAGGGAAAAGAAAGTGATACCAAAGGGATCAACAATCTCTTCAAGGAAGTAATAGCAGAAAATTTTCCAAACATAGAGCAAGAGGTTGATACACAGATCCAGGAAACTTATAGAACTCCCTTTAGACAGGATCGGAGAAGAGGATCCCCACGCCACATAATTGTCAAAATGACCAATGTGGAAGCCAAGCAGAGAATCTTAAAGGCAACAAAAACAAAGGGCCAAGTGATATTCAGAGGCAAACCAATTAGAATCACTCCAGACTTCCCAAACCAAGTCATGAGCACCAGAAGGGCTTGGAGTAACATATTCCAAACTCTGAAAGAAAACAACTTCCAGCCAAAAATTTCCTACCCAGCAAAACTTTCTATAAAATTAGATGGAGAAATAAGAAGCTTCCATGACAAACAGAAACTGAAGGAATTTATGTCTTCAAAACCAGCGCTAGAGAAAATACTCAAAGAGATTAACTACAAAGAAGAAATAGGTAACACACACCAGAACCAGAGAAACAAGAGTTTCCATCCAACAGACAACTAAGATTGGTTATCTGTGGAGATTCATTATTTATGTTAGTCTTTTACTTATCTCTGAATTGTATTGTTTGTCTTTATTGTTGTTAATTTTTAGGATTTCTAGTTGGAATATTAATATACCTTCAGATATAGCATTTGGAAATATTTTATCCCATTCTATTAGTAACTGTTAACTCTTTTTACATTGTCTTTGGATATACAATATGTTTTTTATTTTTTAGGGAGTTTGTATACTCTTCTGTTGCCTGTGCCATTGAAATCATATCCAAGAAATCACTGCCAATTTCAGTGTTGTGAGGTTTTATGACCCAGATTTTCTTCTAAAAGTTTATAGTCTTAAGATTTATATTTAGGTCTTTTATCTATTTTGAGTTAATACTTATATATGGGATTAGGTAAGGGTCCAATTTTATTCTTTTCCATGTAATTATTATTTTTCAACAATATTTAGTTAAAAGATTATTATTTCCACCACCAAATGTTCATGGAAACCTTGTCAAAAATAACTCGATAATATAGGGAAGAATTTATCTCTAGGCTTGTATTTAACTACAATGGTTTATATATCTGCCTTTATAACAGTACTACACTGTTTCAATTATTGTAGCTTTATATGGTTTGAAATCAGAAAATATATATCTTCTAGCTTTGTTCTTTTTCAAGATCGTTTTGGGTATCTAGAATCCATATTCCATATTAGGATAGATTTTTTTCTGAAAAATAAATATATAAATATATGATAGTTTCATATAAAAAATAGAAAAAATATTCTCTGGTAAGAAAAAAAGCAAAAAGAAATATTGAAATGTTATCTTTAAGTCATCAAAAGCTTGGTATCAGACAAATGAAACTGTTATGTGAGATTTTCATTTTTAATTTTGGATAAATTGCTATAATACTAGATGTCAACCACTAAGCCAAGCATGGGAAGGAGGGATGGGGAGGGAATGGGGTGGGGATCGGGTGGGGGCTGACTGGGCGATGTGTGCATGTATGTCTACAAAAGTCTGTATCCCACTATGATGTATGAATACAGTGCACCAATAAAAAAAATGTAAAAAAAAAAAGAAAATATTTTTAGGATATTTACTTCTCTATATTTCTGGATCTTATGTCATTTGGTTTCTGGTCTTATATCCTCTTCAATTAATCAAAAGAGATAATACTTATTCCTCATACTAATATGTAGTTCTTAATATCCTTCTTATATTTTTGAGATAAATAAGTCTTCATCTTTTAACTCCTTATTTATATTAGATGTAGTATCTACATTTTACTGAAACTATAACTTCAATCTTTAGTTTGTACAATTATAGAACAGTTTTGATTTGATGGTTTAGTGGTCATAATATTTTGAATAGCATAGGATATGCAGAATTTTGCAAACTATATTTATAAAACTTTATTTATCACTTAAAATATAATTAGAAAATACTCTGTGGAGCCGAGTTTTTATTCATATCAGGTCACTAATATGAAAAATATTTTTTTCTCTATACCTGAGCTAATCCATTTAGTAAGCCACCACAGAGCTCTGTACTAAAGAAATATATATTTGCCACTTTGAAGATTCTTTGATTGAAATTTTCCTTTTTCTGTGTGTGTGTTTGTTACTGGAGATTGAATCTAGGGAAATTAGACCTCAGAGGTACACCTCTGGTCCTATTTTATTCTTTGTTTTGAAACAGGGTCTCAGTGAGTTTCAGAGGCCTCAGTAGGTTGCTGAGGCTGACTCTGAACCTGCAATCTTCCTGTGTCAACCTTTTAAATACTGAGATTACAAGTGTACACAACCACTCTTCTAATATTTCTAAAGAGATATATTCCCCTTTCAGTAGCCCTTTAAGATGTCCATGGTAAAATGGATTCCTTCATAAGTGTAACTTTTTCTAAGAATGCCCCAGAGAGGAAACACACCTAATTAATATTCTCCCTAATTACTTTTATAGTGTCCACCTTCCTACAGGAGAAGGCTTGAATCCAACCCAAACACAGAAACTATATAAGTACATACTAATACTTCATTGAAGGTGAATAAATTCCAGCAGTAAATATCTGTATGGTCCATCAGGTAATGAAATGTTATCATCAGGAGTTTTTCTGTCTTCCAGGATCAAGGGTTTGACAAGTTGAACATTGACTATAAAATATTCTGGTAATTTTAAAAGAGTCACCATACGTTAGATGATAGATTATAATTTAGATTATTTTTTTCTGGCCTGTAAAGAGCTATGAGAGCAACTATTTAAACAATGAAAGCTTCATGGACTCAAGAAGGATGAGGTGAATGTTCAGGTGCTTCATGAGACCATGCTTCATATTGAATTTACATGCTTTGATACCAACTTTGCTTTTCTGAACTTGGTATATTATACTACTTGTTAAACAGATCATCTCAGGAAATTTGACTTTTATCAACCCTATGTAATTTATTCACATGTCATTTCATAATAATTTCTGTACTAGTTGATAGCATGATGCACTTACAAAGCATTTTCTTGGTACACAATTAATTCTTGTTCTGTTTAATTTTTCTATTAGAAGTTTGGTAAAGTCTGCTGGGTGTGGTGGCGCATGCTTATAATCCCCATGCTTTGGAAGCGAAGACAGGAGGATTGCACAGGTTCTAAGCCAGCCTCACTGGCTTAAGAGATCCTGTCTCCAAAATTAAAATAAAATATAAAATTGGTCTGGGAGTGCAGCCCGGAGGTAGAAGAGTTTCCAGGAACCCCAGTACTAGCCAAAAAAAAAAAAAAAAAAAAAGATTGGTAAAGTCAATCAGCTCCTTCATTAGAAATTGTAAAACTCTTACTAGTTCAGTGGTGGTATGGTCATATTTCTAGGAATTTCACCATCAATGTACTTTTTATATTAATATTCAATCTAAGATATTTATAAATGATTTTCTTCTAATCTCAGGGTGATCACACATAATATTTTATTTATAAAATTGACTTTTCATTAACCCCCCATTGGGTTTTGTCCTGTATTTCTCTTTTTCTAAGATGTTTCTAGTTGTTACTACACTTTTCCCCAAAGTATGTTCTGTGTCTCTAATTCTAAAACATAAATATAGCTGGCATCCTAGAAGGTGAAGACCTATACTCTTTGAATTTCAAGAATTGATTACTAAAATTATAAAAAATCAAATCCTGATAATTACAAAATAAAAATAAAAATAAATTTCTTACCTGTGACTTTTAGCTAGATCCAATCCAGTTACATGTTGAATTAATCCCAGCTCTGAGGCAAAATAAGATTCCGTCTAATCTAGTCAGACAACAAAGACCTCTTACCTGAATTCAATTCAGTAAATGAGAAAAACAAGGAATAAAAAATAAAAAGACAAAGGCAATAAAAATCTGCTCAGATAAACTCAAAGGGGGCTCAAAACACAGGATGGGTAGAGATTAAAATCTCAGAGAGAAGATCTACAGGGCGACAGTTGCCAGAAAAAATCACTAGGCTCTAAGTAGCTATGTATGCTTCTGGGGGTCACTGTATGATCTACTGACCCTACAGACTACACCAAACTGTTAAAAAACAAACTGAGACCAGTAAAACTGAACAAATTATTTTAGAACTGGGAAGCATTATAGTTCATCAATGGTTCAGGATGTCTTTACCTAGAGCATAATGTGTATTTAAAACCAGAAAATAGGAAATGACATGCAGCACACCTGATTCATTCAGTTTAGGATTTATTTCCTTCAGGCAGTGTTGAGTAATCTTCAGCCTAGATTTGGCTGAGGTTTCAGGTGCTATTATTGAATGAGGCTTAGTTGCTTGCTTTAGCAGCAGAATACACACACACACACACACACACACACACACACACGCACACATATGCACATACACACACACATATATATGTATGTATATATATATAAACATATATGATATCAAGTTGAATATTCCATCTTTATCTAAGAAGCAGTGTACTGTACATGGAGACATTTTTTCAGCCAAACTTTATCATTCAGGTAAGGAGGCCAGTTTAAGGCAAATTTAACTATTGCTTACTTAAAAACAGGATTCAGAGTAAACTGGTTCATTTCCATGCATGTTTGAAATTAAGGTAGTATTAACTCAGGAGTAGTGTGGTGGGAAAGTTTTTCTAAGATCATCAAAAAGGAAAAAAATCCAATGTTCATAGCATAAAAAGCCAAGAAAACAAAAAAAGAACATGTTCATTTTAAATTAATTAATTAATTAATTAATTTGGTGGTACTGGGGTTTCTGGAAGTCCTTCTACCTCAGGGCTACACTCCCATACCTATTTTATTTTGGGAAATAGGGTCTCTTAAACCAGCGTGGCTGGCTTCAAACCTGCGCGATCCTCCTGTCTCGCCTCCCTGGTACAGGGATTTACAAGCGTGGGCCACCACGCCCCGCTCGTTTTTTAAATTACTTCTTGCCCGGCATGCTGGCGCACGCTTGTAATCCCTGCACTTGGGAGGCGAGACAGGACGATTGTGCAGGTTCTAAGCCAGCCGCGCTGGCTTAAGAGACCCTGTTTCCAAATAAAAATTATAAAAATAGGTCTGAGAGTATAGCCCAGAGGTAGAAGCATTTCCGGGAACCCCAGTACCACCAAAAAATTAATTAATTAACTAATTAATTAATTCCCAGCTACATTCAGTCTATCTTGAGGTATGTATCATTCCTTCCTTTAATATTCTAGAGGATACCTGTATTTACAATCTAACTCCTCTCACATTTTTTGTTGTTGTTGTTTAAAACAGTTTTAGTGTGCTTCTTCAACCTTCAGCCACAAGAACCTTAATAAAAGGTAATGCTATTCAAAGTAATAAATGTGATTGACATGGTAACTCTTGCTTGTATACTCTGTGATGTGACCCTTAGGTTTCTAAGCTACTTCTTCCAGGAAGATTCGGTTTCTTTAATGATCCAGTGAGGTAACCTCAAATTTGTTTCAGAAGCTAAAAATGGTTACTGTCCAAAATACAGTAATAGCGGGACAGCATAGAGTTTGAGTAGTTATAGAATTGCTGATAGAGCCGCAAAGGCTATTTAGTTTTTGGCATCCATTTCAGCAATAAAATGATGAGCCCTGGAAACAGTAAGGTTATAGAAATACACTCCAGGCACATGTTTGCTATTACTCTTCCACTGATTTTATTTCATTAGTAAATCAAGAACAGTACTGTATTAGCTCAATATCTGAGGGCTACATTTCTGAATAAAACGTTTCAACTACAAATTTTCTTGACTTTTCTGTGTCACATCATCTGTCTACAAACTGGTAAAGAAACTGCCTGGAGCAATCGAGATATTAACAATATATTGTACTGCATGTCATCCTCATAGCATGGCTAAAGAAAAAGAGTTGAAACAGCTGAGTGACATGTTCTATACCCAGAACTATGTAATATGGTATAACGATACATACTGCAGGGGAAATATTATACTCACACAAGCACACACATATATAACTAAAATTAAAATATGGGTATAATATTTCTGTGTTTGAGTACTGTGGCATTGAATATGTTGCTAAGATACAACCTATCCAGTGTTCAGATTTTAAAGCTCAGCTCAATTTGGCTCCAAGATAAAATGTAAAGAAAATCATTGGGTGTGATGGAGAGATTGAATCTGAAGGTTCAGGTATCTGGCCACAAAACTGAAAGTAATAAAAACGTGGAGCTAAAGAAATGTGACAGTGCCACTTACGGACTACTAGCTTCAAATTGCTTCCCTTTAATTAAGTTGTATTAAGATATCCCTTAATATATCTTATAAATTTTCTTTAATTTATATTAGGACCATGGTGAAATGATTATATGGGATTCATGTGAAGTATTCAGAAATTTCTTTCTAGTAAGTGGCACTAAAAAGAAACAGTTTCTTTTAATTTCTTTAATGTTATAAAATTATTGGTGCATTATAGTTATCCATCAGAGTGTGCTTCAAAGTAATAACTTTATATATGCATACATTGCGTGGTGTGTTTTTCCCTCTCCCACCTCCTTCCCTTCTGTCTTTAATTATATGCTAGTAAAATCATAGTGATACCTTCATGTACAAACACAACATTATTAGGTCTGCTGCCTTTCTAAATTGTTCTTGTTCTCCTCCACTACTCTGTTCCCCAATCTCCTTTAACAATTCTACTGGTGTTACTACTATTTTCTTTTTTTTTCTAACTTCATTTTTTTAATGTTTATTTCTATTGGTGCATTGTATTTATACATCATAATGGGGTAAAAAGACTTGTGTAGACTTAAATGCATACATCACCCAGCCTGCCCCCAACCAGTCCCCACCTCACTCCCTCCCCTTCCCTCCCTCCCATTCTTGGTTTAGTGGTTGACTTCCAGCAAATAAGGCAACCTAACTGTGGGGATGGGAGGGGAGAAGAAGGAAACTCTTTAAAGTGCATGATGTACTTAGTCACTACTATTTTCATGAGGTCCGTTTTCTTTCCATTTTCCCCGCTAGTGTCCCCATATGAGAGAAAAGATGTACCCCTTGACATTGAATCTCACTGATCTCACTCAGCATGCTGCTTTCCAATTTAATTCATTTTCCTGCAAATGACAGAATTTTGTTTTTTATAGGTGAATAAAACTCCATTGTGTGTACATTCAATTACCCATTCACCTGCTGATGGACATACGAGTTGGTTTAATAACCTGGCTATTGTAAATTTTGCTGATATAAACATGGATATGCATGTTTCACTATATTATTTTAAGTCTTTGGTAAAGATACAAGATTGGTATACCTGGATCATATATTGTTTTTACTTCATGTCTTTTGAAGAACCTCCTTAATTATCTCCATAGTGGTTTTACTAATGTATAGTCCCACTAAAACTGTATGAGTGGTTTTAGCCCAATCCTCTCAAGCACATATTGTTTGTACTATTGAGATATTTTAACCAGAGTTAAATGGAATCTCAGTTCAGTTTTGATTTATATTTTCATAATTGCTAATGATGTTGAACATTTTTATATCTGCAGTCCATTCGTATTTATTCTTTTGAGAAGTGTCTGTTCATTTCAATTGTCAATTCATTCATTGGGTTATTTGGTAGTATGGAGTTAAAAATTTTTAGATTTATATGTAGTTCTCAATCTTATTCAGATTTAGGGGTCTTATTGGGAAATTCTGTCAGTGCCCGTATATTGGAAAGGTGGTCCTATGCTTTTTACTTATTTTTGTCTAAATTTTAGGTGTTTGGCTCACTTAGAGTTGACTTTTATGCAGGGTAAAATATCCTTGATGATTTTTTTTAACACATTCAGGTTTTTTTTTATGTGTGTAGCACTGGGGATGGAGCCCAGGGACATTGTTCTTCTGAACTACATACTATTTTTTAGTCTTTCTTTAGAAACAGAGTCTTTCTAAGTTGCATAGGGCCTTGCTAAATAGCTGAAGCTGTCTTTGAACAGCGATTCTCAGGTCTCTGCCTCCCAAATGCTGGGATTGCAAGTGTGAGCCACCACACTCAGCCAAATGCTCAGTTTTTTTTTTATTGAATTCTCACTAAATATTTATCCAATATAGACTTTTTAGCAATAAGAAGCATTATACATACTTAGTACACATAAAAATATCGGTTTTCTATGTGGAAGTACAATTTTGTCTAGTGATACATTCTCTTATTAAAAATTCAGAGAAAATAAGAGTATATTAAAAATGCACTCAACATTCAGGGTATTTAAAAAATGAAAGTATCATCAGTGGAGGATTTCTCTTGTATAATGAAAATTAATAAGTTCTATAAAATGAATTCAGTATATTTTTAATAGCACTAAGATTAATTTTCTTATTCTCTAACCTACCTTGAACCAGCCTAAAGCATGATAAAGAAGATTGTGTGTGTATGTGTGTATGTATGTGTACATATAACACTGTTGTCATGGAAATTATGACAAAGCCTAAACAATATTGTTTTGAAAAAGTTTAAGCAGTTTGCTGAGATGAGAAAACTAATAAAGATAATTGATCATTAAGGCCATCATATCATTATTTTAGTTTGTTTTAGAGGGAAGACTGATTAGTGAAGATAGCTGTTTTCCTTATCATCACACATATGCAAAAGGTACTTATGGTGATGATGGTTGAAGGCTGTAATTTACAATTTTATTGCATGAAACAGAAGATAATGTTTTCACATACCTAAAATATATTTGAACTTTTATTATGAAAAAAAATTATCAGTTCATGAAATTACTACTTGATCTCTATCTCTGCTTTGAGATTCTTGGCCCAGAGACTTCTTCTAACATTAAATTCAAATGTTTACTTTCCCATCATGATTTGATAATCATTATACACTGTTTTATGATTGAAATAATATTCTTTTTTAATTTTAGCTAGCATTTATTTGCTATTAATTAGTGGGCTTCAAGTAACATATCCATGCATATGTTCACGTGGGGAGACAGGCAAGGGCTTTGCCTCCTTCCTAGTTTTTAATAGTATCTCTTCTACTTTCAGGCCATCCTTTTTGTACCTGATTTTATTATGTAATACATCACAACTGAGTAAGCACAGTGTTTTATATTTATATGTTTTCTTGTATTTATATTTTATCATCAGTAGTTATTTCTTTTTGAATATATAAAATGATTAATTTTCTTTTTGTTTCAGTTTTTGATTGACAGTGACTTCTGAAGTGTTTTCCATCTCTAAATTTTTATATAATCTAACAAAATGCATTTGTATGGTTTGATAAATATTATTTATTCTATTTGTCTAGAGAATCATTTAACCTTGAAAAGAGGCAAAATTATTCCCAAATGAACCATGAATTTACTTTTATTGATATGTCATATTAAATGAATAAATAAATCAAATTGTGAATTTATTTATTTTTAATATATATTTTTATTGGTGCATTGTAGTCAAACATCTCAATGGAATACAAGATTTGTGAGGATATACAAGCACATATCACCCAATTAGCCTTTATCCAACCCCCATCCCATACCCTCCCCCTCCGTCCATCCCATGCTTGATTTAGTGATTAAGTACATCATGTGCTTTAAAGAGATTCCATCCCCTCTGATAGGTCTCCTTAATTTATTCTCCATAGGACCCCTTCTTCAACTAGATTTCCTCCTATTACCCATTTCTTCCTGTTTTTCATATTGGGGGAAGCATCTGATTTTTTTTTTTTTCTGTGATATTTCCCTGTGGATGCCACATTGGAGGCTCCGATCCCACTCTTGAAGGCCCCGGCACTGGCCTCGCCACATGGCAGGCTCCTATCCTGGCCTCACCGGCCCCAGAAGTGGCCTTACAACATGTCAGTCTCCAATGACCCTGGCGTCGAAGGCCCCAGCAATAGCCTAGCTTCATGACAGGCTCCGATTCTGGCCTCACTGGCCCCAGTACTGGCCTTGCCTTATGGCAGGCTCCTATCCTGGCCTCACTGGCACCAGCACCCACCTCACCACAGAGCAGCCTTCAATCCTGGCCTCACTGGCCCCAGCACAAGCCTTGCTGCATGGAAGGCTCTGATTCCAGCCTCACTGGCCCTGACACCAGCCTTACCACACAGCAGGCTCAGATCCTGGCTTCACTGGCCCCAGCACCAGCCTTGCTGCATGGCAGGCTCTGATCCTTTCCTCACTGGCCTCAGCACTGACCTTCCCTTACTGAAGGCGCCTATCCCAGCCTTGCTGACCCTGGTATGGGCCTCACCACATGGCAGACTCCAATCCAGGCCTCCCTGGCCCCAGCAGCGGCCTCACCTCACGGCAGGCACTTATACCTGCCTTGCTGACCCCAGCACTGGCCTCACCTCTCCACAGGCTCTGATCCTGGCCTCACAGCTCTGGATCCCAGCCTTGCTGCCAAACAGGCTACAATTCTGGCCTCCTTGGCCCTGGCACTGGCCTTGTCGCACAGCAGTCTCCTATTCCTGCCTTGCTGGCCCCGGCACCTGTCTTGCCTCCCCACAGGCTCCTATCCTGGCCTCAGAGGCCCAGCAATAAATTTTTCTTCCCTCTGAAGGCAGAGACCCACAGCTTCACTACAGAGAGCAGGATCTGCTGCTCCATGTGCACCCTGGCCTCCTGCACTGTGCAGAGGAGCGCGGTGGCCATGAGGGCTGATGTTTCCCAAAACATGCAGCATGGTGGCCCAACCCAGCTTTTAACCTAGTGCCCCACTTTTACCACTTAGCATGTTGTCCAGAATTTCTGAGCATGTGAGGAAGGCGCAGTCTACTTTGGGGAAGATTTCCTCAAAAGTTCAAGGTGGATTGGACTGAATCTGTCTATCTCTCCAAACATTGGTGCTGCCTCCACCACTGCCACCATCACTGCCATCTCGGTTCTCTTCTGAACACCTTACCCACACAGCGCATTTTTCAGAATTCCCGAGCATGTGTGGGAGTAGCAGTCTACCTTTGGGGAGATTTCTTCAAAAGTTTAAGTGGATTGGATTGAATCTCTGCCTTTTCCAAATACTGGCCACCGCTGCTGCTTCCACTGCCATCTCGGTTCTCTTCCAAGAACCTTTATCACACAGCATGTTGTCCCAAATTCCTGATTATGTACAGCGGTAGCATGCTACCTTTAGGGAGATTTCTTCAAAAGATCAAGGTGGATTGGATCAGATTTCTGCCTCTTGCAATTACTGGCATCTGCCGCTGCTATCACCATCTCGGTTCTCTCCCAAACACTTTTCCCACACGGCATGTTGTCCAGAATTCCTGAGCATGCATCGGGTGGGGTAGCAGCATACCTTTGGTGGATTGAATCAGATCTCTGCCTCTCCCAACTACTGGCTGCCACTGTTGTCTCGGTTGTCTCCCAAACAACTTTTGGACACAGCATATTGTCCAGAATTCCTGAGGATACGCAGTGGTAGCTGTCTACCTTTGGGGAAATTTCTTCAAAAGATCAATGTGGATTGGATCAGATTTCTGCCTCTCCCCATTACTGGCCACTACCACCACTGCCACAACCGCTGCTACTCCCATCTCAGTTCTTTCCCACACACTTTTCCCACACACCATGTCCAGAATTCCTGAGCATGCACAGTGGCAGCAGTCTACCTTTAGGAAGATTTCTTCAAAATATTAAAATGGATAGGATTAGATTTCTGCCTCTCCCAATTACTGGCAGCTGCTGCCGCTGCTATCACCATCTCAGTTCTCTCCCAACCACTTCCCACACAACATGTTGTCCAGAATTCCTGAGCATGCATGGCAGTAGCAGCCTACTTTTGTGGAGATTTCTTCCAAAGTTCAAGGTGGTTGGATTAGATCTCTGCCACTCCCAACTACTGGCTGCTGCCGTCTCAGTTCTTCCCCCAAGCAACTTTCCCACAAAGCATATTTTCCAGAATTTCTGAGCATGTGCAGCAGTAGCAGCCCACCTTTGCCACAATTACTTCAAAAGTTCAAGATGGATTGGATCAGATCTCTGCCTCTCTCAAATATTGGCCGTCTCTGCCACCCCTGCCGCCATTGCCATCCTCCTGGTTCTCACCTAAGCACCTTCCTTACATGGTATGATGTCCAGAATTCCTAAGTATGTGTGGCAGGAGCAGCCTCCCTTTGTGGAGATTTTTTCCAACAGTTCAAGGTAAATGGATAGGATTTGTCTGTATTTCCTGAATACTTGCTGCTGCTGCCACCATCTTGTCCCTTCTCAAATATTTTTAATAAAAGAAGACAGTATGTGTGTTTTGTTTTGTTTTGTTTAGGTGGTACTGGGGTTCCTGGAAGCCCTTCTACCTCCAGGCTACACTCCTATTTTTACATTTTTATTTGGAAACAGGGTCTCCTAAACCAGCGCGCGTGGCTAGCTTTGAACCCGCACGATCCTCCTGTCTCTGCCTTCCAAGCGTGGGGATTACAAGCATGCGCCACCACGCCCAGCAGTATGTGTGTTTTGAAGTTTGTGAGATGGAGCACTCAGCGGCAATGGATTTTTATCTTCCCTCCATGAGGGGAGGCCACAGCCTCACTCTATAAAGCAGGATCTGCTGTTCTGAGTGCACCATGGCCCACAGTACAATATAGAGGGGCATGGCAGTCAGGTGCACTGAGTTCCCTGGGGTGTACAGCTGGCCTTCCCACCCGGCACTACTAGGCTGCCTCCACCACACCCGGATCATTTTTTTTTTACAAGGTATGTTGTTAAGAGTTCCCCAGCATTTGCAGCTAAATCATTCTTTTCTCTAATCTCTTCTGGGATGTTCTTCCAAAAATCACTTTTCTTGCATGGTGGGTGCCTCATTATCATCTTGCTTCTAATATCCAATCTCTCTCCTGTATTCTAGATAGGAAGTCAAGGCTGGAAATGGCTCCTTAAGTTGTCCCAATCAGATATTAACCCAAAATCTGGTGTCCAGGGATTCTCTGAGGAATGCATGTCCTATTCGGCAGCCACCATCTTGTAAGCACATCAAACTGTTAATTTAAAGGTGCTCTTCTCCTTTGAATTAAATGACTCTGACCCCAAACATTTAGTAGAATCCATATTTCTAACATGACTTCTTCCTTTACCAATATTTTCATTATTGGGTACATCTACTTTGTCTGTTCAGAAATATTTCATCCTCTTCAACAAAAATCTATGGCTCATATAGTGTCACAAAGAGAGAAAGGAAGGAAGAAAAGAAGGAGTTTAAAGTTCTTTACAAATGATATCTATAGGAATATAATCTTCCTAGCAGTCAAAAAACTACTACAAAAAATATAGTCCAAATTGATTAACTTGGAAATAATTTTATTTGTAACACCATGATTTTTTCAGTTTTATATTACTAGCAAATATTCTACATGAACTTGTACCTGCAAAATATTGCAGGATGCTTACCACTGCATTTAAGTGTACACAAAAGATCTGATTATACAGTTATTTTAAAATTTATTTTAAACTTTAAACATTCAGTTATTTTAACGTTTAAAAATAGGATTGTTAGTACAAGTATAGTGTAAGTGTCTTAAAGTTAATAAAAATCTGACTTGGCATTGAAGAACTGAAAGAATCATATGTATTTGTTATTGATTGATTTTTAATCACTCACTTCCTGTTAGCTTGTTTTTTAATTTATTTTGGAGGGTACTGGGGGTGAAACCCAGGGGCTTTCTACCTCCAGGCTATACTCCCAGACCTATTTTTATATTTTATTTGGAAACAAGGTCTCACTAAGTTGCTGAGAGCCTCACTTAATAGCTGAGGCTGGCTTCGAACTTGTGTGATCTTTCTGTCTCAGCCTCCCAAGTGCAGGGATTACAATTGTGCACCACCACATGCAGCTTTAGCTTGTTTTTTATATTTAAAAATTGAAAATTTTGCAGAAATTAATTTCTTTTATTGTAATTTTATTTTCCATCCAAATTCAGAATATAGCAAAATTTTCTCAATATATAACATTTTTCTCTATTAGGAGCTAGATTAAATACATCTTCAATAATTCTGTGATGTATCTCCTATAATATTTCAGAAACTGCAAACAGATCATTGTAGTATAATTCATTTGCCACATTTATTGGAGTATTAATTTATAGAATACTTGGCCTTCAGATTATATGTGGTTCACATGCTGTTCTCTGTAGACTTCTTAAAAATTCATCCCATTACTGGAACACTTAAACTAATACCAAATTGACGTTTGTTTTTTTTCTCAAAATCCATGAAACTCATCCAGTTGGTTGCTGTAGTTTAATATTGAAGTTATTATACAGATGGCAATAGCAAGAGAATTCACCTATATTCCAGGAACTCCATTCTGAAATAGCAGTCCAACTTACCCTTGATATTAACAAGCAATCCTTCCACCTGGAATACTAATTCCCTTTCTGGTCTATTCATTCAGAAGCATAAGGGTATCCTAGTTGGTCTTGTGGCCAACTTAACTTCCAGTTCAATGGAATCATTATTTTGTCTTTTGGTGGAAGCACTTCTTCCTCTATAACTAAGACCTCCAGACTATTAAGAGTATAAGCTTGCAGAAAACTGAAGCAGATTTCTTTTCTCGTGGGTCACTATGGTTAAAAGTGAATGATAACATTCCCATTTCCATCTCTTGATTTCTGGACTCATTAATATTGGCTATGGTAGAAATAGTACCATACAATGAATGCAGGTTCAGAATATATGAGCCTTTCAGAGAGCCTTGCCTTTCTTCACAAGGTATTGCCACCAAGATAAGATTATACCAAACTCTTCTAGAAGCTTTTCCATTGTTTTATCAAATGGTTTAGGATGATAGAAAACATGCTAATATCAGTGAATTCCATGAGCATGGGGCATTGTCACATGCCTTTTGCTTTGAAGACTATTTCTTGTTTGAAAACAATGCTCCATGGAATACCATGGTGATAGATAAGGCATTCTATAAATCCACACATGGTAGTTTTGGCAGAAGTACTGCACACAAAGATGATAAATTCCTATCTAAGCACCTCTTCCAGCAAGGACAAGACATTGTTCCTTCCTTGTTGGAATCAGGTGAGTGTAACCAACCAGTCTTCAAGTACCTGACTTATCTGGCAAGTGGTGACATATTGGAGGGTCTGTGCTGATTTCTGTTGTTGGCAGACTGGGCACTTAGTAGTGACCACAGGCAGATCAACCTTGATGAATGGAAGCCCATGCTAATGAGTACATTTACAACCTCTCTTCTGGACAACATGACCTTTTTTCATAATCCCATTGGATGACAAAGATTTCTGAAGAAAGATCCTGATGGTATTTATAGAATAACTATATTGCCCACTTAACCATGAAAATGCTCCTTGGCTGAGATCATTTTTTGTGTGTGTGTGAGACTTTACATGGAACAGAAATATCTTTACATTTTTTTCAATTCAGAGGAATCTATCCACTTGTATCTTTCCTAGATTTATTTTTGTCACCAATTTTTCAATTATACCCCTACATCACATCATCTCACAAAATCATTGATAATAGACAAAAAATCACCAGGTAGTCACATATCTGGCATTTTTTATTCTGTCACACATCAAAGCATTTTCCAGACAGATCAATACTTACACTATGATATGTGTTAGTGTTTTTAGCATAAAACCACTTTTTGTAGTCCAGGTGCCACTGAAGTCTTTGCACACTTAAACTTGTGATAATTACATGTGATCTTCCATGATCCATCTGTCTAGTGCACAGGCTAAAAAGAACTAAATGAGGATGTGGTAAGAATGGAGTTCAAAACCAGAAAAGAAATAAGCCAGCCTCATCATGGCTGAGGGCAAGGCAGCGGTGCCATATTGCCAGCAGCAGTGGTGAGTTTACCACACCCATGACAGCTCCAGATCAGCACGCACAATAACAGTAAGCGAAATTGGGGCCCCTACAGGAGAAATCTCAGCACTGCACTCCCAGTGACTTGCACAGCTTTGATAATCTTCCTGGGTCTGAGATTTTGCAGTCCAACCCAGTGAAAGAGTAGTGGTGGCAAAGATACCACACCCTAGTCGTAGCTCCCCATGGGAACACGCCCAGCCTGGCACCCCCACAGTCTTGCACAGCCTCAATTAACTCCCTGGGTCTGCAACTTTATGATAAAACCCAGTAAAGGAGTAGTGGTGGCTGAGATTACAACAAACTCAAGCCTCAGTGAAGTTTTAGTAACTCAGGGAAGAACCCAGAGAAGGCACAAACTTCTGAAATCATGGGAAAGAGCAATGAGCACCCACAACCCCATAATATCAGAACCTAATAACACAGAAACTCAGAGAACTCCAGAAGATCAAATCAGGAATATAACTGTAGAAATAATACAGGACTTTCTAAAAGAATTTAGAGAGATTCTAAAAGAAATAAAGGATACAATCATTGAAGTAAAGGCATCAATTCAAACTATAAACAATCAATTAGAGCACATGGAGAATAGAATCTCGCTCCTAGAAGGTGATTACTCCAAAAATGAACACATAATTTATAACTTAGGAAAAAATCAGACAGCAGGAATCTGACATTGAAGAAATATGGGCACATTTTAAGAGAGCTAACATAAGAATTATTGGAATAGAGGAGGGAAAAGAAGGTGAAACCAAAGAGATCAATAATTTCTTCAAAAAATAATAGCAGAAAATTTTACAAACATAGAGCAAGAGGTTGATACACAGGTCCAGGAAACTTATGTGGTAGTAATTTTAACCCCTACATCTTTGAAATAATTCATAGTGGCACTAGTCTCTGAAATACCTCCAGGAATGAGGTATTGTTTTTGTTTTATTATTTTTCTAGTAGAGGCAGTACTCATAGTTCCACTGGGCCTTTTCCACTATTAAGCAAAACTCACCCCACAGATCAGAACAGAAAAGTGGGAATTTTTCTAGCAGCTAAATATGTTTATTTCAAGTACATATTCTAGATTGGAGAAATAACCATGGGATAAATTTAGGGACCCAGTAAACCTACTGTCAGATCAGCCTGAGCTACAACTTCAGTGATAAACTGAGTTCTATGAACCCTTAATCTGACTGCAGAACCCCAGTAACATTTCTGGTGTTCTATTTTTTTTTTTTATGGAACCCAGGGGCATTTGACCTTGGAGCTACACCCCCTGCTCTATTTTATATTCTTTAGTTTGAAACAGGGTCTCACTAAGTTGCAGAGGACCTCACCAAGTAGCTGAGGCTTTTCATGAACCATGATCCTCTGGTCTCAGCCTCCTGAATGCTGGGATTACAAGCATGCGCCACGATGCCCAGATAATTTCTGGTGTTCTGAAATCAGTGCCAGTTCATGCTCAATATCCAGGAGTTTGATGATGTCCTTTTTCCAAATGAACAATTCATATACAATTTTTAGTAGTGCTTAATGATCCTATTTTAAGTAGAACCATTTCTCCTTTTTTCAAGTGGTAATGAGTCTGTAAAGTGCAGAAACCTTGGAAATTATTCATGAATGGTGACTATTTTCATGATCTGATTTAGAATATTGCAATGTGGTAGGGTTCCTATCAATTTATCATCATCTGTAAACACTCTGTGTGTGTGTGTGTGTGTGTGTGTGTGTGTGTGTGTGTGTGTTCATGTGTGTTGCTAGAAACTGAATGCAAAGACATTTTACCTCTGAGCTACACCCCAGCCCTTTTAATTTTTTTTAGAAACAGGATCATGTTATGTTATCCTGTGCTAGCCTTGAACCTATGATATTCCTGTCTCAGCCTCCTAAATACTAGGATTACAGGCATGCATCAACATGTCTGGCCAGAAACACCATGCACTTTAGATACATGAAGACATATTGGTAGAATAGTGGAGTGGGACTGGGAGAGGGAAGTGAGAAGGGGGAAAAGAAAGCTTGATAAAGGAAACAGTTCAAATAATGCCATATCCATATATGCAGATATCACTATGAATCTCGATAACACATATGGGGAAGAGGAAGAAATTGAGGTAGACTAGGGAGGAAAATATAACAATGGCTGTGTGCATGAATGTTTGTGTCACATTGAAACTTTCTATGATGAGTAACTATAATGTGCCAATAAAAGTATATTAAAATATTTAGGTAAGTAAATAGCCAAAGCCACAGACCTGTTAGTTTGATAATTTTGATTTTTAATTGTCTACTATCTATTATGAACAACACTTTGTACAGTAACAGCAGGAACAGCTGAACAATATCATTATGCTTCTTTGTCCTCAAAATAGTTGAAAATTACTATATAAAGTCACCACAGTTATATCAGAATGATGTTAATCAGACTAATAGTACTCACTGCTAAAATGGGAATATTCTATGTCCATTTTTCCAATATGATTTCTATTACCCATGTGGCTATCCAACAATCGAAATCTGACAAGCAATATAAAGGGATTGAGCTTAATTCGTATTGAAATTAAAACATATATAGTTGTGTAAATTTTTCTGTATTAAATTATGTCTTTTTCATGAAAATGGATGGAACTAAAGACTGTTATGATAAATGAGGTCATCAAATTTCAGAAAGTCAAGAGTCCTATGTGTTCTCTCATATGTGTAAGCTGTTGAAAAAATAGGAAATAAAAGGGACTTCAGATAAATGACAAAAGAGACCAGTAGAATAGTGGAAGGGAAGTGGAAAAGGGAGGCAGAGAAGAGAAAAAGAACTGAGAAACCTCAAGAGTCCATGTAACTATTTTATGTATACACATAAATACTTAAATGCCAACATTTTCAATAATTTGATAGTCTTTGTAGCCACTCAAAATATAATGGTGTTTATATATGATAGTATCAATACTAATTTTCTTAGCATATATGGGGAGGGAGAAGTGGTAGTGGTGTGGGATATGGAGGTAAATACACCAAGTGCTGTGTGCATTATGTTCTTATCACTTTTAATCTCATTATGATGTGTAATTACAATCACTAATAAAAGTATAGAAAATAAAAACATGTACATCTCGGGTAGCTAATGGATAGGGAAGTGCCAATACAGTTCTGGATAATTAATTTTTTAAAAATTTTTATAATTCTCATGTTCAAAATATTAAAGGATTCCAGAGATTTGTTGCTCCTGCTAGAGGAGTCCATCTGCCTACATTTACTATCTTTTCATCAAATAATTTAATCCTGTATTACATAGACACTGTCAGTTATTTTAGTAGCTATGCCTTAAATGTTAATACGAACAGAAATAATTATCTATAGAGTTAAAAATTATGTTGTCTATCATTAATATAAAGGTATACACATAAAAAGAAACCTTATGGAAACAAAGAGGTTACAGACATTTTACTCACAAGGTAAAATCTGAGTCATTTTCTTCAAACCTCTCTTAAAATGTAATAGAAGATAATTTTTGTGTAGTTTTGATTTGCATTTCCCTGATTGCTAGTGATATTGAACATTTTTTGTTATTAGCCATTTGTATTTTTTCTTTTGAAAAATGTCTATTCAAATCCATTGCCTATTTTTAATTCAGTTGTTTGTTGCTTTAAAATTGAGGCTTTTAAAATCTATATATTTTAGATATTAATATACACTCTTGGTGGGATTGCAGATTAGTGCAATCTTTATTTAAATCAGTATGTAGTTTCCTTAAAAGACTTGGAATGGAGCCAAATTATGACCCAGTCATACTACTTTTAGGGATCTTCCCTAAAGTATTGAAGTCAAATTAGAAACTGAAAAATAAAAATGACCACAAATAAGTAAGAGTAGCCACTAGTGGAATTGGGGAGGGAGGAAGACAGTTGGAGGAAGGAGAAATTCTGATGACAGAAATAATTTAAATACCTCTTTGTTCATTCATGAAGTTACTTGTATTGATGTAAAGACTATGTATGGAGGGTGGGGAGCAGCATGTGAACTACAGGGAAACACAACAAATGCTGTGTGCATGTATGAATTTATTACTCTGATTCTCACTATGATGAATAATTACAATGAATCAATAAATATATAATAAAATAAAGCACTTGTCAATAAAATTTATACTTCTGATTTATATTTTTACCTGGTCCACAACAAAAACAAGCCAAACATTTATTTGTGGATTTTATAATACTTATGCAAGTTGGTAAATATTTAGAAAAGCATGAGAACCTAAAATGTAGAAACTTATCAGTTTCTCTTTAGGAGGGTTGGCATGGAAAAAGCAAAAACCTTAAAAAAATCACGTTCCAAATGTCAAGTCAATATATCTATTAAAATTTTATTATTGAATGCTATATAAAAGATGCCTTATAAAGTCCATATGATATTAATCTTTCATCAACATAGTTTAGTAATTGTATGTTTTTTAGTTATTATTGTCATTATTATTATTATATTTTTGCAGTACTGGGGATGGAACCCAGGGACATTCTACCTCGGAGCTGCACTCCCAGCCCTATGTTTTATTCTTTATTTTGAAACCAGGTCTCAGTGAGTTGCAAACGGCCTCACTAAGTAGCTAAGGCTGTCCGCGAACTGCGATCCTTTGGTCTAAGCTTCCCAAATGCTGGGATTACAAGTATGCACCACCACATCCAGCTTTATTATTATTATAATTATTATTATTATTATTATTAATTATTATTTTGGAATTTAAACATCAGAGATAAGATGGGGAATAGCAGTGAAGTATTCTCTAAAGCATTTTTTGGTTTATATACACATGACATTTTCTCATAAATAGACTGATATTTGGCATTATAAAAGCCCTTAGGTTTTTCTTGTGTTTACTCTAGAACAAACCATTTCTCAAAAGGATTATTGCTTTTTATTGAAAATTAATTTAAGAGCAGATATCTGAGCCTGAAGATGTTTTTGTTGCCAGTGAAGTGTCTCATTTTTCTAGATCCTATTGAAAGACAGAGCTAGGAAATACATCTATGTTTTACAACTAGTATCTGTATGTAAACCTTTTCTACCTTTACGTTGTCCATATCTACATCTCACATTACATAGATACAGAAACACACACACACACACACACACACACACACACACACACAAACCCTTCTCACTATCTTACTAGAGGTGAAATCCATGGCATTTTACCATTGTCCTACACTCCAGGCCCTTTTTAATTCTTATTTTAAAAGTAGATCTCCTTAGATTACTGCATACCACCTTCAAAACTGTCATCCTTATAGCTCTACTTCCCAAGTATTGGTATTACAGCCTTGCATTACATATTTTTTAAAAACACATATTTATACTGATGTTCCTAACTCCCATCTAGTCCTACAACATTCAGTCAAGACGATGCTCTCTTTCCTTGTAAGTATGCATTGAACTCACTGGTAGATTTGAATGATTTCTACAATGTACTTGTAGTGATGTGTCATTATTATTTCTGAATCTCAGAAAACCCTGTGGTAAGCTACTACCCAAAGTATAACCATCATACCAACCTGCATTATATTTTGGTGGTTTCATGGCTTAGTATAAAAACAACAAAGCCTATGACTTAGATATGTCCTCTTATATTACATAATCTTTAACAACTATGATTACTTTTTTGGCTTTATTATTCTTTTTAATTTCTCCAGAGACAACTTAGCTCTCCCTTGTCACAGGACTGCCAATCAAGAGTCCCCCCAAAAGCATTTATACTGGCATAGTAATTTGCCCGAAGGTAAAAAATCTTTTTTTTTTAAGTTTTCTAAAGCAATAAAATTTATCAGTAGTAGGTAATGTTTTAATTTATTTTTTATTTTTATGTGGATCATATTGAAAATGGCATACATTCAGACTGTGCTTGGTGCCATTTCTCCCCACCTCACTTTCTCTCCCCCCAACGATGAGTGTACAGGTTGATCATGTGGGAAATACACATAATGGAATTCTACACAGCTATAAAGAACAAAATCATATCATTTCCAAAAAGATGGAAAGACCTGGAGAACATTATGTTAAGTGAGATCAGCCAAGCGCAGAAAGAGAAGGGACATATATTTTCTCTAATATGCCCAAACTTGGGAGTATTAGGGATACCAGGTGGATTCCAGATAATGGAGGGGGAACCTCAGTAAAGTTGGAATGAAAGAGTAGGAGAGGAAGAAGGCTGAGGTTGATTAATGAAGGAGCTATATTTGAATATGGTTACTTTTAAGAGGTTTGGCTTCTAAATAATAAATAAATTAGTCACACAGTTAGATATAAGGACATGTTCTCATAAAATATAAGCCTAACAAGAAACAAAAAATATATTGGAAGCATGCAATATATACAAAATATACTTATGCCTACCTACAATAAAAATGAGGGACTTCTGAATCACCTCAGACATGATATAAGCAAGAAATGAACCATATGGTACAATTGGAAAAATAGCATTAATTTTTCTATTAAAACAGGTGCTGGAGTTGGCTTTTTCCTACAATTGTCCAATAATTACTTCAGCTATTTTCTCTGATTTGCATATTGAGCTATAGGACAAACGTTATTCAGTTCATTGTATTGTCTAAGCCAGCCATCTCTTGGAGCTGCATGGTGAGAAAATTCTTCTTCTAATAGCCACTTTATGTGAAATCATCTTCAGTACTGCTTTTGAATTGTCATTATGTTCACCTAACAAGAGAGACAGTAATATAACAGAAAGTCTTTAGACAGACATGAAAGAATATCAAATTTGACCTTGTGCTCTGCTCCAGCAATTAGATTGAATATTTCTTTCACCAAAGATGTAAAACTTACCTGACAGAGCGATTTTGAGTAGTTTATAGATACACAACATTCCTGGAACAGGGAAGGCATTGTGACCTTTTAATTATTTTTATTCTTATTTATTCTTATTCTTATACTCTCACTTAAATTTCACTTAGTGTAAAGCACAAAGCGAGTATTTCCTTAGCACTAACTCATTTTTCTGACAAGCCAGGATTTTACTTAACACATTAAAAACTAAAAAATGAATTTCTTCCATGATATACATGTCAAATAACATATTCAATCTGGACATGGTGGAGCACACCTGTCATATAAGTGCCTGGGAGGCTGAGAAAGAGGGATTGCAGGTTTGAGACTAGCCTCAACAACGTGGCAAGAACCTCAGCAACTCAGGGAGACCCTGTTTCAAAATAAGAAGGACCAGGGGTGTAGTCCAAGGTAGAAAACCCTTGAGTTCAATCCCAAGTACAAGAAAAAAATTAACCTGTTCAGGAAAGGGCCACAGCCAAAATTCAGTCTTAGTGTAGCTGGATCATTGGGTAGGTATGGTCATCAAGAGTTATAAAAATTCTTGGATAGTAAATGCTATCAGCTAAATATTAATAACTGTAATTTATAATTTTGTTTAGTTTTATGAAAGTATTTATTTGCATATTTTCACCTGATTGTTAAAGTTCAGTGTAGTGATATTAATGCTATATTATCTTACATTTAAAACAAATCAAGCTCCACCTTTAGTAAATGGTAAAATCATGTCTTCTGACTCCGGAAACAGGTGCACCTTTTATATAATGCTCTTCCCCTGGTGGAAAACATATGGTTGGCAGTATATCACTTTGAAATGTTTGCTGAGGACCAGTCATGCATTTTCCACCAGAGGTACAGGACAATCAACATACATATATGTAGATCTCTTTAGATGATAAATAGACAAAAAAGATAGATGACATACAGAGATAAGTAGGCATAAATAATTACTTCTTGGAAGTAGTTGATGAGTAGTGGTAGCTATACACACATACATACATACATACATACATACATACGTATGTATGTATATAAACATAAATATATCTTTTTTCTTGTTTTTCTTTCACATGTGAGGACCAGGGACACAAACACATGGTCAGGGATAATGAGACATGGGTTCATTTGTGAGTCCAAAAATCACAATGAATTTTTCTCTCATCTATAGCATTGAAAAATCAATTAACTCAATCTCTGTCATAATGTGTCATATTGGGTAGCATGATATGCTTCATGGTGGAACAATCTATTTAGGTGAACACCACTTATCCAATTCTGCACTTTAATGCCCTCATCACTAGTGAAACCACATATAAATGGGAAGAATCCTTGCTGGTAGAAATACAACAATTTATATTAAGAAAAGCAAAATAAATTTAAACAATCTATTAGGATAATACTTTAGTCAGTTCTTCAATGAGCCTTCTCAATGGTGTGAACAACTAAAAGTGAGAAACAAGGAGCCCAATTGTAGTATATGAAAAATATTTTGATGATCATTACTGTGCAGTTTATCATCAGAAGTAGCCTGTAGAATTCAGTGAGATTGTCATTTATAGCACTGCAACATGAGACAAGAGTTAAAGAGAAAAGGAAGATGAAATGAGTTCATAACACAAACACTACAAATCAGGCCAGGACTCAGGACATAGACCCGAGTCTGCAATTGAGTCTAGTGTAATAATGAAGATATAGTTAGTTTCTACACCTAAGGTCTTATATGGACAGGTGGCACTCTCTTAGAAAACTGAGTTGGGCCCGGGCCACAGGACCCTGGGCCCCGGGTGGGGGTCATGTGGGGCATGCCAGAACCCCCGGAGAAACTGGGGCCCGGATCTCAGGGCCCTGGGCCCTGGGCGGGGGTCACGCGGGGCACACCGGACCCTCAGTAAAACCAGGGCCTGGGGTCACAAGGCCATAGGCCCCAGGCGGGGGTTGCGCAGGGCACGCTGGACCCCCGGAAGAACCAGACCCGGGCTGCAGTGCTACCAAGTGCCTGATCCCACAACCTCCTCAAACCACACATACTGTCTTCTCTTACTGAAAAAAAATAAAAAATAAAAAGGAAGCCATGCATGGTGGAGCACACTTGTAATCCCCATGCTTGGGAGGCAGAAACAGGAGGATCACTTGGGAGGCGGAGACAGGAGGATCGCACAGTTTCGAAGCTAGCCGCCCTGGCGTAAGAGACTCTATTTCAAAAATATAAAATAGGTCTGGGAGTGTAGTCCGGAGGTAGAAGGGCTTCCAGGAACCCCAGTACCACTAAAAAAAAATAATAAAGAAAGAAAAAGAAAAGAAAAAAAGAAAAGAAAAATATCGGTGAGAGGTCAAGATGGTTGCAGCGGCTGCTAGGATACTGGAGATGCAGACAAAACTTTTCCAACTGAATTGGAACTTTTGGAAAAATTCCCCGCAAAGGAGGACTGCTTCTTTTCTACATTCTTAAGAATCCTGGACATCACCTGTAAGGAGAGTTTAGTGGAGACCTAGGAGGAAGTCTGTGTTGGAAGCGGTAGCCGCGATGGCCGTGGAGAGTTGTATTTGGGAGAGGCAAAAATCTGATCCTACCAACCTTACCTTCTAGAGAAATTACCTCAAACATTGAATGCTACCATTCCGCATGCTTAGGAACACTGGAAAATATGCAGAGTGGAAAATGAGCTTGGGAAAGATTTGAAATGGTGGAGGCAGTCGCAATGACAGTGGCCAGTACTCAGGGGAGGGAGAGATCCATTACAACTGGAACTCTTGAAGAAATAACCCCAGAGCCAGAACGCTACCACTACGCACCCTCGGGAACGTGGGACAACCTTCTGGGTAAAGAGGGTGCTCGGATCGAAGCCTGCTGAGGGGTGAGGCCAGTGACAGGGATAGCTAAGCTGGGATTGGAGCCTGCTGTGAGAAAGGTCCGGTGCTGGGGCCAGCGAGGCTGGGATCGGAGCCTATTGTGAGGCAAGGCCAGTGCTGGGGCCTCCGAAGCTGGGATCGGAGCTTGCCAAGGGGTTAGGCTGGTGCTAGGGCTAGCGAGGCCGAGATCAGAGCCTGCCATGAGGCAAGGCCTCTACTGAGGCCTCCGAGGCCAGAATAGGAGCCTGCCAAGGGGTTAGGCCAGTGCCAGGGCCAGCAAGGCTGGGATCAGAGCCTGCTGTGAGGCAAGGCCGGTGCTGGGGCCTCAGAGGCCGGGATCAGAGCTTGCAATGTATTAGGCCAGTGCTGGGGCCAGTGAGGCTGGGATCAGAGCCTGCCGTGAGGCAAGGCCGGTGCTGGGGCCTCAGAGGCATGGACCAAAGCCTGCTGAGGGGTTAGGCAGATGCCAGGGTCAGCAAGGCCATGATCGGAGCCTGCTGTGAGGTAAGGCTGGTACTGGAGCCTCCAAGGCTGGGATTGGAGCCAGCCGAGGGGTTAACCCGATGCGGGGGCCAGGAAAGCCAGAATCAGGGCCTCCCATGAGGTAAGGCCAATGCTGGAGCCAGAAAGGTTGGGATCAGAGTCCTCCGGATGCCCAGGCCACTACTGGGGCCGTCAAGAGTGGGAACAGAACTTGCAATGCGGCATACACAGAGAAATATCACAGAAAATAAAAACCAGATGCTTCCCCTAATTAGCAATAACTAGGAGGAAAGAGGTAATAGGAGGAGGTGGAGTTATAGAAAGGGCCCTATAGCAAAGCAATTAAGGTGACCAATCAGAGGGTATGGGATAGGGGAGGATGGAACCTCTTTAAAACTCAGGAGGTATGTAAACAAATGTATCAAGGATAATCACCAATCAAGCATGGGATCGAGGAAGGGGGAGGGAATGGGATGGGGGCTGGATGAGGGCTAACTGGATCATGTGTGTTTGTATATTCTCTCAAGTCTTGTATTCCAATGTGATGTATGATTACAATGTACCCAAAAAATAAATAAATACATTAAAAAAAAGAAAACTGAGTTGGGACAGATATAGATTATCAGTAAGGAAGCTGAGTGATAGGAGAATGTGCTCACATTCATTGTGAAAGGGAACAGATGCCACTTATCCCCAACCACTGAGAAACATGCCCAGGTGTTCAGATCATTTGACTTGTCATAAGCACCTTCAAATGTAGACTTTTTAAATAATACCCAAAATAAGCCGGGCGTGGTGGCGCACGCTTGTAATCCCCGCGCTTGGGAGGCAGAGACAGGAGGATCGCGCAGGTTCGAAGCCAGCCGCGCTGGCGTAAGAGACCCTGTTTCAAAAAAATATATAAAATAGGTCTGGGAGCGTAGCTCGGAGGTAGAAGGGCTTCCAGGAACCCCAGTACCACCAAAAATTAATTAATTAATTAATTAATTAATTAATTAATAAAACCCAAATTAATATTCATTAAATGTTAGGACATCCAAAGAACACATGCCTGTCAATTGATTTTGAAGTAGAGCTATCATTTTTCTTAAAACTTTTCTTCCCAACCTCCAAAAATTATGGCTTCACAAATTGTACACTTCTAAAGTTCAAAAATTTGTAAGGTAGGAATAAATATTGCTTAGTGTTTGCTATGAAGACATCTGTTGTTTAAATAGTCTCTACAATTTATGCAAATTTACATACATATTGCAATGAAACCTTCTTGAATTGTCCAGTGTGGCTTGAAAAGTTCTATCAGCAAAATAGTCAAGATGAAAGTGAAGAAAGTGCTAAGGAAGTAACAGTGCTCAGCCAACAACTATGATATCTGCAAGAGTTTTAGAAAAGTCTCAGAAATGCATCTTATGATTACCAAAGATTTGATAAGACCAGGTCCTCACAGAGTCATTAAATAATTAAGGTTGTAATGGGTAAAATTGTGGGATGTGGATTAAACTGAAATCATAAGAATACTATGCAATTTATAAATAATTTTACCTAATAAATCATATGTGAATCACATGTAAATTTGAAATAACTAATAAAAATTTAAGAAAAAACTATCCCAATGATTGTCTAACACTAGAACATCTCTGTTGGCTACCTAACTCTCATTGTAGTCTGTACAAGGAGTCATGTAAGCATGTGAAAAGTATGCAAGTTAAGATTTAATAGAATTTTTAAGGATACTAGCATATTCTGTATATTTAAGACACTGAACTCTGGAATATTTTATTTATATGTAGCTTAGAAAAAATATAGGCACATATAAAGTTCTGAATAAATATTAGCTATCCTTGTTACAAGAATGTTTATTTTAGGAATATCTTTGATTTGTCAAGTTGTCCTTTATAGTCTTTTTTACTATAATCAAATGGTGTGGCTAATTAATGAAGAAAGCTTTTCATGATTGGTAAGAAAACTTTACATCAATCTTCCTTAGCTTAAGAGCCTTTGGGTATAAGCATGATTTATGATCTATGATGGATCAGTAGCCAAATATCTGAAAACATCTGCACTGCAGCCATCTGTTTATGCCTAAATGCCAGATGCTATATATGTTGAAAATTTATATTTACTGAAGTTGTTTTAATATATATACTTAGCTAACAACAATGCAGCTAACAAAAAACAAAAACTATAAATATCCCTGAGTCATAGATGAATTAAATTAATTCCATAACATCTTTCAAGTTAATGAATTTAATGCCCTAGCAGGGAAAAAAATAATAAAGAGCATCTAAAAACTTCTAAGTACCTAATATTTGTGTTTGGTGAAAATAATCAAGTTCTGCAATTAGGTAAGATTTTCCTTTATTGCTATCAATAAGAAAGATTCTTTGCATTAAGAGTAGCCATGAACTGATGAGAAATGTGATAAATGTTTTCAATGTGCTTATAGGTTACAGGCATTGGGTTGGGAGAAAAATGATGCTGCAGTAAACACCTTTAGATTAGAAATTCTGAAAAGATTGATAATTTATTGTTGTTTTATTGCTTAACACCAATATGCCACTCTGTTATTTGAATTACTTTCCCATTTGTTACATACTTGTCAGTGTTTACACAATAAAGAAAGTCAACTAGAATTGGAAGCAACTGACACAATCAGTTGATAATTCTTTACATCTAAGCACATGTGGAGGTTGACCAGGTATCTTTAAGTCAATTCAGCCTCACAGCTATTTGAAAAGACTGATTATAATGCTAAGGCAACATGTCTCCTTATAAGAAAGAAAAAGGGCTTATTTAACTGCCCTCAACTTTTCACACACGTATTTGACCACGAAGGTAATTTTCTTCCCTAGTGTTCTGAGAAGTTGTGTTAAGCTATTGAATCCTAAGTTGTCAGTTTCAGAGAATCTGTATCTTACAGCTTCCATTTAAAATAAGTCCTTTTTGCCCTCCAATTTGAGAAACTTCCAAGTATATAATAAACAGGAGATAGGAAAAACAGAACTATAGAAGAAGAATATACTTCTGGGCTGGCATTGCACACAAGAAAAATAACTATCTACATTAAAATCACTTGAAATTGAAAGATTCTCAAGAGCTACATCTATTAAAATATATTATCACATAATTTATTTCAAAATAAAATTTGATGTGGATAATTTGAGTTAGAGAATTACACCCAATTAATCCATATAGTTTTTTAAATTTTTTTTAGGTTTCTCCATTTATTCATATTTATTTCTCCATAGTTAATGCTATTTCATAAATGCATTCTATCTATAGAGATTTTATATAATTTTTAGAAAAGAAATGGCTAACAAATATTTATAGCTTTACATGGTTTTGTCACCTAGGAAGCAAAGGTAGCAACTATTGTTGCTGTTAAACTATTGTTGCAGTTAAACTATTGTTCTTAACAATATAAGAAAACAACTTTGTGCTCAGAAAACATGATATATGATATACTGTCATAGGTTGTATATACAGTAGTATTGTGGAGGTGTGTTAAATCCATATTTTAGATTCACTTCCTGAATTTAAATGAATATAAAGTTAACCTATATCATCTGAGGTATAGCTTAACCTTTGCAAGGGCCCAATACAGGAGCTTCCAAACCACAACCAAGCAGTATGCTGGGCAGCATTCTTTTGCTAAATATTCCAGTTCAACAATTTTGACTAAGTAGAATAAAAACTTGAGACAAATATTTTGAAAAATATTATAAACATTCCACTTTAAGATAGCAGTGACAAGTAAAAACTTGAGATCATTTAATTTCAAGCCATATGGTTTAAAAATAAGGAAATATAAAATTGCTGTCACAGATTGAACAAAATATTCAGGGAAAAATTAGAAGAAAAAACTACTGAATGCATGTTGCTGCAGCATGAAACTGCAGCAGTTTTTGACATCCTATCTCCTCCCCAGAGGTTTCATTTCCAGTTTCATAGAGAATAAATTAGCACCTGACCAGTTAAGTGATTTTTTTAGGTTTTTCTCTGATGTGTGTCTAAAAAAGAAATGAGTGAAAATATTTCATTTTTTTCCTCTGAAGAAGAGGATTTTTCCCCAATCAAAAAACTTAAAGAATAAAATAAACAATAAATTTAAAGTTACTACAATTTATTTTTCTAAATTTTAAAATAATAACCACTGAGGACATTAATGTATTTGCTAGCTTACTGCAATATTTTTTTAAAGAAAAATAGGCATTCTAAAAGTCTGCATTTCCCAATGATATCACAGTGAATTTTCTTTCAATCATTATCAAGCAAAGTGGAACTCCTGGCAACAATTCTGTGTTTTAGTTGTTTGTACTCTCACTGTGATGGCAGCTGAACTTAACACACCATTTGTTTTTAGGAAAACGATGTCTTCTGTGCAACAAACTGGTTCAAACACTGCTTCCCTGCTGAATTAATGTGTTTGTGTTTGTGCAAAAAGCTCCATTAATGTAGTTGCTTTGAATATTTCAAGTGTCAGATTTTAGATGTTCATAAATTGACTAAAATCAAAACATTATATCATGTTGACTAGGATACAGATAAAAATGTAGAAATCTGATTTTGAAATACTCTATTTTAATATCAGATGCATGGAACTGATTTTAATGTATCAAACAGCAAATCACTGAGATAATTTAGGAAAAATGACAGTGCTGTGCTGAGAGGAATTTTATTCATATAGAGAAGAAATGTGGAAGAAATGTGTTCTCCCGGATGTCAGTGCCTTTCCCTGTTAAGAGTCAGTGACCAATCTAAGCTGTTGACTTGAGAAATAACACATCTTCTTTGGCTACTTTTATGAGATTTGATTAAAAACTAATTTTTCAAAGAACACAATAATGTTTGAATTGCTTCTGCACAAATATAAGAAATGGGCCAATTATCAGTGCAATGCACAGGCATGGGTACTTCTGTGAGAGCTCACCTTTCTCTTTAAGTCTCGCCCAGGTAATCCTGTAGCAAAACGTTCCAGTTTTATCATGACATTTTATAATTGAAAGAACATTAAAGATTATCAAGTTCAACCAATCAGAGAGTTGTAGCAGCAGATGAGTAATGAAGACTTTGTATTGTGAAAAAACAGATAGGATTGATGAAAGAAGCTTGAATCAATAAGCAACAGAGAAAACTGACATCCAGAAATCCCAGATTCACCTCACTGATGTCACAGAATCAGTGACACAAAAAGTTTAACTTTTAGTGCCAGAAATAAAATCTTATTATTAAAAAAGGTAAATGTGGTATCCACATACTAGACCTTGTATAAAGGTGCTATTTACATTTATACATATAAATAAATGGATATTAATATTAGTAACATCTCAACAACTCTTTGTAGTCAACATATGCATTTTTACATTGATAATATTTTTTTAAATTTTTATTGGTGCATTATATTCATACATCATATTGGGGCAAAAAACTTGTGTGTACATACATGTACACATCACTGATTTAACCCCTACCCAATTCCTACTCCATTCCCTCCCCATCCCTCCTTCCCTTGCTTGGCTTAGTGGTTGATTTAGATACGTTTAAGTACATTGTGTGTTTTAGAGATTTTCCTCTTCCCCCTTCCTTTCTCCTCCTTTAGGCTGCCTTGTTTGCTCCTCTTTAGGATTTCCTTTTTCATCTATTGTTCCTCTTATGACCCATTTCTCCCTAACTCTCACATATTAGGGAAAACATCTGCTTTCTTATTTTTTGTGACTGACTAGTCTTACTTAGCATAATGTCCTCCAGTTTCACACATTTCACTGAAAATGCTGTAATTGAGGTTTTTTTAATGGTTGAGTAAAATTCCATTGTGTACAAATCCCACAGTTTTATAATCCATTCATCTGTTGATGGACATCTTGGCTAGTTCCTTAGTTTGGCTATGGTGAATTGTGCAGCTATGAACATAGATACATATGCATTAGTTTGGTAGTTTGGTTTCCTATCATTTGGATAGATACCCAGAGTGGTATTGCTGGATCAAATGGTAGATTTGTTCCCATTCTTTTGAGGATTCTCCATACTGTTTTCCAAAGTGGTTGCACTAATTTGCAATCACAACAACAATGTCTTAGAGTTCCCACTTCTCCACATCCTTGCCAGCATCTGTTGTTGTTTGTGTTTTGAATGATTGCCGTTCTAGTTGGAGTTAGGTGAAATCTCAGGGTAGTTTTGATTTGCATCTCTCTGATTGTCAGTGATGTTGAGCATTTTTTATGCATTTATTGGCCATTTGAATCTCTTCTTTTGTGAAGTGTCTATTTATTTCATTTGCCCATTTTCTTATTGGATGCTTTGTTTTCTTAGTGTTGAGTTTCTTGAGTTCTCTGTATATTCTAGATATTAGTCCTCTATCAGTGATGTAGGTTGCAAAAATCTTCTCCCATTCTGTTGGCTCTCGATTGAGGTTCTTGATGGTTTCCTTTGCTGAACAGAAGCTCTTCAGTTTCATGCAATCCCATGTATTGATTCGCCTTTTAATTTGTTGTGCCTTTGGGGTCTTGTTGAGAAAGTGTTTATCTGTGCCTATGTGTTGCAGTGTTGGACCTATGCCCTCTTCAAGGAGCTTCAAGGTCTCTGGTTTAATTTCCAAGTCTTTGATTCATCTTGAGTTGACTTTTGTACAGGGTGAAAAAGTAGGATTAATTTCCAATTTTCTGCATATGGTTAACCAATTTTGACAACACCATTTGTTGAAGATGCTATCTTTTTTCCAGTTAATGTTTTTGGCTCCTTTGTCTAAAATCAATTGGCTGAAAGTGTGTGGACTTGTTTCTGGGTCTTCTATTCTGCTCCATTTGTCTATGTATCTTTTTTTTTTTTTTTTTTTGCCAGTACCATTTTGTTTTTATTACAGTGGCTTTGTAGTATAGTTTAAAATCAGGTATTGTGATTCCTCCTGCATGGTTTTTGTTGCTGAGAACTACCTTGGCTATTCTGGGCTATTTGTTATCCCAGATAAATTTAAGGACTGATTTTTCTATATCTGTGAGGAATGATCTTGGTATTTAATGAACATTGCATTAAATCTGTAGATAACTTTTGGAAGGATTGCCATGTTAATGATATTTATCCTGCCAATCCATGAACATGGAAGATCCTTCCATCTTCTAAGATCTTCTTTGATTTCTTTTTTTCAGTGTTTTATAATTTTCTTTGTAAAAAATCTTTTACCTCCTTGGTCAAGTTTATTCCTAAATATTTTATTTTTTGTGTGGGAGATCCTGAGTGGAAGTGTTTTCTGAATTTCTTTCTCAGTGGATTTATGGTTGGTGTACAGGAAAGCTTCTGAGTTTTTGAGATTGATTTTGTATCCAGATACGTTGCTGAATTTGTTGATCAGTTCTATAAGCCTTTTGGTTGAGTTTGTTGGGTTTTCTAAATATAGTATCATGTCATCTGCAAATAATGAAAGTTTGAGTTCTTCCTTTCCTATTTGTACTCCTCTGAGTTCCTTTTCTTGCCTTATTGCTCTGGCTAGAGTCTCTAGTACTATATTGAAGAGAAGTGGTGATAATGGATATCCTTGTCTTATTTCTGTTTTTAGGGGGAATTCTTGAAGTTTTTCCCCATTTAATATGATGTTGGCGGTGGGCTTACTGTAGATTGCCTTAATAATATTGAGATATGTTCCTTCTATTCCAATTTTCTGCAGTGTTTTTTATCATAAATGGATGTTGAATTTTATCAAATGCTTTTTCAGTGTCTATTGAAATTATAATGTGATTTTTGTCTTTGATTCTGTTTTTATATGGTGAATTAAATGGATTGATTTTTGTATGTTGAACCAACCTTGCATCGCTGGGATGAACCCCACCTGGTCATGGTGTATGATTTTCTTGATGTGGTTTTGAATGTGTGTTGCTAGTATTTTGTTTAATAGTTATGCATCCAAGTTCATCAGAGATATAAGCCTGTAGTTTTCTTTCTTGAACTGTCTTTATTCAGTTTGGGTGAGATTGGCTTCGTAGAATGTATTTGGGAGAGTTCTGGTTTTTTCTATCTCGTGAAATAGTTTGGAGTATTGGGGTTAGCTCTTCTATAAAGGTTTTCTAGAATTTACTTGGGAAACCATCTTGTCCTGGGCTTTTCTTTGATGTTAAGCTCTTTATTGCTGTTTCAATATCTTTGATTCTTATTGGTTGGTTTAAGTGTTCTATATCTTCTTTTTTTTTTTTTTTTTTTTTGCGGGTCTGGGGATGGAACCCAGGGGCATTCGACCTCCGGGCTACACCCCCTGCCCTATTTTTTTTTTTATTCTTTATTTTGAAACCGGGTCTCACTGGGTTGCAGAGGGCCTCACTAAATAGCTGAGGCTGTCCGCGAACCGCGATCCTCCAGGTCTCAGCCTCCCGAATGCTGGGATTACAAGCGTGCGCCACCACGCCCGGCTTTCTATATCTTCTTGACTCAGTTTAGGAAGGTTGTATTTATCTAGAAAGTTGTCGATTTCCTCCAGATTTTCCATTTTGTTGGAGTATAGTTTTTCAAGGTAGTTTCTGATAATCCTCTGGATTTCTCCACTGTTAGTAGTAATTTCTCCTTTTTCATCTCTTATCTTCATAATTTGGGTTGATTCTCTTTTTTTTTAGTTAGGTTGGCTAGTGGTTTATCTATCTTGTTCATTTTATTCAAGAAACTGCTTTTGGTTTTGTTGATTTTCTGTATTTTTATTTTGTTCTCTATTTCATTAATCTCTGCTCTAATTTTAATAATTTCCTGTCTTCTACTGGCTTTGAGGTTCAATTGTTTCTGCTTTTCAAGAACTTTAAGGTGTGTTGTTAGGTTATTTATTTGAAGATTTTCTGTTTTTCTTATGTGAGCACTCAGTGCTATACATTTTCCTCTTAATACTGCCTTTAAAGTGTCCCAGAGGCTTTGATGTTTTATCTTTATTTTCATTTGTTTCTAGAAATTTCTTGATTTCACCTCTTACATGTTCTATGACCCATTCTTCATTCAGAAGTGTGGTGTTCAGTCTCCACATGTTTATGTGGTTTCTCTGGGTCTTCTTATAGTTGATTTCTAGTTTCATTCCATTATGTTGTGAAATGACACAGGGAAATATGTAACATTTTTTAAATTTGCTAGTGCTCATTTTGTGTCCCAAGATGTGATCTATTTTGGAGAAGGTTCCATGAGCAGCTGAGAAAAATGTAAATTCTGCTGTAGTTGGGTGAAATATTCTATATGTGTCCAACAGGTCCATTTGGTTTATGGTATTCTTTAGTTCTGAGGCATCTTTACTGACCCTTTGCCTGGAAGATCGGTCTAGTGTTGTGAGAGGTGTGTTGAAGTCTCATTGTATTATTGTATTGGGATTTATGTGTGACTTCATGTCACAAAGAGTTTGATTTATGAAAGTAGCTGAACCTATATTTGGAGCATAGATGTTGATTATTGTTATTTCCTTTTGCTGGATTATTCCTTTTACAAGTAAAATATGAACTTCTTTGTTTCTTCTAATAAGTTTGGGTTTGAAGTCTAACTTGTCTGATATCATAGTTGCTACTCCGGCTTGTTATTGAGTTCCATAAGCATGGATTATCTTTCTCCAGCCCTTTACCTTGAGTTTGTTCCTATCTTTACTTGTAAGGTGTGTTTCTTGTAAGCAGCAGATGGATGGATTCTAGTTTTTAATCCAATTTGCCACTTTATGTCTTTTTATTGGGGAGTTGAGGTCGTTTACATTCAGTGTGATTATAGAGAGATAATTTTTAATTCCTAAAATGTTAAGATTTTATTTCTGTTTGAGATACTGTTTATTTTTCTTTGCTTAGTTGTCCGCTGGATGGAAAATCTTGTTACTTTGGTTTTGGTGTGTTTTACCTATTTCTTCTTTGCAGTTAATCTCCTTTAGTGTTTCCTCTAGCGCTGGTTTTGAAGACATAAATTCCTTCAGCTTCTGTTTGTCATGGAAGCTTCTTATTTCCTCATCTAATTTGATAGATAGTTTTGCTAGATAGGAAATTTGGGGCTGAAAGATGTTTTCTTTCAGAGTTTGGAATATGTTACTCCAAGCCCTTCTGGCTTCCATGACTTGGTTTGGGAAGTCTGGAGTGATTCTAATTGGTTTGCCTCTGAATGTCACTTGGCCTTTTGTTTTTGTTGCCTTTAAGATTCTCTCCTTGGCTTCCACATTAGTCATTTTGACAATTATGTGGCATGGGGATCCTTTTCTCTAATCCTGTCTAAAGGGAGTTCTAAAAGTTTCCTGGACCTGTGTATCGACCTCTTACTCTATGTTTGGACAATTTTCTGCTACTATTTCCTTGAAGAGATTATTGATCCCTTTGGTTTCACCTTCTTTTCCTTCCTCTATTTCAATTATTCTTAGGTTAGCTCTCTTAAAATGGGCCCATATTTCTTCAATGTCAAATTCCTGCTGTTGGATTTTTTTTTCCTAAATTAGAAACTAGGTGTTCATTTTTGGAGTGATCATCTTCTAGGAGTGAGAATCTATTCTCCATGTGGTCTAATCAGTTGTTTATACTTTGAATTGAGGACTTTACTTCAATTATTGCATCCTTTATCTCTTTTTGACTCTCTCCAAATTCTTTTCAAAAGTCCTCTATTATTTCTACAGTTATTTTCCTGATTTGATCTTCTAGAGATCTCTGAATTTCTGTGTTATCAGGTTCTGATGTTATGGGGTTGTGGGCATTCATTGCTCCATTGCTATTCCTCTTTCCCATGATTTCGGAAGTTTGTACCTTCTCTGGGTTCTTCCCTGGGTCACTACGACTTCACTTAAGATGCTCTGGATCTCAAGTCTGTGGTATTTCAGTCACCACTACTCCTTTACTTGGTTGTATCACAAAGTCTCAGACCCAGGGAATCAATTGAGGCTGCCTTAGACCATGGGGGTGCCATGCTGGGCATTCTCCCATGGGGAGCTGCAACTATGGTGTGATATCTCTGCTGCCACTACCCCCCACTGGGTTGGACTGCAAAAATCTCCAACTTAGGGAGACCATCTGCACAAGTCCCTGGGAGTACAGTACTGGAATTTTTCCTCTAGGGGCCACAATTTGACTCATGGTTGTTGAGTGCACTGATGTAGCTGTAGTGGACTCCATTGTCTCACCGCTGCTGCCTTCGGCCGTGAGGTGGGCATATTGCTTCTCTGTACACTCGCCACTGCCACCGGCAGTATGGTGCTGCTGCCTCGTCCTCAACCGTGAGGCAGGCATATCTCCTCTCTGGTTTTGAGCCCCGTTCTGAGTCCCCCTCCTCTCTGGAGCCTGGTGCTGTGAGGGAAGATGGTGCCGGTGCGGCTCTGTGCCGCAGCTCTGGCGGCGGCACTGCGGGCTAGTTTCTTTCTGGTGTCTGGTTCTTCTTCCAGCCCTCTTTTTCTCTGTCCCTTGTATTTACAGTTTTTATTTCTCTGCTGATGGTGTTTTCTGGCTATGAAAGGTGCTGATTTTGTGGTAAAAGAAATCGATTGTTAGCGGGACTTGTAAACGCAGCTTTTCTCTGGCGCCATCTTCCTGGAAGTCCTACATTGATCATATTTTTAAAGACAATTTATAATAATTCCCTTTGGGACCCAAATAAGAATTTATCCAGAACAACTGTCTTTCTCTATCTTTGTCATTGAGTTATGTCTTCGCTAATTAATAATATTATTTATCAAATTGAAAATTTAAAAAAATGTGTCTTGAGACTTTATTCCTTGTTTTTATTTTTTCTTTTTCAATTTATATCTTTATTACTATAAACAGATATCACAAACTAGTAGGCAAATGACTAAATTCAGCCTTCAGAAGTTTTTTCCTCTACCTCCACTAAATTCTTGATAGTATATCAACTTCACTTATGCATTTAAATTTATTAAACTATTACTTCATATAGGTATTCCAAATGCCTGGAGTAGGAGAATTAGTAGATGTAATATTAAGCTAAAATATGGATTTTGTATGAAGCAAATATATGTTCAAACTTGTACTCTAAATTACAGTGTGAGGGTTGTTTTCAAATATAAGCTCTAATTTACAGTTTGCAAATTTTTAAGTATTTAACATCTGATTCCTCTTTTTATTATAGAAAGTAGTATAACTAGATCATATTTTATTTTATTTTTGTGCTTTTATTGGTGCATTATAGTCTCACATCATAATTTAAATCATTTAAATTTAAATCACAGCACTTGGTGCCCTGCCTCACCTATTTCCCTTTCCCCCAATTCAATATACCCAAATTGAAATTGATATATTCACATGAATACACATAGTCAATAGTAATATTTCCATTAATGAACCATAGTCTTCCTCCCCCCCCCCCCAACCTTAGATCTCCTCCTTGGTCCCATGGAGGTTTCTCCTCCATTATCTGGGTTCCCTCTTTTTCCCAATTACTCTCTAGTTTTTGCATATTAGAGAAAACATATGATCCTTCACTGTGTATGATTGGCTAACCTCACTTAACTAAAGTTCTCCAGGTCCTTCCATTTTCTTGCAAATGATGTAATTTTTTTCTTGTTTATTGCTGAGTAGAATTTCATTGTGTATATATTGCAGTTTTATGATCCATTCATCTTTTCATGGACACCTAGGTTGGTTCTAAAATTTACCTATTGTGATTGTTCTCCTATGATCATGAGGTATGCATTTATTATAGTAGTTCCCTTGTTTCAGCCTCTTTCAAAAAATATGCAGTAATGGTATAGCTGGATCATATGGTGAATTCATTTTCAGTTTTCTAAGGAATCTCCACACTAATCTCCATATGTTACCTCTCACCCTGCACAGAAATCAACTCAAGATGGTTCAAAGATATATAAGTTAGACCCAAAAATGTAAAACTATTAGAGGAGGGCATAGGTTCTAACAGATGGGCACAGGTAGAAACTTTTTCAATAAGACCTTAAAAGCTCAGGAAATTAAAAGAAGAATCAATAAGTGGGAGAGTGTCAAACTAAAATATGTCTGCTTATCAAAGAAAATCATCAAGAGTTTAAAGGGAAAGCCTACAAAATGAGAGAAGATCTTTAACAAATACCGCTCTGATGGAGATCTAAGATCTAAATAGAATAGACACTTTACAAAAGAAGAGATACAAATGGCCAATAGATACATGAAAAATGTTCAACATCATTAGCAATCAGAGAGATGCAAATCAAACTATTCTGAGATTATATCTAACTTAATCTCACTACAATTTTATGAAGATGGTACAAAACCACTAAGTCATTGGCTGAAGATCACCCAGGTAATGCATTTTAAAATTAGAGTTGTAACTCAAGTTTTAGTTTTATATTCCAATCATTATTTCATGCTTTTCCATTCAAAGGCTGAACTCTCTGGTACTTTTTCCTCCATAACCATCAGAAATAGTAAAAAGGTTAGAAGTTGTTATTAATAAGAAGATAGAATCTCTTTTTACAAAGAGCTTAAAAGTTAGTGAGAGCCGGGCATAGTGGCACATGCTTGTAATCCCAGCACTTGGGAGGCTGAGACAGGAGCATTGCCTAGGTTTGAAGCCAGCCTCAGCTACTTAGTGAGGCTCTCAGCAACTTAGTGAGACACTGTTTCCAAATAAATTATAAAATAGGACTAGAGTGTACTCCCAGGGGTCAACCCTCCAGTGCCACACACACACACACACACACACACACACACACACACACAGCTCCTGAGAAAGATTAAACAGATTAAACATAATCAAATGAGAAAGAAATCAGATATTCAGTTAGATTTGATTATTCACACCTAGAAAAATGTAACTATTATATTTTTATATTTGATAAGATAAAAATTATCAAAAAATTTTAAAAGATCAAAAAAGATAAGAATTCTGCCCAAGAATTTAGCCATGAAAGAGAATGAAAAATTATACAGAGGTGTATAAAATGCTTTGATGGTAAAGAATAAACTTGCTTCCTGCCACTCAACAAATAGGTTATCAAATAAACCATTTATGTACGCCTTGTATGTTTACTCCTGATAAAACTACCATGAAAGGAAATTTAGCTTTCAAAAATGAGCCAGGTTTGCTAACATGCGCTATAATTCCAATTGTTCTTGAGGCTGAGGGAGGAGGATTGTCCTTTGGGGCCACCCTTGGTAATTTAATGAGACCCTCTTTCAAAATATAAAGGGCTAGAGATTTAGCTCCATGATAGAATATTCTCAGGAACAATCTCCAGTACTAAATTATATATGTCAGGTAGGGATCCACAGGCTTTAAGAAAGGAATTATCATGGCAATAGTCATATAGGTTTAAGGTACTAATTACAAACTGAGTAAGAAAGGCACTTCCACATTCTAAGTGAAAAAAAAAAATAGCCTAAGTGATAAAATGGTGAACTTAATGAGTCTTGGAGAGAAAAAAGAAAATGTAAAGTCTCAAAAAAACTGAGGAAAGAATCTTTAGCACATTAGCATATGTGAATACATGAGATGAGCCACATCACTACTCATGATGGTCTTAAATACTCTAATTACACATGAGATATGAAAAATTACTAGATTTATAATACTACAAATGTGGGCCTTAGCAATTATGGGACAGGAGAAGAAAACAGATGACAAGGTAAGATGTGTCTGTGAGTTCTGGGCTTAAGACTATAGAGATATACCTATGTTTCTTGCAGATAAACATTTGGAAAGAAGACATTAGTGTGCACACAGGCTTATTTTTTTAAATGTGTAAAAATCTAAAACAATAAGTTTTAAAAGATTGAAACTTAGGCATTCCTCCATCTTTTCAACTCTTATTTAAGAAAACCAAATCAGATAGATGATAAACACCTTGTTCCTGGTTATAATTAATGCAGAATCAGAATTAGAGAAAAAGATCTCTCTTTCCTCATTATGTTCTGTGTCTTCTGCACAATTTGAACATGTATAGGAATCTGCCTTATAAAGTTGCTTGAATTTTGATATTTTTCTTTTCCATCTGTATTACTTATCATGCAGGCTGATTCAGGAAGTGTTAGATTTGATGTCTCTGTAATTGCCACTTTAAGAATGGATAGAAATTATTCAGGAAATTTGATGTAAATCCAACAACTGCAGCTGTGGGAAGCTATTGCTATAATTCAGAAGATCAAGAAACAATAGTGACTCAGGTAAAGTGGATTTTCAGCATAGTTTGCAATGCTTACCTGCTGGGGTGCCTATATGAACAAAATTCAAGAGTTTTTATTTTCTTAGTTTCCAGAAACAAAGAATGCATGGAAATGGTAGTGTATACATAAGTACTTTGGGTTGTAAATAAAATACTATGAGTCATCATAACTCATTATTATTTAAGTAATAGCATTTGTCAATATACAATTCTATTATCTAGCAAAGTATGGGTATGTTTGCATAATATTTATTTTACTTTATTTACACATAATATATTCACTATCTTTTTCTTAAAAAAGAACATACATATTATAAAGTTATTATTTTCTAGTCAGAGTTGAAATTTTAGTAGATAGATTAAACTTTGACATTGAATCTACTGAAATCAAGAGCTATGTCTACAAGAAAAAACAGTTAATATAATTTTTTTTCTAAAACAAAAAATTTTTATTTTGAGGTTTATTTTCTTTTTCTTCATACTTTTTCTTTTCTTTCCAATCTGTATACTCTGTTTTATTAAAAAAAATCTATGAATATATTGGCAAATACTATATGACTAAAACTATCTCTACTTATCATGTGTCTATAATACCCAAAGAACTCCTTAGGACAATATTAAACCTCAAAAAGAAGTTGAACAAGACTGCAGGATAAAGATCAAAATTTAAAAATCAATTGTACTGTATACAGTAAAAATGGAAAATTCAAAACTTAAATGAGGAAATAATCATAATCACAATGGCTTCAAAAAGAATAAAAACTAAAGCATAAGAGTAGTGATATTTGCACAGTGAAAACTACAATATCATTAAAAAATTAAATATGACCTATGAAGATGGAAAGCCATTCTCTGACCTTGGATGACAGCATTCAAACATTGTTCATGTGGAATACTTCCCAAATGATTCCTCAGATTCAAAACAATTTCTATCAAAGTCTCAGCTGGATTTTTGCAAACATTGGCAAGATCACCTTAAAATTTATATGAAAAAGCAAGACAATCAGAATAAGCCAATCTTGAAAAATATCAAATCTAGACAGCTCACATTCAAAATTTATAGGATAGATATGTAGATAAATGAAGTACAACTAATTATCTGGAAGTAATTCTATAAGTTTATTTTGACTTTTGGGAATGGTGACAAGAAAATTAAGTCAGCAAAAAATGGGCTGTAAACAAATGGTGATGGGAAAAGACATGTGATTCTGTTCTGACTTTATATAAAACTTATTCCCAAATGTATCAAAACCTAAATATAAGAGGTTAGTCTATAAAACAATTAAAAATTGTGAGTGGTAATCTTCTAGACTCTAATCAGCAACATTTCTTAGATATGATGCCTATCATAAGCAACCAAAGAAAAAAGATAAATTTTACTTTATCCAAATTGAAAATACTTTTTTATCAAAGGAAACTGGCATCAAAATAGAAAGATAGCCTACATAATAGGAGAATATATTAGCATATCATGTATTTGTTAAGGGGATTTTATAAAGAATATATTAAAAAACCACTTCGACTCAAAAATAAAAGGAGAAAAGTATCAATTGTATAATGGGCAAAGGTTTTGAGTATGTTGTCTCCAAAGAAATAAATTAATGCCTTGTAAGTACATAAAAGGATTCTCAACATCCTTAGTTAGTAAAGAAATGTAAGTCAAAACCACAATAAGCCGCTACCTCACACCCTCTAAGTTGGCTAGAATTCAAAAGGCAGGCAGTAAGTGTAGGCAATATGATTAGTGACTGGAAAAATTGCTGGTGTGAATGTAAATCGGTAAAGCCATTTTGAAAAGAATTCTTTAAGTTTCTCAACTGACTAAACACAGAGTTATCATGTGGTTCAATGATTTCACTCTAGTTATATGTTGAGGATGATTAAAAATATATTTCCACACAAAAATTTTTCTATAAATGTAAGAATCATTCATAATAGCCCAAAAGTGAAAATAATTCAAATGTCCATAAACCAATGAATAGATAAATAAATTGTGATATATCCTTGCACTGTACTAGTATAGTATTCAGCCACAAAATGTATTTATTACTAATGTATGCTACAGTTAGGATACACATTATAATGTTAAACAATCAGAAATATGAAGCTATTTTATGCATAATTTATTTATAAGAAATGATTAGGAAAGGCAAGACCATAGAGACGGAAAGTAACACAGTGTTTGCCAAAAGATTGCATAGAGAGAAATGGGAATAACTGCTAATAACAATGAGGTTTCTTCTTGGATGATTGAGCATATTTATGAAGGAGATAAATAGCCTTTTATATAGATATATACTATAATATCTATATTGAAAGATATATATTAAAAATAACTAAACTCAACTCTGTATTTAACAGGGTGAACTATATGTCATGAAAATTATATTTCAATTTAAAAATAGATAAAATTTATACTCACTTCAAAAAAATGTAATGTTTACTTATAAATTTAACAAAATGTAGTCAGAATCTATTTGCTGAGTTACATGAAGGTATTATTAAATAATTTATGAAGATTTTAAAGAAATGGAAATGTATACTGAATTTACAGATAAAAAAATCAACATAGTATTGATTATTTTCAATTTGGTATATAGAATTATTACAATTTCTACCAAAATACTAACATAGAATTTGATAAATGTAGTAAGGCTAAAATTTCATAAAAATTCAGAGAAAATTATGTTGCCAAAAAAGCCTTAAAAATAGTAATTTGGATGACTTTTCTTAATATTAACATCTACTTTGTATCTGCGATACACATGAATAGTTCAGTATTATTAATTATTTGAAAGATACAAATTAAAAACATGATGAGCTATACATATTCATATATTACGATGGCTAAAAGTACAAAATAAGTGACAAGACCCAAGTGCTGATAAAATCTATATACAATTATTTTGAAAAACAATAGATTTTTATAACACTAAGCATGCAACTACCACAACAACCAGTAGTTACATTATTTGACATTTATTCAAGAATAAAATGAAAACTTTTGGTCACAAAATAACTTGTGTAAAAATATCTGTATCAGCTTTAGACTTAACAGCTTAAAATATAAAACCACCTAGATGCTCTTAAATAGGTGAATAACTATAAAAAGTGTTTGTATATCATACCATCAAGTACTATTCTGAAATTGAAAGCAATAAACATCAACTTAGATGAATTTTTAGAAAGTTATACTAAATTTAAAAAGTTCTAACCTCTAGATACTTTGGAACTTCACTTATTGAAAATATTGCATATGTCAAATATTTAGAAACTGAGAACAAATTATGTATTGCCTAGTGTCAGGAATAAATACAAGGTAATTAGAAGTTTGATATATATGATTAAAAATGGAAAATGTGATGAAGAAACTGTTCAGTATCATGATTTGTGTATATAAGACCTACATGTGTTAAAAACAAAATAGAATAAAATACATACAGACTAATCTACAAGCACAAATATAAGTAGAGCTGCAGAAATAAATAAAATATGAGATTGTATCAATGTCAACATACAAGTCAGATATTATAGCAGAATTTTTAAAATTGTTAACATTTGGAAAAAACCGAGTAAAATGTAGATGAACTCTGTTATTTCAAAAGAAAGTTGTCAAGATTGTATTAAAACTGACTTTAAAACAAAATATTAAAAGAGCTACTAAAGGACATTATATAATAAAGGAGATAATTCACCTAGACACAACAATTCTACATTCATATAGATCTCATGACAGCTTCATAATAAGTAAAGAAAATCTAAATAATTGAAAAGAGAAATAAACAAATCTACTAAGATCTTTGAAGACCTCAACCTTCCTCACTCAATATTTAGTAAATTGGTAGAGAAAACATGAACAAGGGTATAGATGAACAATTTGATCTAATTGACATTCATAGATCAGTTAACTGAACCAAGAAAAATACACATTACATTAAAATACACATGGACCAATGACCACAGTAGGCTCATTCTGAGTTATGAAACATTTCAAAAAGTTTTAACAAAATGTTATTGAGTCATAATAGAATGAACTGTATATCAGTAACAAAAAAAATCTAGATAGGCTCTAATTGAAAATTAAGCAAATCTTCAAATAATCTTAATGCAGTCATATACGTATCAAGTAAAATAAAGTATTTTGATTTTAAAATTAAAACATGGTAATTTTTAATTATTTTTAATTTTTTTATTTCATGCTTTTATTGTTGCATTAGTCTCAGATCAGAATATATTTCATAATGATAGTGACACACATGCAATCAGCACTTAATAAGTTTCCCAATACTCCCTACCCACTCTCCCCTTTCCCATACAAGATATTGATATTCGCTTTGGTATTCTCACATATGTACATAATGTCAGTAGAAGTGTTTCCTTTATTAATTCTCCCTCCCCCCTTAACTAAAGTCCCTCTTATATTCCAATTACTCCATAGCTTCTTCATAGGAAAGAAAATATATGACCTTTCACTCTCTGAGACAGGCTAATCTCACTTAACCGAATGTTCTGTATGTCCATCCATTTCTCTGAAAATGACATAAAACATGAGATGAAAGAGGAGATATCACCACAAAAATAAGGAATACATAGACTCATTGCAAAGTATTTTGAAATTTTATACTCCAATAACCTGGAAAACAAAGAAATTGACAAATTTCTACACAGACAATCTACCAAAATTGAACCAAGAGGATATATAAAACCTAAACTGACCAATAGAAGGAAAAATATAGAAATAGCAATAAAAAGCCTCCCATCAAAGAAAAGTCCAGGTCCAAATGGATTCTAAAAAACCTTTATAAAACTAAACTCAATACTTCACAAACTGTTCCATGAAATTGAAAGAGATGAAAACCTTCCAAACACCTTCTATGAGGCTATTGTACCAAAATTTAATACCATAATTGAATAAAGATACCTCAATCAAAGAAAATTATCTATCAATGTTCTTTATGAACACAGGTGCAAAGATTCTGAACAAAATACTGGTGATACTCATTAAAAAACATATTAAGAAAATTGTACACCATGACCATTTTGAGATGCAAGTGTTTCTTTTTTTTTTTTTTTTTTTTTTTTGCTGTACTGGGGATGGAACCAAGGGACATTCTATCTCTAAGCTATACCCCCAGCCCTATTTTGAAACAGGGACTCACTTAGTTGCAAAGGGCCTCACTAGGTAGTAGCTGAGGCTGTCTGCAAACTGCCATCCTCCTGCCTCAGCCTCCTAAATGCTGGGATTACAAACTTGTGCCACCACGCCTGGCGCAAGGCTTATTTAATACACACAAATCAATACATGCCATTCACCACATAAATAGAACTGAAAAAATCACATGATCATTTTAATAGATGCAGAGAAAGCATTTGACAAAATTCAACATCCATTCATATTAAAAACACTGCAGGCTGGGAGTGGTGGCTCACGCTTGTAATCCCTGGCCTTGGGAGGCGGAGACAGGAGGACAGTGCAGGTTCAAAGTCAGCCTTGCTGGCTTAAAAAATCCTTTTTCCAAAGAAAAATATAAAATAGGTCTGGAAGTGTAGCCCAGAGGTAGAAGGGTTCCATCCCCAGTACCACAAAAAAAAAAAAAAAACTAGAAAATCAGAAAAGAAATTTACCTCAGTATCATAATGTCAATGTCAATATACAGTAAACTTTTGTGTGTGCATATGTGTGTGGTACTCAGATGGAACTAGGGACATTCTGCCTCTAACCTACACTCTCAGCCCCATTTCAATTTTTATCTTGAAACATGGTCTCACTAAGTTTTGGAGGGTTTCACTAGTTTTCTGAAGCTGACTGTGAACCCGCTATCTCCCTGTCTCAGACACTCAAGCACTGGGATTACAGGAATGTGCCAACATGTTCACCTTACAGTAAACTTCTTAAAGAAGCCAAAGAAACAGAGAGAAATACAAAGTCCATTCATACAGATCAGTGTGCAGATTTCCCGGAAGATTGGGAAAGGAAACACCATATAACCCAGTTATACCACTATTGGGTATATTTCCAAAGGCAATGAAGTAACAATATTATAAAAACACATTCATATCTGTGTTTATAGAAGTACAGTTCACAATAGCCAAATTATGGAATAGGTTTAGGTGCCTATTAACAGATGAATACATTATGAAAATGTGGTATATATACATAATGAAATTTTACTCAGCCATAATAAAATGTCACCAAAGACCCATCAACATTGTGAGAACCTGTTTCAAAACTAAAACTAAATAATAAATAAATAAATAAATAAATAAATAAATAAATAAATAAGGGTAGGCGTGTAGTTTGTAGGTAGAATGCCCCTAGGTTTAATCTTCAGTAGGACGTGCATGCACACCACATTTCTGAGGAATAAAAATATAAGTTAGATATCATCTATTCAGATTGAACAGGAAATAAATTAAGATGATACAAGTTACTAATATTTGTGTTCTTTAAGAAAATACAATTAGAGTATTATAAAAATATTGTAGCCACATATTAAAACTTATATAAACTGGTCCAAGTCCTGAAAAAAAACTTTTTTTCTATGAGTCACACAAATAACTCATATAGAAAAAAACATAGCCTGACTTTACTATATCTATTAAAAATGTATCTGTCATTAAATAACTATCTGTGAAGAAAACTGATTTAAATGGCTTGATTAGGTAAATGTAATAACATTTACATGGATTATTTCAGAAAATTGAAGAGAAAAAATATTTTTCGATGAATTTTATGAGGTGGACATTACTCTGATATATTAAGTAGAAACAGATATTACAAGAAACGTAAGTTACAGACTAAAATTCTTTGTAAACATACACATAAAATATCATAAAAAGTGGCCAATCGAATCCAGCAACGTGTATGTATCATTATCAATTAGAATTCATACTGGGGATGCAATACTGGTTTATTTAGATCAGTCAGTGTAATTCATTTAATCACTAACAAAGAAATATAGGATGATCTCCATAGATGTAAAATTAATTTCATAGTCAAAAAAACTCTCAGTAAGGTAAGATTTAAATATGACATCCTTAATCTATTAAAACATGTCAGTAAAGATGGTACATTGAACAGGAAACTTAATGCCAAATGTCTATTTTCCCCTAATTTTGAAAACACAGAATATCCTTTCCAATTTCTGTTTAATATTGAAATGGGATTCTAATTAATCACAGTCAGTAAAAATAAATGAAAAGCATAATTATTGAAAAGCTATATTTCACTATATCATCTAATATATGAAAAAAGATCTACATAAAATAATCAAAAGTCCTTTATAAAGAAGCAACCAGAAATGACAATTGAATTTAGTAAGGTTGCTGAATACAAGGACAAATGAAGTACATTCCTGTATGTTTTAGATAACTTAACATTGAATCAAATATATATGTACATATATATATACACATATTTGTATATATACATATATATACACATATGGATATATGGATATTCACTACAGAATAAATGCTATTATTACTATGATAATATATGCAATATTTATATTTGCCAAACTACAAAGCAATGATGAAAATTCAAAAACTAAAATAGACAAAACAAGCTTATATATTGAAGATTTGATTAGTTAGAATATTAATTTTTCACTTCATAAGCTATATATTCAGCACAATCCAAATTAAATATTTAGTAGGAATCAAAATGAAAATAGTAAGTGATGTTATATGATTAGAGTGAAGTGTATTTAATTTTATGAACTGTTAAGACTTCAGGAATCCTAAACAAATGATACCCAAGACAGAAGGAGATGAGGAAGAGGAGAAAAAAAAAGAAAATGTGAAAGGAAAAATTTGGTAATTCAATAATAAAAAATATAAATTATGAATGGTACATTATTTAAATGGTTCATTTTATAATATTTTACATAAAATAAATTTAGAGGTTATAACATTTCTAAATATGGTTTTAATTTAATTAATTAATTAGTTAATTAATTATTTATTTTGCGGTACTGGGGTTCCTGGAAGTCCTTCTATCTCCGGGATACACTCCCAGACCTAAGCCAGCAAGGCTGGCTCCGAACCAGCGCGATCCTCCTGTCTCTGCCTCCCAATCGCGGGGATTACAAGCGTGTGCCACCACGCCCAGCTAACTATGGTTTTAAAATCTTCATCATATACAATCATATCAAGGACAAGTGAAACATTAATAATTATACTGTTTTCTAATATATTATGGCACTGTGTATTCCATTTTCTAATATATTATGGCACTGTGTATTCCTGGTAAGTCTCACATGTCACTTTAATCTATAAATAAACAACAATATCCTGTTTTTTTATAACACATGAAAATAGATTAGATTTCATTTTTTCTTCTATGTATTTTATTGGCTACATATGACAATTTATTTACAACATAAACATTCTAAAGATTCAGAAATATTTGTTTTACCCTTAATTAGAATGTATTACATACTGAGATTATAAAAATAGATCCATTAGACCACACTATGATTATGCATCTGCCATATTCATTAATAAAGAATCTCCAAAGCTATTCAGATCCCTATACATTCATTTTATTGGTTATTTCTACAAAAATATTTTTGAAAATAAATGCATTTCTTCTGAAAAACTTTAAATAAAAATAATTGTTTTGCTTCTAGTGGTTATGTATCCTGTCTATTTGCAGATATTTTAATGAATAACTTCTTAAATATAAGAAAGAGACCTAAAATTGAAGAATATAGGTACCGATTTCATAGCAACATAATCCAGGCAGTTTTCAATGTCCTTTTACTTATCTTCAGTGCTCAGTCATTCTTCAGAATAAAGGACTTTGCTACAATTTTTAGTTTGAAAGTAATTGTTGACATAGTCTGAAGTCCCTGTGATTAAATATGCTTAGCTATGCAGCAGGGAAAGTGAACTCTAATGGTATACTTAATGGTCTCCATGGAGATAGGTAATGGAAATTGAAGGAATTTTCCCACTTGTGAATTAGAGTATTGAGTAAAAAAAAAAAAAAAAAAAAAAAAAAAAAAAAAAAAAAAAAAAAAAAAAGCAGCATATGTGAAGTAAATGATTAATTGTGTGTGCTTATATAACATTCTGTCTTTTTCTCATGTGTGCATTTTTCTGTCTGTTGCTTTTATGCAATTTTCCCCCAGGAACTTCTCTACAATAGGTGAAAACTATAGTTTTAAATACCATAACTACTCTGTAATTATCTAAATTAGAAAAGATGCTATTTAGCATTATAAAATACTTAATTCATTAGCAGCTTATTTTTGACTCTATAATCTTGGTCTAATTTAGATAATGCATTTATTAAAAGCTTAAAGAAAAGCAATTTTTTTAAAAAAATATTTCCAGTTGACTTCATTCTTTAGTATTTTCACATCAAACAAGATGTTTATGCAGAATGTAACCAGGATTTAGTGTTTTTTTTTCTTTTACTTGTGATTCTTTGTTTTAGGCAGTAATGTATTTTATATCAGGATGCCACCTAAATGGAACTGGTGAACTAATAAATATTCTCATGCAGACATTTACACAGATGTAATCTATTTCCTTGGGCAAAACACATTTGGATACCAAAATATTATTAAATATAGGAAATGAAAAAAATGAATAGCATTCTGTTAGTTTCTACATCATCCTTCTCATGGTGTAAATTGATCTCTAATTTGTAAAATGACTACTAGTTATAGTTACATACTGTGGCCTTAGCATATCTAATAAAGCAAGAGCTCTGAAAGACATTAAAACAAACTCATGCAAATCACTTGAACAAATTATTAAAAATATAAGTTTGTTGGCATCATCTTTAAAGATTTCAGTGCAATCAATCTAGAGTAACTACTCAAATAATATAAAACACACAAAACTTTAAAAAACAAAATATAGCCAAGTGTGGTGGTGCATACTTATAATCTCAGTACTTTAGAGGCTAAGACAGGAAAATCACAGGTTTGTAAGCAACTCCAGCAACTTAGTGAGATGCTGTTTCAAAATAAAAATTAGAATATCTAGGGTGTAGCTCGTAGCTAGAGTGTCCCTGAGGTCAATCTTGGTAACACACACACACACACACACACACACACGAAATAGACCCTAAAGTCCAATCAACGCTGAAGAGAATCAGCCCTTGATCCAATGTTCACAAATTAGTTTTGGTACCACTTCCTGATATCTCAACTCTGATTTTTGTTATTGTTTTTCTTATCATCTTACCTTATCAGGATTCCATGCTTTTTCTGAAACCAAATTGATTTGCTTTTCATCTAAAACTTCTTTATCACATACTGGCCACATTCTTTCAAAGCTAATACGACAGTGCTCCTTCTGGCTAAGAGACTCTCAATTTATTTAGGGATATTGAAGAATGCAATAGATTGATGATACATTTATAGCTGTAAAAATAAATTTAAATTCAAAAATTGACTATAGATTGTGTTATGGTTTAGATTTAGAATGTTCCCTATACCTTATAGAGACACGGCAGCCATGTTGAAGGTGGGGATTGGTTACTGAAGGGGAGTCCCTAGAGGTATGGTCTTGACTATGTTATACATAGTCCCTCCTTTCCTGATAGCTTTCTTATCTCCAGTCTTCATGATCCATGATGTAAAGGTAGAGTCATTGCACTCTTCTCCCTCTGTTTCCTATGCCATGCACTGATGCACTGAGCTCCAGGTACTACAACTGGCCTAACATGACTCAATTCCTGAAATCTCTAGAACTTTGAGAAAATAAATCTATTTATTCTACATTATTGACTTCAAGTGTTTTGAATTACAGCAGTGAGAATGATGACTGAAATAGATTGGTAGGTAATCAAGTTTAGATAGATGAGTAAAAAGATAGAAAAATAGATCTAGAAAAATAACTCTCTCTCTCTCTCTCTCTCTCTCTCTCTCTCTTTCTCTCTCTCAATACACACACACACACACACACACACACACACACACACACACACATTATTTGTCATGATGAATGTTGTCAAAATGACAACCATATATATTCTAGGTAGAGAGAAGACTTAGAGGAAAAGACCTAGAGTGTGAACTCACTATATTAACTGAGGAATAGAAAGAAGGCCAATTTTTTAGAATGGATAATAATACAGTGGAGTAAATTAGAAGCTAGTAACCAAAACTGAAAAAACAATATATTTCTAAACTTAACATTTAGTTCTATTGTTTTTTTTTTCTACTTTTAAATGGTCACAAATTACCAAGGATATACAAGAGGTGTTTTTAATTCTTGATTACCTTATATAGGCAATGAAAATACTTTGATTTTATACATGAAACTGAAAGTCTTTCTAGCCTGTGAATTTGACAGGAGTGCTTCATTACAGCCTCAAGTAGAATGGAGAGTTGGTTCAGAAATTCAGTAATTTCATGTTCAGAAATTACTATCATCAGTTGGGCATGGTGGCACATGCTTGTAATCCCAGCATTTAGGAGGCTGAGACAGGAGGATCATGGTTTGTGAACAGCCTTATCTACTTAGTGAGGCCGTCTGAAACTCAGTGAAACCCTGTTTCAAAATAAAGAATAAAAAATAGGGCTGGGAGTGTAGCTTGGAGGAAGAATTGCCCCTGGGTTCCATCCCTAGTATAAAAAAAAATTACTCTGATCTTGGGAAATGAAAATGGATATAATAAACTCTCCATAGATGCAAATGGAGAGTCTAATAAAATTTGTAGTGGAGATGATTATGAATATTAGCATACACAATAGTCTTTTACATATCTTCTCTCTATATATATCTATCTTTCTCTCTTTCTGTAGTACTAGGGATTTAATTTAGGGGCATTCTACCTCTGGTCTACATCTCCAGACCCATTTTATGCCTTATTTTTTAACAAGGTCTAAGTTTCATAGGGCCTCAAAAGTTGCTGAGGCTGGCCATGAACCTTTGATCCTCCTGTCTCAGCCTCCCAAGTACTGGAATTACAAACACACACCACCACGCCCTGAGCATTTTTCTCTCTATCAATACCAATTTACCTGTGTCCTACAGAGCATTTTTTTTGCATTTTAACATATGATACAGGTTTCTTTTTTTAATTGGTGCATTGTATTCATACATCTTAATAAGATTCAAGATGGTAGAGGCATACATGCACACATCACCCATTTAGCCCTTACTCAATTCACACCCCATTCCCTCCCCTCCCTCCTTCTCATGTTTGGCTTAGTACATTGATGTGTTTGTTAAGGTACATCATGTGCATTAGAGAATTTTCCTCTTCCCTGCTTCCATCCTCTCAGTTAGGTCACCTTATTTGCTCATCTATAGTATCTCCTTCTTCATCTAGAGTTTCTCCTATAACCCATTTTCTCTCTAGCTTTCACATATTAGGAAGAGCATTCAATTTCTTATTTTTTGTGACTGACTAACCTCACTTGGCATAATGTCTTCCAGTTCCATCCATTTTCCTGTAAATGATGTAATTGTGTTTTTCTTTAGAGCTGAGTAAAATTCCATTGTGTATATGCCATAGTTTTGTAATACATTCCTCTGTTGATAGATATCTTGGCTGGTTCCATAGTTTAGCAATGATGAATTGTGCATGCATTAGTTTGGTATTTTGATTTCCTTTCTTCTCCAATAGAGAACTAATATCTAGAATATAGAGAACTAAAAATATTTAGCACTAAGAAAACAACCCAATCAAGAAATGGGCAACTGAAATGAATAGACACTTCATAAAAGAAGAGATACAAATAGCCAATAGATACATGAAAAGATGTTCAACATCACTAGCCATCAGGGAGATGCAAGTCAAAACTACTCTGAGATTCCATCTAACTCCAATCAGAGTGGCAAGCATAAAGAAATCAAACAACAACAAATGCTGGTGAGGATGTGGGTAAAGAGGAACTCTTTTACACTTTTGGTGGGAGTGCAGAGTAGTTCCGCCACTATGGAGATCAGTATGGAGATTCCTTAGAAAACTGGAAATAGATCCACCATTTGATCCAGCTATATCACTCCTGGCTATCTTTCCAAAGGGGTTGAAATCAGAGAACTACATTAACATATGCATACCCATGTTCATAGCAGCACAGTTTATAATAGCCAAAATATGGAACCAACCTAGATCTCCATCAACAGATGAATGGATTGAACAGATGAATGAAAATTATGGGAAATACACACAATGGAATTCTATTCAGCTATAAAGAAGAATAAAATAATAGCATTTGCAAGAAGATGGAAGGAACTGGAGAACATTATGTTAAGTGAGATTAGTCAAGCACAGAAGGAGAAGGGACATATGTTTTCTCTAATATGCCCAAGCTAGGGAGTAGTGGTAATACCAGAGGGACTCCAGATGATGGAGGGGAAATCTCAGCAAAGCTTGAATGGAAGGATAGGAGAGGAAGAAAGCTGAGGTTGTTCAATGGAGGAGCTATATACGAATATGTGTAAGTGTAATTGTATAAATATAACATGGTTAACCTGGACACTCTTTATTGGGAGGGGGTAAGGGAAATGGGGGGAAGGAAAATGGGGGGAAGGGCATGAAGCACAATCTAAATGTACACCATTTTCAATATATTCTACTTATAAATAAATAAAATAAAATAAATGTTAAAAATATATAAATGGGTTAAGATAAAACTTTATTCTGCATTTTTTATTTAATAAACACAATTTAAATGTTAATAGTATTTTAGAAAGAAAGATATTGCTAGTGTTTGGTTAAATTGGTGGCCAGGATCAGTGAAATGTACCTATAATTTTGGTATTTGGGAGAGAGGCTGAGGCAGGAGGATCATATTTTTTAGGACAAAAGTGCATGGTAACTTAGGATACCCTGTTTCAAAATAATGCAACATAAAAAAAATAAAAATTACTGGAGTTCTTTAGTAGAATTTTTCAGGGTTCAAATAACCATACTGCAAAATACTACTACTACTACTACTACTACTACTACTAATAATAATAATAATAATAATGATAATAATAATAATAAGTATTAAAATCAGTGACTTACTTCTACTGATTTGACTTTGAAGAAAGAAAATGTTATGAAATATTAAAAACAGAAGGTGGCAGGACTGTACAGAAAACATGCTTCTGTTGATAAGTATTTTCTTTGTATTTATTTTCTTCAAAACATATACAGAAAGATTCGTGTTTTCAAACTCAGTGCTGCATGTATTAAGTTGGGACTTTTACTACAGTATATTATGTCATTTTGATCACAATGTGTTTTATAATTTCAGAATATATATTCTCTACATATTAATTTATTGAAAATAACAAGAACAAAAAATTATAATTTCTATTGAAAATATTTGCCAGAGATAGCAATATTTATCTTATATATCATTCCATCTGCAGATATTTTTTATCATAAACACTTTTAATGTTTGGCATAATGACACTTTTTTTTTTTACAGCACTGGGAATGGAACCCAGGGGCATTTTACCTCCAAGCTAACTCCCATCCCTATTTTATTTTTTATTTTGAAACAGGGTGTCACTAAGTTGCAGAAGGACTCACAAGTAGCTGAGGCTGGCCTTGAACCTGCGATCTTCCTGTCTCAGCCTTCCTAGTATGGGGATTATAAGTGTGGGACACCACACACAGCTACCACTTTTTAACTAAGTAATTAAATTTATTTTACATAGAATGATGTTGTATGTCTTTGTAACATGATACATAAAATAAAAGTTAACTATGAACATATTTATTATGCCATTGAATTTTTATTTTAGTTTAATCAGAGAAAGTCTTGCATTCTCAAAATGGCTAGAAAGATGATATTGAATGAATTTAATTGAAGCTATTTAAACTGATAATTTCCCTAATTTCATTTTAAACCTAAAGATAAAAATATTAATCTGAATATGTTTGCTGTTGATGCCAAAAAAAGAGTAAAAATGACAATAACTGTAATGTAGTTTTCATTAAGCAGATTACTGATTGAAAATACAGAAAACTTCACTTTATTTATTTCATGTTTTAAACCAAAATTTTTACTTTAATTACTCCAAATGTCCAAATCTCTCAAAGTGTATTATTTTTTAATTAACATTACATTTCAAGACTTCTTTTAAAGGAAGAGGAAAAATTCCCATGTGATAAATGAACACATTTCCACTTCTGTTTTCTCATATCTCTGAATATCTTAAGTGCTGAGCACTTTGCATGTCTTTAAAAAAAATAAAGCCTGATGCTTGGTTCTGTATATTATTTCTTCATCCTCCAACTTTATTTACTCATTGATTCAATATTTAATCATACTTTTTTGCTGCTAATTAAAAAATTTAAACATTATATATAAATTTATTATTTAAATTTAACTAATTACATAATCATATATGTCAAATATAAAAATAGCACATATTGGAAGAATATTTCCACTTTCTCTTACACACATGTTCTAAAGTTAAAAATATTTTTCTAATATAAAGGGGTTGTATACAAACCTTGGACTTAATTTACTGCTTATATCTCACATAAAATTAATAAAAAACAGAACACAAGTATAAAAGTATAGAAACTATAACAGTGATAAAAAATATCCATGGAAAAAATGGAGGAAAAAAGGGAAAAATTGAAAAGTAACGATTAAAATATTTTGGTAACATGTCCCTTCTGATATGATTACTAAAACCTTTTCATAGAGTATAAAAATAGATTCCAGTGTATTCAAAGATTTGTCAATATGTTAAAAAATAATTTTCAAGAAGTATTAGAATGTATATCTAAATATAATTTTTCTGGCCGGGCATGGTGGTGCACGCTCGTAATCCCCGTGCTTCGGAGGCGGAGACAGGAGGATCGCACAGGTTTGACTGGCGTAAGAGACCCTGTTTAAAAAATATGTATAAAAAATAGGTCTGGGAGTGTAGCCTGGAGATAGAAGGGCCTGGAGATAGAAGAAACCCCAGTACCACCAATAAATAAATAAATAAATTAATTAATTAATTTAATTTTTCTCTGGATCACTGAGTTATTAAACATAAATATATTTTATAAGACAATTTACCCCTAGGCCCAAATTGACTATTTATTTCATTAAAGAAATTGTAGAACCATAGAAGTATGAAAACAAAAGTAATTTTTATTATACAGAGTGTGAAAAAAACTTTTTTTTTGGTAGTACTGGGGGTGGAACTCAGAGGCTTTCTACCTCTAGGCTATACTCCCAGACCAACTTTATATTTTTATTTGGAAACAAGGTCTCACTAAGTTGCTGAGAGCCTCAATAAGTAGCTAAGGCTGGCTTTGAACCTGTGCAATCCCCCTGTCTCAGCCTCCCAAGTGCTGGGATTACAAGTGTGCACCACCACACCTGGCAAGTGAGAAAGAATTTTATAACTTAACTAAAATCTAGAAATAACTAGACCTGAAGGAGAGATTGCCATTAACTTGCCTCAAGAACTTCAAGATAAACAGCATCTCACATCCAGACTACCTTTACAAGAGGTGGAAACTAAAAACAGAGATGCTCACATATTTCTACAAGGACATTTTTAAGCATCAAGGCTAAAACAGAAAAAAAAGCAACATGAATCTGAGGTCCTCCTGATTCAGCCTCCCAAGTAGTGGTATTACAAATGTGTACCACCATGCCCAGCTTTTATATTACTTTATTTTATTTTTATTTTACCCTACTCTTAGATTTCTTATTTTATCTCTTTCCTCCTCAGTCATCCTTCACCACTGATTACCACATAGTTTGCCCTTGCATATATTGCAGTTGACTCCTCTAAACTCCTACTGCTGAGGTTGGACCAAACAGGTGAACCAATAGGATGTACTTACATACATCAGATAGGCCAATCCCAGCTTAAAAAAATAGATTTGTACAGCAACCCATACAGAGAAGATTAGAAACACACAGCACAAAACTGCACTGGCCCCCCACATCAAGTGACAGGCAGTTTCCTAAATCTTTAACACCTGAAATTCATATTTGCCACCATTGCAGAGGTAAGATAGAGTCCAGGAGTATCTACCTCCCAGTGCTGGTGATCTACAGGCAGAATAAGAAAGGGATAATATATGATACAAACTCCAAAGACAATATTGTAGGGTGATAAAATACTCATCAGAAAGCTGCAAATTGTTATCAGATGAGACTATTTACTTTTAAGTTATACCTTTAGGTAAATAATTACTTCCAGAATAGTGTATTATAGGGGGGATGAGATTTATATAGAAAATGTATGGAGAGGGGAGGGGTGAAGCCAGAAAAATAAAAAAAATACATACTTAAGAAACTTAAATTAGCTGGTGGTGCATGCTTGTAATCCCAGCATTTGGAAGGCTGAGAAAGAAGGATTGTGGTTTGCAGACAGCCTTAGCTACTTAGTGAGGCCCTTTGCAACTCAGTGAGACCCTGTTTTAAAATAAAAAATAAAAAAGGGCTGGGAGTGTAGCTCAGAGGCAGAATGCCCCTGGGTTTCATACCCACTACTGCAACAAAAGATAAATAAATAAATAAATAAATAAATAAATAAATAAATAAATAGTAAATAAAATAAAAGAAAGAAACTTAAATTAAACATCAACACAAACCAACAATGGTAAATAGACCACATGGAAAAGAGCCTCAATCTTAGAATTTGACCACCAAAAATAAATGCATAGTATATAGTTTAGATAAATCAAGTCAACAGCATGATCTGGACATCCAAAAGATTTGCAATAATTTTTTAAGAGTAAGTCTAAGAATAATAGGTATAGAAAAGCGTCTAGAAGTAAAAGCAACAGGAATAAAAAATTTTTTGTGGCGGGTGGCCCAGCCCGCTCCTGGGAAAGCCCAGTTCTGGGCTGGGGGCAGGCAGCCCTACCCACTCCTGGGAAGGCCTGGAGCCAGGCTGGGAGCGGGCAGCCTGGCCCACTCCTGGGAAGGCCCAGTTCTGGGCTGAAGGTGGGTGGCCCGGCCTGCTCCCAGGAAGGCTGGGGCGGATGGCCCGGCCCACTCCCGGGAAGGCCCAGTTCCAGGCTGAGGGTGGGCAGCCCTACCTGCTTCCAGGAAGGCCTGGTTCCCTGCTGGGGGTGGGTGGCCCAGCCCACTCTTGGGAAGGCCCGGAGCGGGCTGGGGGGCAGGTGGACTGGCCTGCTCCAGGGAAGGCCCGGAGCCTGGTGGGAGGCTGAGCTGTGGGTACCGAGGAACTCAGCGGTGCAGTGCTGTGCAGGCCTGTGATGCGCTTAGAACAGCAGATACTGCTCTGCGTGTTGAGGCTGTGGGACTCTACTCTTGGAAGGGTATACAATTCATTGCTACCAAGTGCCTGATCCCACAACCTCTTCAAACCATACATAAGGCCCATGCAAGGGCAAGTGAGGCCAAGATCAGAGCCCATCCTGAGGCAAGGCCAGTGCAGGGGCCTCTGAGGCCAGGATTGGAGCTTGCTGAGGGGTGAGGTTGGTTCTGGGGCCAGTGAGGCTCCGATAGGAGCTTACTGTGAGGCAAGGCTAGTGCTGAGGTCTCCGAGGCCAGGATTGGAGCCTGACAAGGGGTTAGGCCAGTGCTGGAACCAGCAGGCCGGGATCAGAGCCTGCAGTGAGGCAAGGCCTGTGCTGGGGCCTCCGAGGTGAGATCGAAGCCTGCTGAGAGGTGAGGCTGGTGCCAGGGCCAGCGAGGTAAAGATCGGGGCGTGCCATGAAGCAAGGCTGGTGCTGAGGTCAACAAGGCCAGCATCAGAGTCTGTTGGGTGGCCAGGCCAGTGCCAGGGCCATCAAGAGTGGAATCGGAACTTGCAATGCGGCATACACAGAGAAATATCACAGAAAATAAAAAACCAGATGCTTTCCCTAATATGAAAAATCTAGGAATAAATAGGTAATAGGAGAACTAGTTGAAGAAAGGGCCCTATAGACGAGCAAATAAGGTGACTAATCAGAGATAATGGGATGGGGGAGGATGGAATCTCTTTAAAACTCATGATGTACTAAACAAATGTATCAAAGTTAATCACCAATCAAGCATGGGATGGAGGGATGGGGAGAGAATGGGATGGGGATTGGATAAAGGCTAATTGGATGATGTGTGCTTGTATATCCTCACAATTCTTGTATTCCATTGTGATATATGACCACAATGCAGATATATATATATATATATATATATATATATGTATATATATATATATTAAAATGAATAAATAAATAAAATAAAATAAAACCTAAGACAGTAAAAAATTTTTTTGAGAAATAATGTCAAAATTTCCCAAATATAGAAAGTGAGATCAATACACAAGTACAGAAAACATATAGAATCCCTATTAGAAAAGATCAACTTTCTTGTCAAAAAATAGACTTAAAACCTAAACTTAGCAGAAAAAAACAAAAGCAGGTCATTTTTTACTGATAAGGAATAATCTGATAAAAAGAAATAACAATGGTCAGCATAAATGCTCTGAATATAGGTGTAACAAACTTTATATGTAAAAAACTTTATATGACATTAAGTCTTACATAAATCCCAGTACAATAATACTGGGAGACTTCAATACTCCTCTCACACCACTAGAGTAATCTTCTAGACAAATGATCAGCACAATGCCTCAACCTGAACCAAATGGATCTACTTCACATTTACGAGATATTTTATATAACTATAGTTGAATACACAGTCTTTTCAGGTGTCACGAAACCTTCTCCAAAATATATCATATCTTTGGGCCATATATCAGGTGCTAGCAAGTTCAAAAATGTTACATAATTTTCTGCATCTTTTTAGACCATAATAGAATATTAAAAGCCAACAATAAGAGGACCCAGAGAAATTTTATAAATATATGAAGACTGAATACCATACTGCTCAATGATGACTGAGTCATAGAAGAAATAAAGGAAGAAATTTAAAAACTATAGAAACATATGAAAATAGAGAAACAACATGTCAAAATCTCTAGGAAACTTTGAATGCAGTATTAATGGGAAAATTCATAGCACTGATTGCTCACAAAGAAACAGAAAAATCACCAAATATGTAACCTTTTGACACACCTCAAAGTCCTTAAAAAACAGGAACAATTTGATCACAAATCCAGTAGAAGACATGAAATCATTAACATCAGAACAGAAAGCAATAAAGAAGACAACAACAAATACAAAAAAAAAAAAAAAAATCAACCAAGCCAGGCATGGTGGCTCACGGTTTTAATCCCCACACTTGGGAGGCAGAGACAGGAGGATCGCACATGTTTGAAGCCAGCTGCGCTGGCTTAAGAGACCCTGTTTTGAAATAAAAAAGCATATAAAATAGGTCTGGGAGTGTAGCCTGGAGGTAGAAGGGTTTCCAGAAACCCCAGTACCACCACCAAAAAAAAAAAAAAAAAAAAAAATCAATCACACCAAAAGCTGGTTTCTCAGAAAAAATAAACAAGATAAATAAGCCCTTAGCCAACCTAAAAAAAAAAGACAATTAAACAAAATTAGTAAAAAAAAAAAAAAGGTGAGAAAGGTGATAGTACCATAGACAATATGGAAATCCAAAGGATGATGAGAAACTATTTTGAAAATTATATTTTAACAAATAGAAAACCTAGAGGAAATTCACAAATTTCTAGAAACATATTTATACATTGATTTAAGAAGATATAAAATTTTAAACCAACCAATAGCAATCAAAGTGATTGAAACAGCAATAAAGAGTCTATCTTAAAAAAAAAGTCCAGGTCCAGATAGTTTTCCAGCCTAATTTTATAAAATCTTTATAAAAAAATCTAACCCTAGTACTTCTCAATGTAATCTATGAATTAGAAAGAGAATTATTGTAAACATATAATATAAAGACTGTATCACATTAATACCCAAATATAGATAGCTCAAATAACCTATTACACAAAACTTTTAAACAAAATACAAGCAGTGTTTATTAAAAACACTTTAAGAAAATTATCTACCACATCTAAGTTGGGTCCATTCCACAGATGTAAAACTGATTCAACATTGGAAAACCCATCCTCACCCATTCTATAGGCTCTCTCCAGACTCTTAGTGATTTCCTTTGCTAAATATTCTTTTTAATTTAATGTTATTCCCTTTATTAATCCCTGTCTTTAATTTCTGAACTATGTTGGTCTTATTGAGTAAGTCTCTACAAGTGACTAAATGCTAGAACAGTGCATATTATACCCTCTTCTAGTAACTATAAAGTCTCTGGACTACAATTACAACGACAAACCTCAATAATACAAACAAAGCTGGGCATGGTGGCACATGCTTGTAATCCCAGTATTTGGGAGGCTGAGATAGGAGGATTACAGTTTTCAGATAGCCTTAGCTACTTAGAGAGGCCCTTTGAAACTCAATGAGACTCTGTTTCAAAATAAAGAATAAAAAATAGGGCTAGAGGTTCAGCTCCATTCAATACTGCAAAAAAAAAAAAAGAGTACAAACAATAATAAATGTTGACAAGAATGAGGCAAAATAAAAACCTTAATATACTGTTGGATTAATTGCAAATTAATACAGTAACTATGGAGATTTAATGTGGAGGTTTCTCAGAAAACTAAGAATAAAATCACCTAGATATACCACTCTGATCTTTTCAAGGAAATTAATTAAGAACATTGATATTTACAGCAAAATTTAGAACAGTCAAATTATTGAAAAATACTAGATGTTAGTCAATAGAAGAATGAGTAACAAAATTAGTATATACACAAAAATGGAATTTTACTCAACCATAAAAAAGCACAAAACTATGTCATTTGGGCCAGGCATAGTGGTGCATGCTTGCAATCCAGTACTTAGGAGGCTGAGAAAAAAGGATTGCAGGCCAGCCTTAGCTTCTTAGTGAGACCCTTCACAACTTAGCAAGAGCTTATTTCAAAATAAAAAATAAAGAATAGGGCTATCATTGTAGCTCAGAGGTAGAATGCCCCTGGGTTTTATCCCCTGTACCAAAAAATTATATTTTTTCAGAAAATGGATAGAACTAGAAAATATTATTCTGAGATTTTGATATTATCTAGTTTCAGAAAGTCAAAGGCCATATTTTTTTTACATGTGAAAACTAGAAAGAAATTGGCAAATAAAAGACATTTAAGATAAATAAAAAGAGATACCAGTTGAATAGTGAAAATTAAGGGATGGAGGGAGGGATAAGACTTAATAAAAGAAACAGTTCATATAATGTTATATATATGAACAAAATTATAGATATCAATATCAATAACCAATTCAAGGAGAAAAGGGATTAAAATAGGTTTCAGATGTAAACATATCAAATGCTATATGTATTTTTATCACTCAAACGCTTATTATACTGTACAATGACAATTCATCAATAAAAGTATATTAAAAGAATAAAATAGAGCAATATAAACTGAGAGACCAGGAAAAATGTTAGCTAAAAAGTCATTCTTATCAATTAAAATGGATAGTTTATTCATGTGTTCTAATTTTTATCTCATCTTTTTTTGTTCCTGTCTCCAAGCTAAGAATCAATATTACATTTACTTCTCTTATCTTCTTGAGTTTGTTCTTCACTGTGATAGTTGTTAAGACATTTGGTACCCTCTTCACCCCCCTCCTCAGCTTTCTTTTCCCCTTTCCCAACAATGAGTGTCCAGGTTAATCATGCTACATTCATACTTTTACACATATTCAGATGTATCTTCTTGTGAATGACATGATTTTGTTCTTCTTTATAACTGAGTAGAATTCCATTGTGTGTATTTCCCATAATTTTGTCATCTATTCATCTGTTGATGGAGACCTAGGTTGGTTTCATGTTTTTGCTACTATGAATTGTGCTGCTATGAACATGGGTATGCATATTGTACTGTAATTCTCTGATTTCAACCCCTTTGGAAAAATACCCAGGAGTGGTAGAGCTGGATCATATAATAGATCTATCCCAGTTTTCTAAGGAATCTTGACACTGATGTCCATAATGGCTAAACTAGTTTGCACTCTCACCAACAGTGTAAAAGTGTTCCTCTTTCCTCACTTTCCCATCAGCATGTTTTGTTATTTGATTTCTTTATGCTTGCCATTCTGATTGAGGTTAGATGAAGTCTCAGCATAGTTTTGATTTGCATCTACCTGATGGCTAATGATGTTGAACAACTTTTCATGTATTGGCCATTTGTATCTCTTCTTTTGTGAAGTGTCTATTCATTTCAGTTGCCCATTTCTTGACTGGGTTATTTTTTTTGCTAGTGTAGAGTCTTTTGAGCTCTTTCTATATTCTGGATATTAGCCCTCTATCAGAGTGGTGGCTGGTAAAGATCTCCCACTCACTATAACATTGAAACTAATAAAATACCTAGAAATAAACCTAACCAAATATGTAAAAGACTGCTACAATAAAAACTATAAAATATTAAAGAAAGAAATTGAAGAAGACCTGGGAAGATGGAAAGATCTCCCTTGCTCATGGATAGGCAGAATAAATATCATCAAAATGGCCATTCTGCCAAAAGTGGTCTACAGATTCAATGCAATTCCTATCAAAATACTAGTGATATTCATCACAAACTGAGAAAAATCAGTCATGGATTTTTTATGGAGAAAGCAAAGACCCAGAATAGTCAAAGCAATTCTCAGCAATAAGAACCATGCAGGAGGCATCACAATCCCTGACTTCAAATTATACTATAGAACAATAGTAGTAAAAAACAGCATGGTATTGGCACAACAGACAGTTTGACCAGTGGGACAGAATAGAAGATACAGAAATAAACCCACACATCTATAGACGATTGATCTTTGACAAAGGAGCCAAACTCATATGCTGGAGAAAAGGTAGCCTTTTCAACAAATGGTCCTGGAAGAACTGGCTATCCATTTGTAGAAAGATGGAACTAAATCCTTACCTCTCACCATGCACTGGAGTCAACTGGAGATTGATCAAAGATTTAGAAATTAGAACAGAGACTGTGAAGTTATTAGAGGAGAGCATAGCCTCAAAACTCCAACATATAGGCACAGGCAGTAACTTTCTCAACAAGACCTCCAAATCACAGAAAAAAAAAAAAAAAAAAAAAAAAAAAACAAGAGTTAACAAGTGGGATGGCATCAATCTAAAAGGTTTCTTCTGGTCAAAGAAATTTAATTTTTTGACATAAATTATTCAAGGTCCAACTTGTTTACTTTCTGACCAGTATTTTTTTATTTTTCAAAAACATGAACATATGTTTTTTTTAGAAAAATAGAAAATACACATTCAAGAAAAAATGTAGGCCAACTCAAGAGGGAGAGTGATGTATTTATTGGGAGTGCAAGACTTTAGCTTTATAGAAAATGTTCATTGGAGATGAACAGGAGGTATGTCAGAATGACCTCTGGTTGTCTCCATGTGATTTAAGGTGTTCCTATTCCTGGCCTACACTATCTTGTAACCGGTTGTCCTAAACTTTTCAAGGACAATTAACAATGTTGAGAGAATTTCTCTCTTAAGTAGTCTCCAAGATTTCTCTTTTGTGTCATCTGCTGTCTGGTAAAAAAAAAAAAAGTAACCCTAAAGATAATTAACAGTATTTAAGGTCTCTTGCAGATACCTCAAAGACTTCTGAGTTTAACAGACCTTGTTATAGCCTTTTATAAAAGTTACATTTTCTTTGTGCTCCCTTATGTCTCCTTTCTATCTATTTATTTCTTCTATCCTATATCATTTATGCTTCCTGAGATTTGGATTCCTAATTCTTATGCGATAGTTAAAGGTGACCTTTCATCTATAACTTTTTCAAGTTGGCAAGAGATTGTCCCTGCCAAGCCATAAATAAAAAATTTCATCTTAAGTGACCTAAAAATGACTAATAAACTGGTTTCATTTACTAAATTGTGTGTGTGTGTGTGTGTGTGTGTGTGTGTGTGTGTGAGAGAGAGAGAGAGAGAGAGAGAGAGAGAGAGAGAGAGAGAGAGAGAGAGAGAGAGTGTGTTACTGGAGATTAAACCAAAGGATTTTCTATCTCTGACCTACACACCCCGTCTTAGCTTCCTAAGTACCAAGATTATAAGTGTGTGTCACCATGCCTGGCTACTGAGTTGAGTTATTTAAAGCCAGGTCAGAAGTTAAGGAAACAGCCCCAGGAACATGAGGATCAGTAGGTGGTATTTTCCTATGTGCTTGAATTTTTTGTTGTGCTTATTGTGCCAAGACTGCTGTCAGAGTTGATGAGTTGACATTCACAAGCCTAGTTACTTGATCAACAAAGACATCACCTGCTTTGTATTTTTATTTTTACTTTTATTTTTATTTTTGCAGGTCTGGGGATGGAACCCAAGGGCATTTGACCTCCAAGCTACATTCCCTGCCCTATTTTTTTATTCTTTATTTGAAAACAGGGTCTCACTAATTTGCAGAGGGCCTCACTAAGTATCTGAGGCTGTCCATGAACCACGATCCTCTGGTCTCATCCTTCCAAATACTGGGATTACAAGCATGCACCACCACGCCCAGTTCCACCTGCTTTTTGATGGTATTGTAATTGCAGTAGGCATCTACACAAAACTGAAATGTTAGTATTTGTATAATACCCACATATATTGCTTCATTTTTTTCAAATCTTATCTTGGACCATCTACTGAGCTAGTTAGTCAATCTATTTATTATATATAACAGTGTGAAAAATCTTCATGGCACAAAGGCTAAAACACAGAATATAATTTAGCATACTGACTACTATCACCCTGTCGAACTGCTAATAATTTGCCTATTAAATTCCACCATTATCTATCTGTTTATAAATTTACATATTAAACAGAGTCATCTATCAACTGAGCACCTTTTCTTTAGACTTTTTTTTACTTCGTTTTCAACTTTATGAAAGATCTCATTACCTTTTTAAGTATTTTTAATATCTTTGGTCTAGACTCTAACCCAACAGAGCAAGAAAATACAATAACTTGTATATATTCATATATGATAAGTATTTATATAATAATTTCCATTCTGAAAAAGTTAAAATTAGGTTTCTGTCAATATCTCCAACTCTAATTTTACTACCATCATATTATTCTAGTCTATTTTATTTTCTTATCTACAATCTGTAGCTCACACAGAAATAAACCTAATTTCTATCATCTGTTATTTACAGATTGAGTTAAAATTCTCATATACAACTATAGATACTTTAGAACATTTTACCTGTATTCTCAAGGGAGAAGAGAATTTTTTAATTTTGTTTCTGATTCATTATAGTCTGACATAATAATGTAGATCACATTGACAATGGCATATATTCATACAGTACTTGGTGCCTCTCCCAAATCCCTGTATTTTTCCTCTAAATGGAGAGCTTTTTCAAATGAAGTTCAGTGCTCACATAAATTTGCTTTTGCTTTTACTCTTATAGATTCTACTAATTTACAATTACACTTTGTTCAGCATTCTTTCCCTGCCACCTTCAGTGAACTTGCTTTATACATTGGTAATAAAATTTATTTTGTTTACATTCCATCCTGAGGTTCGATGCTCTTCTAAATTATTTTTCTTAATGTGTGTACATTTAGACTTACATCTTGAGTAGTAAATTTTTATTTTACTTTTATAGTGTCATGTAATACAATTACAGTATCATACTAGTCTTACCTCACTAAAATACCCTGTGTTTCACCTCTTCAACCTTCTCATCCTCAAGCATTTGGCAATCACTTTTTTAAAAAGTTACTCTAGTCTTTTTATACCTTTTTAAGGATTGAAATCATATGCTAAGATTGATCCTTGACTTTTTGTGGCTTGGAAGTTCATTATTGTAATTTTTAACCATTGATTTTGTATCAATATTATTGATCCTTATAATAAGTGAAATAAGCCAGGTAAAGAACAATTATCATACATTCCCATTTATATGTAATCTAAATATTAATCTCATAAAAATTTAATATAAATGGTGGTTGTCAGATACCAGGAAATGTGGGGAAAGTTAAGGGAAAATTTTAATCAGTGAAAACTGAGTTACATACAGATAGAAACAAGATATTTTAGTGTGTTATGTAATAGCATACATAGTAAAGTGACTATAGATAACAATAAAAATAATAAATGACGGGATACATATGTTTATACTAATTTAAATATTATTGTATGTGTACCTGTATTAAAGCATAATATGATAATTTATTATTTTGTAAAATTTTATGTTTTTACATTTAAATAGATTAAAACACTATGATGACATCTTTGGGCATGTAGGTATTTTGTAGGGTGCTTTAAATCCATTGAAACCCAAGAGCTTATTCATAGTTAATTTGAAGTTCCTAAAAAGACATAAAAATAGAAAAGTAAGCCAGGCATGGTGGCACATGCTTGTAATCCCAGCATTTGAGAGGTTGAGACAGGAGGATGGTGGTTTGTGGACAGCCTTATCTACTACTTAATGAGGCCCTTTGCAACTCAGTGAGACCCTGTCTCAAAATAAAGAATAAAAAAGTGCTGGGGTGTAGCTTGGAATGCTCCTGGGTTCCATCCCCAGTACCACAAAAAAGTATTATTAGTAAATATATAATAGTAATTTTAAAATGTGGTTGTCATAATGAATTAGATACTTGAAAAGTGAGATTTCATATATATAATTTGATCAGCAGCATTATAGGTCTTAATTATCAGTAATTTGTGTAATTTACTAGGAAAGTTGAGTGAGCACTAAAGCCTCAGACATATGCTGATTCTCAACCAAAACACCTTGAAAAATCTAAAGCAAATACAGTCACAAAAAATAATAAATTGGATGCTCTCCCTAACATGTGGAATCTAGGGAGAAAATGGGTCCTAGGAGGAACTCTAACAGAAGGGGATAGAAAAAGAAAAGAGGAAAATTATTTAATGTACATGATGTACATTCACAAATACATCAAAGTCAATCACTAAGTCAAACATGAGAAGAAGGAAGGGGGAGAGAATGGGGTAAGAATTAAATAAAGGCTAATTGTGTGATGTGTGTGTATGTATGGCTTTATCATCATGTACTCCATTAAGATGAATGACTACAGTGCACCAATAAAAAAATTTAAAACATCTAAGGCAAACAATATAATGCATCAAGACATTGATTTATTCTTTTCAGAACAAAGATCCTAATGATATTTTATAGCCTATCTGGAATCAAAGAAATATTTCTCTCAACAGTACTGTTGTAGAATACATGTGTAATTATTTAAGAAATTATTAGCTAATGTGATAATTAATACAAAGTTATTATTCCATACTCCATTGCTAATTGAACAGCTGTTATATTTCTTTACTACTAATCTTAGCAAAAATATCTAGAAATTTTAAATAAACTTTAACCTGGCTGAGAATCATTGCAAGATAAAATATCAATAACCAATACAAATCCAGATCATCAATATTTTGGTTACATAAATTCTTTATTATGCTACCACTCAAGATATTATTATCTAGACCTGAATAACAGCTTGACTGTGATTGAATAACTAGTGCTAAATCTGACAAACAGCTTGGTCATGATTGAAGACCTAATGCTAAGTCTCTTAATCAGCTGCAGGAATAAACTTTCCTATAAGATATAAATTGCAATTCTACTCCATCTATGTTATACTCTGTGATTTCAAAATTATCCACATACTTATATCTAGATCCAAAACTACACTCTTATAAATTTTTATATTTTGATAAAGAAGCTTTGAATGCCATTTCAAATTTTACTTCATGCATATATTAAATCAAGTTTTTTAATATATAAAGTATATGTATCAATTTCTTTATATCATAAACAAAAGCCATATGCAGGTATATTAAATATTTTAGTTAAAATTACATAGCTGGTAAACAGAAGTATTATAAAGGTTTCTTATTTTCTTTTAATAATTTTGTTGATTATAAAACCAAGTGTGTTCCCATTATAATTGGCTATAGGTAAAAAAAAAAAAAGATTACTGTCAAGGAATATAAATTAAGATTGTGTAAAATAAGCAGAGTGTTTCACATGTGTGTGTGTGTGTGTGTGTGTGTGTGTGTGTGTGTGTGTGTATGTGTGTGTGTGGTATTGGGGATGGAGCCCACAAGCATTCTACCTTTGAGCTACACCCCAGCCCTATTTTTTATTCTTTATTTTGAAACAGGGTCTCACTGAGTTGCAGAGGGCCTCACTAAGTAGCTGAGGCTGTCTGTTAACTGCTATCCTCCTGTTTCAGCCTCCCAAAGGCTGGAATTATAAGCATGCACCACCATGCTTGGCTAGAGTTTTTACTTTTCACTGATATTCACCAAATTTAGTGGTGATCGGGGTCAAAATTTACATATTTTTCACCATTAACAAAGAAATTTTAATCTGCAAGTGTAAAGCTTGGCTCTATATAGGTTTTGATATTAAGGCTTATTTAAAACAATAATTAATGCATTCAAATTGTTATCACTTTACCATGTTTATCTAAGTGAATGGAAAAATATTAAAGGTACTAGCAATCAGCCAGGCATGGCATTGCACACCCATAACCCCACTACTTGGGAGGCTGAGACAGAAAGATCAGAGGCCTGAGGCCAAATTCAACAATTTAATGAGACTCAGCAACTTAGTGAGACCCTGTTGCAAAAGAAAAATGGGCTGGTAACATCCCCCTGGGTTTAATATCTTATCACTCCCAAAAAAGTGACTAGTAATCAAAGAGAAACATCATTAAAGTGTTCAAATTCAGAACATACCAGAGAAGAAACAAGTACATGAGAAACAAGATAACTTAAAATTAAATTGACAATTTAAAATAAAACTGAATTAAAGGACAGAACAACTTAGAAGGTAAATTGTCTTGCACTTTTTGCCATTAACCACAATTAAGGGTTTAGAGTTCTCTTGACAAATATCTCAGAATAGTAACTGCTTAGGGCATACAAAGGGTCACTTGATTTTTCAAAGACATAAAATCTGATATAGACATTGACTTAAACTTACCATTTTAATGTCATTAACATTAAATATTTTATTTCATTTCTACCTTTTGTCCCTTCATTGAAATCTACATAAATATAAATGGAAATAATAGCCGGGCGTGGTGCGCACGCTTGTAATCCCCGCGCTTGGGAGGCAGAGACAGGAGGATCACGCAGCTTCGAAGCCAGCCCCGCGCGCTGGCTTAGGAGACCCTGTTTCCAAATAAAAATGTAAAAATAGGTCTGGGAGTGTAGCCCGGAGGTAGAAGGGCTTCCAGGAATCCCGGTACCACAAAAAACAAAACAAAACAAAAAATAATAATAATAAATGGAAATAATAGCAAAGCTTATCAAATAAAAATTTTCACACATTTTTAATATATTTGTTTTGTGACAGTGTTAAGAAGGTGGATAAAGTAAAAATCAATTGGGTCTCTCAAGATTTTATTATTTTTGTGGACAGATATTATAGATCTCCACCAATATTTTGGGGTAATGGAAAGGTGGTTGATGAAGGTTGTTTTTCTCTTAGCATACCTTTCACCAAATTAACTTCTAAACCAATGTCAGATATGAGAAATGGACATTAATAGGGCTGGTTAGCTAATTGACAGTTAATCAGAAAACATAAGTAAAAAAAATTAGCTTTCTTCAGAGACTACACAAATTATAATTCTCATTAAAATATTTTCAAATGGTTTGATTTTTTACAATTTTTCCAGCTGTTCCCCAGTCTCCTTAAAGAATATGCTTGACTAGCATAGATTGTTAGTATTATTTACTTGAAAAAAGCTGTGTGCTATAAAATACTTTTAAAAAAACTTAAAAAGATTCTATTTGAGCTAAGTAAAATATGAGTCTCTATTTTCAAAAATATATACAGTCATACTTTGGAAAAATATGCAGTTATAGGCTAAAAATTGCACCTGTGAAGATTTAAAACTTTAGAGACTTTGTACTTTCTAAATTTTTTGCTTTTCTTAGAAATATAGTACAAGTTATCCTTAATGAATTATGACTTGAAAGATATTTTCTCAGTGATAATATATGATAATTTTTTATTTTAAAGTGCTAAATGTACAAATTATATTATACCATAAAAGTATAGTATTATTAAAATAAACTTTAACTGCATTGCCACTTGTAGCTCATATTAAAATTTAATAATGTTAAGTACTATTAAATTAACCAATTCTGAGTTTGTCCAAAGAAATTAGATAAATTTTATATTTTTCTCAAGTTTTATTTTTTGTATTACAAACACAATATAGTGTATTTAGTTTTGCAGTTTCAGCATTTACAAGTAGAACCTGAAATTTTTTTTTTTTTTTTTTTTGGTGGTACTGGGGTTCCTGGAAGCCCTTCTACCTCGGGGCTACACTCCCAGACCTATTTTTACATTTTCATTTTGGAAACAGGGTCGCCTAAACCAGCGCGCGGCTGGCTTCGAACCTGCGCAATCCCCCTGTCTCCGCCTCCCAAGCGCGGGGATTACAAGCGTGCGCCACCACGCCCGGCTGAAAAAATTTAAAGCTATAACTTGAGAATTATTGATGGAACAAAGGCATTAATGATAAGCTTCTTTTTCTTATATTCTTGGAAATCAGTTTTTTAAAATGCTTGTGTATTTTGCTAGTATTCTCTTTATACATAAAGCTATATGACATTATTTACAGCAGCACTCCAAGCTGATTTTATTTTAATGTCTTTGCAGTAATCCATCTTTAATTCATTATGCAAATGTTTTATAAACTTTCTTTTCACTACAGAATATTTGAATGTTATGTAAAATTAAATATTTTAATACTATTTATAGTTGTAAGCTGGCATGATAACAAACTTATTTGTGAAATAATTTTATAAAATATTTTAAATGTCTGAATGTCACTCCTGACTCTAGATATTTTAGAGGCTATAATAAGTGAGTACAATATTAGTAAATAAGAATTACAGTCTTCAAGAAATATAGCATGTCAGTGTACAATTGTTCACTAGCATTTTCTTTATAGTTAGAAGCAAGGAATTGGAAGCCAGGTCATGGATTTGCAGGACAGCTGTTTTGCTATAATGACTGTTCTTCACACTCAGCTAACAGAAATTTAAAAAAAATGTTTTCTGAATATTTAGGGGTCAGGAACAGTCTATAACTAAATAAATTAGGTTCAATTATTAAGTCTTAATACAGCTATTAATTTTAAGTTAGTCAAGAGATTTAAGATTATTTAGTTCTACAGAGAAATAGAAAGCATTCTATGCTTGATGAAAGAAACAACCCAAATAATGTTATGTCATATTGTCCCTATCAATCTTACTATTTTGGGGAGAAAGGAATTGTGGGAAGGAATCTAAAATCACACCAAGTGCTGTGTACATGTATGTTTATGTCACATTTTACCTCACTATGATATATAATTATAATTCATTAATGAAAGTATGTTATAAATATGTAAAGACAGGTTATGCACAATGTTTCCTCAAGGTAGTCTATATTAACAGCAAAAATATTATCAGTCTAAGATTATATATGAAGAAGTATAAGATTGTGTTTCATAAATTGTGATTCATTAACAGGTATTTTTATATTAGCATCATAATCTAGTCCTTTGACCTTTGTCTTTTAGTTTGTCAGCAAAATTGTGTCTTTATCTTATACTCTGTTCAACTTCACTGTTCATACATTATTTGTTTTCTTATGATTATCTATAATTATTATCACTTTTTGGTTTTTCAAGAAAATAAAGGAAATAGTATTGATTCAAACACTGTACCTATTTTCTTCTACTTTTGCAACCCATATGATAAAAAGGAGAACTCTCAAATAGGAAAATTAGTAGCATATAAGTCTAAAATTTCCAAAGTTGTTTTAGACTCTTTTTTACATTGTAGCCTACCTCCATATTCCTATTAAGTCACCTTACCCATTTTTAAATATTTATAATTAATTTTTCTTAAGTTTAGCAATTCCTTTCTGTCTCAGCAGAAAATATTAATTCCAACATAAGATAAATACATAATGATGACAAAAAGTGTGTTTTTATGGTTGTTTTAAAGATTGTAGATTAAAGTTTTATAATTATAAGAGCAAATAAGGAGAGATATCAGTGACATTTTAAATTTTTTCTCAACAATAATGCAACTGATTAAATGTGGGGCTTAAGGAGTTATAAAATTATTGATGAGGATACCTCACTTTGAAATTAGTGTGGTGGATTATAAAAGTAATTCAAGAATAGCCAATAATCTATATTAGAATATTTTGAACATATAAAAACACAATAAATCTAAGTCTAAAGCTCAGCCAAGCTATTAATAATGAAGAAATAAATTTTAAGACATCAATATATAGATGTTTCTATATAAATTGAAGTTAAAACAAGGAGTAGTTTAGACTTAAAGGCATAGAAACATATATAACTAGCTTTGAAAAAATAAACTACAGGACTGATTATCAAAATATGGTGGTCTGAAGAGGTGTCAGAATGAAAGATACTTCTACTACTCAAATTTTCTTGATTGTTGACCACTTGGCAACAAAACAATTTAAAGACACATACATATGATTAGCACAGCAGGGCATTTATTGTAAGAGGATTGTACACAGTTGAGAATGGGAATGTGGACAACCTCAGAGTGTGAACTTAGTCATCTTAATTTGGTGTCATAAAAACATTTATAGAGGGAGAGTAGTGAGGTGTTTAACTAGAGATGCACTCAGGGTGGCATACACAATTTTGCACTAAGTTTTCTTGTGCATTCATTTTGCTCTTGTGTGTTCTAATCATGATGCTTTTTACATTGAAAATTTCATGTTACATTAGGATCTTAATTGTCCACCCATGGGTGTGTGTCCTACTGTTATAATAAGAGTAGGGTAACCTATAAGTCACCAAAGTCTTAAATGCTATTTTCCCTGAAGAAATTGTTCCTCCAAAATCATTTGTAATAATCTTAAGGTATGGTTGCTTTTTCAACCAATAAGTTTTTGTAGGCAAGGACCCAGGCACAAAGAAAGGGGCCAAATTGCTTTTTATTTTTTTCTGCATTTCAAGGATTTATGGGCACTGACATTTTAAGATGTACTGCTCTCTTTGTCTCCCTAAATTTATACCTTTAATTGTGATAAACTTTATAACATATGGAGCAGCCATCAGTAGCCATAGTAGTCATAAAACTAGAAGCAAGCATAGGAGAATGCAATATCAGAAAATAATGTGTTTCAGTAAACATGCTTAGTGCAATTCAGATCTAATACAATTCAGCTAAGTGAGAAGTGTGGTCATTAGAGTCAAGAACAAATATATTATTGGAATTACATCTCCTAGATCTAGTGGAGTTATCAAGTTTATAAAGTACCAAATGGAAATAAAAAGTAAATTCAGAACAATTGGACAATCCTGGAGGAGTTTGATGTTAAAAAATAGAAATATGAGATATAAATTAAGGTTAAGCTTTGATTGTATGTTAGTTTTGTAACAGAATAAAATATATTTGAATTATACGAGAAGAGATAGAGGGAGTAGATGGTCCCACAGCCCTCCTTGCCTTAGGTATATCCATTCATTTCTCTTCTAAGTGCCTATTTCTAGAGCTTAAACATACCTAGAAAATTAATAAGTTATAGACAAAATAATAAAATATAAAAGTAGAGCTTAAGTTATTTTCTATTACTCCATCTCAATGCCACCTAACTTTTTTGAGTATCTCTGTAATCCCTTACAAATTAGGTAGAAATTACTCAAACTAACAACATATGTCCCCTCTAATGCTTCTTGTCTCCTGGTTAAATATCAATCATCTAGTACTGATGATACTAATTATTTCTTAAACCTAAAATCTCCTTATAACTCATCTCATATCAACAACTAATAGCATAACTAGTTTTCTATTGGAAGTGGTATATTTTATTATTTTGTCTATGATCTTAACCATTATGCTACAGATAATATATTATAAAAATAAAGTTATTTTTTAATGGAAAAGAATATTAAAATTACTAGTAACTAGCCAGGTATAGTGGTGCATGCCCATAATCCCACTACTTGGGAGGCTTAGACAGCAAGATCACAGGACTGAGGCCAGATTCAACAATTTAATGATACTCTCAGCACCTTAGTGAGACCCTGTTGCAAAAGAAAAGTGGGCTTGTAAAATTCCCCTGGGTTCAATATCTTACCCCCCCCCAAAAAAAGTGACTAGTAATCAAAGAGAGGCATCATTTCAGTGTCCAAGTTCAGACTATACTAGAGAAGAAATAAGTACCTGAAAAACAAGATAACTTAAAATTAAATTTACAATTTAAAATAAAACTGAATTAAAGGACAGAACAACTTAGAAAGTAAACTTTCATGTACTTTTGCCAGAAACCACAGTTAAGAATTTAGAGTTCTCTTGACAAATGTCTCAGAACAATAACTACTGAGGACATTCAAAGGGTCACTTGATTTTTCAAGGACATAAACAAAACCTGGTAAAGACATTGACTTAAACTTAGCCATTTTAATGTCTTTAACATTATATATTTCATTTCCTTTCTACATTTTGTCTCTTCATTGAAATCTTTTGCACTGTCATTAGTTGTTGTTTTAATTTTTTGCTTTTTTATTTTTTGTTCTTTTTTTTCTTTTCTTATTTTTTCTTTTGGTTGTTTTTTGTCTTTGATTTCTGTTAATTTTTGCAACTTGTTTTGTTACTTTTGCATTTTTGTGTTCCTTTCCCAATTTGTTAAAAACTTCCTCACTCTTGCCTATCTATACTGTTCTCTCAAAACTTTTTATTCCCTCACTGTATCTTCTTATTTTATGTTCAAGCTATGCCATATCTCCATACATAAATACTCTATGAACTACAAGATTCCTACTACCTAACCTTCTCTCATTCTCAAGATACTACATTATTATATTTAAATTCTTACTCAACTTAATCACATCCTCTACTTTATCTGACTTTTGTACCCATCACACCAGCTCCTTCCCCCTTACCCAATCTGCACTATTGAAAATAACACTGCTTACCCATGCACAAACCTGCTGATATCACTAAATTTCTACTACCCACAGAATAACACAAAAAAAAAAACACATGCCATGACATCAGAAAAACAAGCCTGAGAACATTAAAAATATGAGAAATTGAAACAATGAAGAAGTAAGAAAAAATCATAAGTACTGATCTGGAAGAAATGCAAGAAGAGTTCTGAATTCTGATCTTCAATATGATAAAAGGCCTCACAGCAAGTGTACAGAATATGAAAGAAGAAATCGAGACACTAAGAAAGAATCAGAAAGAGGTCTGTAATGAAATGAGAGTAAAAAAGTGAAATGAAGACAGCAATAGAAAGAAATTCTGGAAGATTAGATGAAATGGAAAATAGAATATTACTGTTAAAAGACAGTTCAATTAAAAAATAAAAGCACAGTCAACAGTAGACAGAAGTCATTGCAGCAACAAAACCTAACCATCCAACAATTATGGGACAACATGAAATGTTCTAAATTATGGATAAAAGGCATTGAAGAAGAAGTAGAGGTACAGACCAATGGTATTCATAACCTCTTCAGAGAAATAATTTCAGAGGACTTTCCAAACATGGAAAGAGACTTGGACATACACATACAGGAGAAAAACAGAATACTTTTAAGTCAAGATCAAAGAAAGACATATTTACACCATGTAATAATCAAAATGACCAACAGACAGGCTAAGGAAAAAGTCTTAAAAGCAGTAAGAACAAAGGAATTGGTGACATACAAGGTCAAAAATATAAAAATTACCCCATACTTTACATCACAAGTCATAAATACCAGGAGAGATTTGTATGGTGTTATACTGATTCTGGAAGAAAACAACTTTCAGCCAAAGCTACTATATCCAGAAAACATATTATTCAAAATTGGTGGAGAAAGTAAAGTGTTTCAAGATAAGCCGAATCTCAAAAAATTGATGAATACAAAGCCAACACTAGAGAAAATACTTAAAGAAGTAAACCTTAAAGAAGAAAACTTCTGAAGCAGAGAAGAGATAAAGTTGATTGGCAGGGCAACTAAGCAAAGAAGAAATAACATTAAATCAAACAGAAGATAGAACACATAATGGAGAGAAACAAAAATCATATTTCAATAAAAACCCTGAACATTAAAGGATTTAAGTTACCAATTAAAAGATATAGACTGGCAATGTGGATTGAAAAAACATAATCCAAATATATTCTGCTTGCAAGAAACACATCTTATAGACGAAGGCATTCAGAGGCTAAAAGTGAAAGGATAGAAAAGGTCTCCATTATAGAGACCAAAAAATGAGCAGGGGTTAGCAATGCTAATATTCAACAAAACAGACATTAATAGAAGGATCATTTCAACATCAGTAAGGCAATATACAATAAACTCAAAACCAACATTATATTGAATGGGGAAAACCTGCAAGAATTTCCTCTAAAATCAGAAACAAAATAAGGATGCTCATTATCACCACTCCTTTTCAATATAGTCTTTGAGACTCTTGCCACAGAAATAAGACAAAAAAAGGAAATCAAAGGAATTCAAAAAAGAAAAGATATACTAAAACTATTCTTATTTGCAGATGACGTGATCCATTATCTAAAAGACCCAGAGAACTTAACCAAAAGACTACTGGAGCTGATTAACCAATTCAGCAAAGTTTCAGAATACAAAATTAACCTAAAGAAATTAGTTGCTGTTTTTATGCCAACAATGAATCCACAATGAAAGAAATAAAGTAAATAATTCCATTCACTATAACCTCAAAACCAATAAAATAACTAAGAATAAACCTAACCAAAGATGTAAAATACCTCTACTACAAAAATTATAAAACATTAAAGAATGAAATTGAAAGACCTTGGAAGATGGAAAGATCTCCCTTGCTCATGGATAGGCAGAATAAATATCCTCAAAATGGCCCTTCTGCTAAAAGTTGTCTACAGATTCAATTCAATTCCTATTAAAATACCAAAAAACATTCTTCATAGACCTATAAAAATCAGTCATGAATTTTATATGGAGAAAGAAAAGACTTAGGATAGCCAAAGCAATTCATAGCAATAAGAACCATGCAGGAGGCATCACAATCCCTGACTTCAAATTATATTGAGCAATAGTAGTAAAAATAGTATGGTATTGGCATAACAATAGGCAGACTGATCAGTGGAACAAAATAGAAGATACAAAAACAAATGCACACATCTATAGTCAATTGAACTTTGACAAAGGAACCAAACTCTTATGTAGGAGAAAAGCCAGCCTTTTCAACAAATGGTGGTGGGAAAACTGGCTATCCATTTGTGGAAAGATGGAACTAAATCTTTTCCTCTCACCATGAATAGGAATTAACTGGATATGGACTTAAAAATTAAACCAGTTACTATGAAGTTATTAGAAGAGGGTATAGGCTCAATACTCCATCATATAGGTACAGGCAGTAACTTTCTCATCAAGAACTCTAAAGCACAGGAAATTAAAACAAGAGTTAACAAGTGGAATGGAATTAAACTAAAAAGTTTCTTCTCACCAGAAGAAACCACCAAGTACATAAGAAGCAAGCTTTCAGAATGGGAGAAGAGATTTATCAGCCACCACTCAGATAGAAGGCTAAATCCAGAATATACAAAGAGCTCAAAAGACTCTACACTAGCAAATAACTCAATCAAGAAATGGGCAACTGAACTGAATAGACACTTCACAAGAGATACAAATGGCCAATAGATACATGAAAAGTTGTTCAACATCATTAGCCATCAGGGAGATACAAATCAAAACTACGCTGAGACTCTATCTAACCCCAATCAGAGTAGCAAGTATAAAGAAATCAAATAACAAGAAATGCTGGAGAGGATATGGGGAAAGAGAAACTCTTTTACACTATTGGTAGAAGTACAAACTAGTTCAGCAGCTATGGAGATGAATGTGAAAATTCATTAGAAAACTGGGAATAGATCCACCATATGATCCGGCTATACCACTCCTGGGTCTTTTTCCAAAGGGATTGAAATAAGAGAACTACAGTAACACATGTATACCCATGTTCATAGCAGCACTATTCATAATAGCCAAAATATGAAACCAATCTAGGTCTCCATCAAGAAAGGAATTGATTGAAAAATTATGGGAAATACACAGAATGGAATTCTACTCAGCAATAAAGAACAAAATTATATAATCTGCATGACAATGGAAAGACCTGGAGAACATTATGTTAAGTGAGATCAGCCAAGCAGAGAAAGAGAAGTACCATATGTTTTCTCTACTATGCCCAAACTAGAGAGTATTAGGGATACCAGAGGGACTCCAGATAATGGAGGGGAAACTTCAGCAAATCTAGAAAGGAAGGGTAGGAGAGGAAGAAGGCTGAGGTTGATTAATGGAGGAGCTACATTAAAAAATGTGTATGTGTGAATGTAGAATAGTCAACCTGGATACTCATTATTGGGAGGGGGGGAAAGAGGAAATGGGGTAAGATGGCACCAAGGACAGTGTGAATGTATGCCATTTTCAAAAGGATCAACATAAAAATAAAATAATTAAAAAATTGTAAATTGGTGTTTAGTTGTTCAGTGTAAAATGAAATATATGCATGGTAAAATAATAAAACAGTAACCATTTTTAATAAAAATCTTTGCCTCAAAGAAGGCCAAACATTGCAAGGAATAATGCAAGACTACGCCAATCCAATGAACTTCTCTTTCTTTATCCTGGCACATACTACTTAATGCTTGTTTGTTCATATTATTAGCCTACTCTTACCCAAGTAAAATCCTCAATCTCAATTAAAAATCATTATACCCTATCACCAATGAACTCTAATTGCAGATATATACCAGCTTCCTACAAGAAATTATCAAGATAAATTTATGTATCTGATTCTGTTTACTTTTATAATTTCATAAATTATAAAACTATATATTATCCAAACTTCAACTTCTATTGCTCTCTAGGATTTTCCATTGAACCAAGTATCCATTATATATTATTGTAAATATTCTTTACCTGCCCAAATATGTACACTCTCAATTCAGCAAAATACATTTATATGTCTTACTTGACACATGTGTCTTCCTTTAGTTGATTAATTTCTCTCTATAGATTTTAATGCAGAGTACATTTTTTCTCATAATAATCGCTACCCAAGATGAGCAGTGATTTTTTTATCTTTAAATGTAACTTTATAATCATTATTCTGTCACTCACATTTTGTAGTTTCTATGTTACTTAGAGAATAGCATTACTTGAATGTAATATTTTATTCTAATATTTTTTAAAATATTTTTAAATAATTTTTTTAATTTAAAATAAAATGTCATTTGTTTATGGTCTCTCCTAATCTATCCTGGTTTCTTCTTATGATTCATATCAACCTCAGTCTTCATTACAATAAGTGAAGGCATGCTTACCTTTTTATGTAAGTTTAAATTTCCTGAATTAATATTTTTAAATTAGGCTACATATTATTATTTTAAAACTTTACATTAATTTTAAATAGAACTATTTTAGATTGAGTATACACCACATAGTTCTGAAATTTTAATTTGCAATACTATTTAATATTCAGTACAATTTGTAAGAGTTTGAAGATTTAACCGGACTTAGAATTTTGTAACTATCTATCTATACACACACACACACACACACACACACACACACACACACACACACACACATATATATATATATATATATATATATATATATATATATATATATATATATAGGGTTTTGTGTGTGTGTGTGTGGTACTGGGATTCCTGGAAGCCCTTCTACCTCCGGGCTGCACTCCTAGACCTATTTTTTTTTTTTTTTTGAAACAGGGTCTCTTAAGCTAGTGCGGCTAGCTTCTAACCTGCGCGATCCTCCTGTCTCCGCCTCCCAAGCGCGCAGATTATAAGCATTCGCCACCACCCCCGGCACTATATTGTTTTTAATAAGATAAAATTGAAGCCTAACTACCTCTTTTGAAACATTGTTACTTTTCTATTTATTTTAAAATAAACTTTGTTTTTTAGAGACTTTATGGGTTTTTTTTTTGTTGTTGTTGTTTATTTGCAAGTCTGGGGATGGAACCCAGGGACATTCTACCTCCGAACTACACGCCCTGCCCTATTTTTTATTCTTTATTTTAAAACCGGGTCTCTGCAGAGGGCCTCACTAAGTAGCTGAGGCTGTCCGCAAACCGTGATCCTCTGGTCTCAGCCTCCCGAATGCTGGGTTTACAAGCGTGTACCACCACGCCCAGCTGAGACTATATGTTTTTATTTGTAAAGCATATGAAATACTTGGTATATGCTGCAAATATCACTTTCTGTATTTCAGTTTAGAACTCTACCCCTAGATGGAGCTCTGGCTTCTTACTGAGCCAGAGATCACTTACAGATTTTCCTGGGACATCAAAGAAGGAAAAAAAAAAAAATCACGTGAATGACTAAAGACTTAGAGGGTAGTCTAAAAAACTCTAAGCTATTAACATTCTATTATAGTTATACCATTTTTACAGAAGATTATTGCAAATTTATTGCTAACATAATTCTTCTGTGTTTCATAAAAGGTTCTTCTAAAAAATATTGGTGATAAGAATATTTTAGTAATCATATACTTGACTACCATATGGGAAAATCTATCCTGAAAAACAAAAACAACATTCTAAAACATTTAGTATGGCATAGGTGAAAATTCAACAAAAGACAATAAATTTAGCATCGAAACTGACAACTGTCAGGATGTGTATGCCATTTCTATTAACATTAAGTTGATCTACAGAATTTTAGTAGCTATAACACACATATATATCTAATAATGTGTTAGATTTCTGTATGTTTAAAGGAATATAAATCACATATTAAAATTAAATGTTTGCATCTATATTGACCATATAAATAAATCCATGTATTATGTTAATATCACTATGGATAGTCACACAATTTAGAGCATTGGCATTTCTGTAATATTTTACTATGCAGAATTTAATAAGCAAGAAAAGAAAATCAAAGAAGTACACATAGGAAAAGAACTAAAACTATCACTATTTGCAGATGACATGATACTACACATAGAAGACCCAACAAACTCAACCAAAAATATTATAGCAAAGTGTCTAAATACAAAATCAATCTCAAAAAATTTAGAAATTTTTCTGTATGTAAACCATAAATCCACTGAAAAAGAAATACAGAAAATACTTCAACTCAGGATACTTCACAAAAAAGTGAAATACTTAGGAATAAATCTAAAATCTACAAAGAAAATTATAAAACATTGACAAAAGAAATCAAGAAATTCTACTCAGCTATAAAGAAGAACAGAATCACATCATTCGCAAGAAGATGGAAAGACCAGGAGAACATTATGTCAAGTGAGGTCAGCCAAGAACAGAAAGAGAAGAGACATATGCATACTCTAATAAGCCCAAATTAGGGACTATTAGGAATATCAGAGGGACTCCAAATAATGAAGGGGAAACCTCAGCAAAGCTAGAATGGAAAGGTAAGAGAGAAAGAAGGTTAAAGTTGATTAATGGAGGAGCTACATCTGAATATGTGTTAAAAGTATGAATGTAGCATGGTTACCTGGACACTCATTGTTTGGAGGGGGAAAGGTAAAGAGGGGTGAAGAGGGTACCAAACACAGGTTGAATGTATGCCATTTTCAATATGATCTACATAAAAATTAAAAAAAGAAAAAAAGAAATTGAGGAAAGTATTAGAAAATGGTAAGATCTTTCATGTTCTTGGATAGGCAGAATAAATATCATGAAAATGGCCATTCTTACAAAAGTTATCTACAGATTTAATGCAATACCCATTATATTACCAAAGTCATTTCTCACAGAATAGAAAAATCAGTCCTTAAATTAATTTGTAATAACAAATAAAAGAATAGCTAAAGTGGTTCTTAGCAACAAGAATCAGGCAGGAGGGATTACAACACCTGACTTCAAACTATACTAAAAAGCCATAGTAATAAAAAACATCATGGTATTGGCACAAAAACAGATACATAGACCAATAGAACAGAATAGAAGTCTCAGAAACAAATTCACACACTTATAGCCAAATAATTTTTGACAAGGGGTCAAATCATGCACTGAGAAAAGATAGCCTCTTCAACAAATGGTGTTAACAAAACTGGTTAACCATATGCAGAAAAAATTAAAATAAACCTCACTTTCCTACTCTGCACAAGAATCAATTCAAGATGAGTCAAAAACTTAAAAATTAGACAAGAAACCTTGAATCTCCTTGAAGAGGGCATAGATCCAACACTTTACCCCATAGGCACAACTAAAAACTTTCTCAGCAAGACCTCAAAGACACAAGAATCTAAAAGGTGTGTCAATACACGAGATTGCATTAAAATTATGAGGTTCTATACAGCAAAGGAACCATCAAGAACCTCAACTGAGAGCCAACAGAATGGAAGAAAAATTTTGCCAACTACCCCTCCAATATAATATTAATATCTAGAATATACAGAGAATTCAAGAAACCCAATGCTAAGAAAACAAATATCCCAATAAAAATAGGCAAGTAAACTTTCTTCATAAGAGAAGAAATTCAAATGGTCAATAAATGTATAAAAAATGTTTAACATCTTTAGCAATTAGAAGCAAATCAAAACTACCCTAAGAACTCACCTAACTCCAATTAGAGTGGCATTCATTCAAAATACAAACAGCAACAAATGCTGGTGAAGATGTGAAGAAGTGAAAACTCTAAAACATTGTTGGTGATATTTCAAATTAGCGCAGTCACTTTGGAAAACAATATGAAGGATCCTCAGAAGAATGGGAATGAGGATACCATATGATCCAGCAATACCACTTCTGATTATCTATCTAAAAGAATGGAAACCAAGCTACCAAACAAATGCATGCATATCTAGTCTCATAGCCACACAATTCACAGTTGCCAAACTCTAGAACCAGCCAAGATGTCCATCAACAGATGAATGGATTATGAAACTATGGGATATGTACACAGTGGAATTTTATTCAGCTATAAAAAACAAAATTATGTCATTTGCAAAGAAATGGATGGAACTGAAGAATATTTTGCTAAGTGAGATTAGTCTGTCATAAAAAGTAAAAATTTGGGTGCTCTAATATATGGAAGCTAAGGAGAAAAAGGGTCATTAGAGAAAGACTAGACAAAGAAGGAGAAACCTTACATGAGCAAATAAGGTAACCTAAATGAGGAGTTAGGAGGGGGAAGAGGGAAATTTTCTAATGTCAATAATGTTTATTAATAAACATATCAAAGACAATACTAAGCCAAACACAAAAAAGGGAAGGGGGAAATGGAATTGGAACTTGGAAAGAGCTAAATGAGTGATTTATGTAAATATGCATTTACCATCTTGTACCTCACTAAGATGTATGACAACAATGTACCAATAAAGAAAAAATGAACAATGTTTACCTAAGGCATTCTGAATCAGAGTCTGAAAATAAACAATCATCAAGTGACTCTTGCACAAATTAATTATTTTTTTCTCAGAACTTTTTTTTTTTTTTTTTTTCTGGTGGTACTGGGGTTCCTGGAAGCCCTTCTACCTCCGGGCTACACTCCCAGACCTATTTTTACATTTTTATTTGGAAACAGGGTCTCCTAAGCCAGCGCCCCGGCTGGCTTCGAACTTGCTTGATCCTCCTGTCTCTGCCTCCCAAGCGCGGGGATTACAAGCATGTGCCACCACGCCCGGCCTCAGAACTTTTGAAGTATTAGTTACAAACAAAAAAGATCTACAAAGCCAGGCGTGGTGGCACATGCTTGTAATCCCCGCACTTGGGAGGCAGAGACAGGAGGATCAAGCAGGTTCGAAGACAGTGCGGCTGGCTTAAGAGATCCTGTTTCCAAAAATAAAAATAGGTCTGGGAGTGTAGCCCGGAGGTAGAAGGGCTTCCAGGAACCCCAGTATCATACACACACACACACACACACACACACACACACACACACACACAAGATCTACAAAATTTCAATCTTTAGTCCTTTTAACCTGTAAGATTTGAGTGTTTTAATTGAATGCAGCAATTACATGGCTATTTAAACTTTTTCTATGCTACTTATATTATTTCTTTTTTATTATTATTATTTTTATTTTTTGGTGGTACTGTGGTTCCTGGAAGCCCTTCTACCTCCGGGCTACACTCCCAGACCTAGTTTTAAATTTTTATTTGGAAACAGGGTCTCCTAAGCCAGCGCGTGGAGCTGGCTTCGAACTTGCACAATCCTTCTGTCTCTGTCTCCCAAGCTTGGGGTTTACAAGCGTGTGCCACCATGCCCGGCTTACTTATATTATTTCTAATTTTTTTTATTATATCATCTAATTTAATACTATCGCCATACAATTAGAATACATTTTCTAATGTTTTATACTAGAATATAAGACGACAGAGCTTTATCAATCTAATTTAGTAAGCATTCTAGTGTAGGAACCAGAAAAAATAACACTGCCAAAAAACAGAATCCAAGAAAAAATAGAGCAGAATAATAAAATAATCAAACAAAACATTTAAGTTTTAAGAGATTTATCTTGGAGAGGGTTCTTAAACTATTATAACACTAATGTCTGCACATATTTTGTAATACTTGCAGCTTTAACAGTATGTAAATGGAAGGTCCTATGAGCCTTATAGTGGACTCACAAACAAAATTTCACAGACCAACTAACACAAATTGTAGAAAATGAGGAGGTAATTTCTGGCTAGAATAGAAATATTTTATTTACCTATTCACTCATTTTATTGTTGTACAACTCTCTTTAAATCCAAAGTGCCTACCACTTTGTAGCCAACAAAATGCCAGTTACTAGAGACTCAAAGAGAAAATAAAAAGCTCTGCCATCAAAGGTGCTATTATCTGATAAAGGCATGTTTTAACTTATAATGGTTTTAAATGAAGAAATAATTGTCTTTGGAGGAAACATACAGGTGGTTATGACATTCTGGAGAGAAAGAGAGAAGAGAAAAAATAACATACAAGAGTACATTGTGTGTTTTCTTATTTTATTGGTCCAAATTCTAAACAGGCCAAGTATGAATATGTCATATGCCAGTATTTCCAGGAAGTTTGAAATAAAAAGGTGGACACTTGTTTTTCTTAATTAAATATCAACAAAAAATATAACCAAAGTGTGAAACTCTTTTCAGATCATACAGAAATCAAAGCCTATAGTATAATTTTATTTGCTCACAGGTATACAACTCTGAGTGAACTTTAAGATATATCTATGATTATTTGCTACAAATCATTTCAAATTCAGTCCAACCTTCACCTAAATAATCCAAAATAGTCAAAACATGCTACAGGTAAAAGGAAAAAATGTGATATAATTTTGATCTTAGAATAAGACAAAATGCAGTCTTGTGAAGACTCAATTACATTCTTCTGCATTCACATTATGCATTCTGATGCTCAGATGAATTGTAACTCATACTTACAGGTGGTGGCTTGGAGCAGAGGATATAGAAAATTAAAAATAGCCAACATTAATTTTAAAATTTTAGCATTTCTATGAAACAGGAAGTCTTCCTTTGGGGTTCAACCTTAAAGCTTCCAAAATAATGCTACTGAATTTGACTGTCAATGCATTTTATACATTTAAAGTTGGCATCATTCTATCATTGTAATGGCTTGTATATTTAAAATAAAACCAACAATCTATTATACTTTTCAAGTACTAAATTATTATTTTTATTAGATTTAGTCATATTGTAAAGTGAAGTCATTGCATATATGAATAATAAAATTACAGAATAATTTCTAACTTAACTTTGTACTCCAGATACTTCCAACACTTCACATGTTATTTTATACCCTCTTGATATATTTTAACAGTATTATTCATAATAACCAAAACTAGCAATCAATGCAGATACTTTTAAAAAGTGAATTATTAACAACTTAGAAGAGATTTATTTTCAGAGGTTCAGTACATAGTTGGCCAGCACCAAAACAGAAATGCCATGACAATGGAGGTTAAAAAGGTAAAGTCACTCAGATTGTGGCAGCCTGAGATCAGAAAAGCAGTGAAGGAGCAAGAGACAGATAGTATTCTCAAGACCAAATACTCGGTGATTCACCTCCTCCAGCCATATCCACCTCTGAACCTCGCTTCATTCAAGGACAAGTTATCAACATATTAGCTTTTGTAGGAAAATTCTAGATCCAAATTATAGCAGTATGTTATGTGTTTGAAATGCATTTCTCACTTATGATATTTTTAATTTAAAAATGAATATACTAAGATACAACCACATCATAAGCTAAGGAGTATCTGGACCATTATATATTCTTATCCCCACCAACAATGTGTGAAACATCCAGTTTCTCCAAAGTTTTGCCACCATTTAGTGTTAATGCCCTTTTTAAAATTAAAGTATTTGCAATTTTGATAGGTGCTTCATGATATCTTATTGTGGGTTTTTATTGAGTTTTACAAATGGCTAATGACAATAATCAGTACTAAAAAACAATCTGTCAGACAAGAATAATATCAATGATATGTTCATATTCAGCATCTATTGATTGCAATTTGTTAAAAAGTTTGAGATATCCTGAGTTATAGTATAAAGAAGTTTTCAATAATTAGGTGTTTTTTTTTCTGATATGGACTCTGGATCTTTGTTTAAACTTTTGAACTTTGTGAACTTTTGTTTAAACTGGTAAACCTTTCACTTGTCTGATACCACCATTTTATTACTGTAGTATGCTGAATAAACCAGGTTTCTCAGTAGCTTCTTTCAGCACTAAAAATAAAATTCCCTTGTCACTGTTGGGTCAGAATGAAATTTCTGCCTTCCAACATGATTTCCACCACACAGTGATGATTATGACCTCACAATCATGGAACAGGGTTTCACAGATTGCTGAGGTTGTCGATGAACCCACAATCCTCCTGTTTCAGCCTCCTCAGTACTGGGATTATAGACATTCACTACCATTTCCAATTCTCTCCACTAGATGTTTCTTGAGACCAAACCAGATGAAAATAGAAAGGTGATTTGTAAACATCAAATAGTGTCAGAATCAAGCTTCCCCACATGATTTTCATTGATATCAAATTAGAGGAAAACTATGTGATTTAGCCAAAAAAAAGCTAAATGTTTTATATCCCTAATTAAACTTATCTGATACTACTTCATGAGTTGCTAATAGCAGTCTCCCAAGGGTAAAATTCTGTCTTGTTGGGTTAAATTCTCTCCTTCCCCCTCAAATGAGAAGCCTGTGGAGAGAATTTCTGTATCTGCACTTTTCCTGTTTCTGGGTTGCTCACTTTTAGCTCCAAATCTGGGATGCATGAGTCAAAAATAAAACACACTATTATGTTGTTTCTCAGATCCCAAGGTCTTTATCCATTCTGCCCGTTCTCTCTACCTTTTATGTTCCTCTTATGTTTGTTTGTAGCCTTTTCATATTGTTTTCTTTCACTTAAAAATATCCCTTTAAATTTCCTTGATGAAGGAAACACTTCATTGCATATGAAATACATACACAAAATTATCAATTCCAATTTCAATATCATGCTGGGGGCCACTGAGGAAGCAGGCTGGGTGTTGGGGGGAGGCCACTGAATGCTATGTGCATGTATTTCTCTATCATTTTGAACTCCAACATAATGTATGATTATAATACACCAAAAACAAATTACTGACAATATGCAAAATAAACAAATAAATAAATAATTTTCTTCTATGTTTATTTATGATTTTATCACCCATTTGTCTTTGATACTTGGCTACTTTTAATAATTTCAAAAAATTTATATAATATTTTAATAAATAATTGAATTCTATTTTCTTACTTTTATAAAATAATTTCTTTTTTTTTTTGGTACTGGGAATGGAACCCAGGGTTATTCTACCTCTGAACTACACCTCCATCTCTAATTTTTAGCTTGTATTTTGAAACAGGGTCTCACTGAGTTGCATAGGGCCTCACTAAGTAACTAAGGCTGTCTGCGAACTGCGATCTACTGTCTCAGCTTCACAAATGCTGGGATTGCAAGCATGTGCTACCAAACCTAGCTTATAAAATAATTTTTAACCAACTACATATATGCAAATATATATTTGTTTTTATATTTAAATTTTTTTAATTATTTGTTTTTTCTAATTATTTTCCCATTGAATTAGTTTCTTTTAATAATCTTAAGCAGTTTTTTTTAAATTGGTACATTTTAGTCATACATCTTAATGGGGTATATTATGGTAAAGGTATACATGTACACATCACTCATTTATTCCTTCCCCAATTCCCATTCCATTCTCTTTCCTCTCCCTCTTTCTCATGTTTGGCTTAGTGATTTACTTTGATATGTTTGTGAATGTACATCATGTACATTAGAAAATTTTCCTCTTTCTCCCTCCCATCAACCTCATTTAGGTCACTTTATTTGCTCATCTATGGTTTCTCCTTCATCTAGAGTTACTCCTATGACCTTTTTTCTCCCTGCCTTCTTCATATTAGGAAAAACATCCAATTTTTTACTTTTTGTGACTAATTTTACTTAGCATAATTTTTTTTCCAGTTCCATTTATTTTTCTGCAAATGACTTCGATGAATAGTTGAAAATAGAGTTAGGGGGTTTAGGAGGGAGGAAAAAACACCAACCAGGTTATCAGAGACCACTGTTTCAGACCCGGACCCAGCCCCTCCAGAGGGAGAGTCAGCCGGCTATGGGGGAAAGGACTGATGGGCCACGCATCTGGAGAGTTGTTCATAGTCCTGATCAGTCGGCTGAGTCACGTGGTGTATCGAAGGCACCACTGTTTTATAGGCATGCCAATTCTTTTGCAACATCTGTGGCATCATGATGTTTAGAGTCTCAAGGTACCTGGAGTCTCGTGATATCTCTGCTTCTGGCTTCCAGGTTTCCACTTCCTGTTCTCCTGTGAGATCACATGGGGGAGGGACCCAACTTATCATCCTGGCCTTTTGGTGATAACGGGCAGAGACCGAGTCTTAAGCTATTTCCTGCTCTCATGGGGTGTTGTAGGGGGGCCCTTGGCCAGGAGAGGTTGGGTCCTCTGAAAGTGGGCAGGTGAGAGAATGGCTGCAGCATGAGTCAGACAGCTTGGTGATGTGCGTTCGAGGAGACTTTATTAGCCGAGGAGTTATTAAAGTAAAGGCAAATCGTGAGAGCAATGAGTGGGTTTGGGTCAGTCTGGTCAAATGAAAACATGTTATTGGGTCAGGAGCATCAGTAACAGATTTTAGGGAGTTTAATACTTATGGCTGTTTGGCATCTGGAGAGGGAGAGCATCATAATATGTAAATGAATGGAACTGCTACAATAAAAACATTAAAGAGAATTATGCTGAGAAAAACAAAACTTAGTGGACCCCAAAACTATGCAAGACAATTTGTCATGAGGCTGTTGTAGCAGAGCCCTTTGTAGATTTGGCCTAAGCTTTAGGCAGAGCAATTTTGTCCTGTAAAAGAGGATGTGTAGTGCGTGAGCAGGAGAGCTTGCCATCAATCCCCTATACCGAGATTGGAAAAGGAAAACTAAGACCTGAAGAGATGGAAGAACTGAACAGGCAACCATAAAGGAGACTGGCTTACCCATTACCTGGAGAATTACCCTGGGCTGGCAAGGAGTATGGAGGTTGAGGGATACAGGAGGTGTCAGTCTTCAGCCAGGCTAAGTAGGGCCAGTGGCGGAGCCTTATCTGGAAAGGTGGTCTCCCTGTGTTGAGGCACCTGGGGCTCACTGCTTTTCCAAGGGCACTGTTCCAGTGTCCCTCCTAGCCACATGCCAGGCACAGTCTGATTAGTGGGCATGGACTTGCCCACTTGAGGCAGGCTCCTGGAGGCAGTCATTGTTGCTGTCCTCCACCCCTATGTGGCATTCCAGAGGGCTGAGTAACCATAGCCAGCTGCAGGGCAGCTACCAGGGATCTGCCTTTTGGTGAAGTTGGAGTGTACATTTCATCTCCACCTGTTCTTCTCTGGAATTAAAAATGTTAAGTGCCATGTTAACCAAATCTTGGATAGGAGTTTGAGGACCATTTTCAGCCTTTCTTAATTTTTTGAAAAGCCTCCTGAGTTGGTTTCCTAAGGGAGGAAGGAAAAGTAACAGAGCAGGTTAGAGTGGGAGGCTGTGCTGGGATAGGATGGTGACTGGGGCGGTGAGGAGAGAACCTGTAAATCAGTGTCCACAGAAAGCAGCACCAACAAGCCAGCCCGTTCAGACTCTGGCATCCACGTATCACCACAAAATGTAGACTGTGCCTGTGACTCAGCAAAATTGCAGGCTGGCACAGGCCAAGATGATGACTGTGTAATGTCACATGGTCACAACTGTGTAATATCACAAGATGGCAACCAAGATGATGACTGTGATGTCACCAGGCAGTGAATACGCATCATCACAAAATGGCAGCTGACGAGGGAGAGCATTTGGAAGGACAGAATGCAGGGGGAAAACAACCTGTACATAAAGACTTCTGATCATTTACCAGACCACTTACAAAAGTTTTAAACTGTTCTTGGGCCACCTCAACCAATTACCCAACTCATATCAAGGCCAGACCGGTGCTCAAGACATAAGTCTTCTGCTAGTTTGGAGTTTCGACTTCCCATAATTGGTTTATGAGTGAAAACAAAGAACAGGAAAGAGGCGTCCCCATGTTCCTGATCAATCATTTGGAAATGGGGTTTAAGAGATGAGGAAAGACGTCTCCATCCCTTCTCAAAAACTGGAGGATGACCTGATCACCCAATGGGTGGTCCCAGTGAACCAGGGGGCAGTGAGTCACCAAGCACTTGGATTTCAGGGTCCCAGTGGACCGGAAGACCCAAGTCTGGAACCCGCTAACCAAGGGAAGCGGAGGGAGCTTACCAGAGTGAAGTGTTGCCGGACAGCGCCAGCTGCAGCAGAAGTGCTGAGAAACTGCTGGGGGTGTGGTGGAGCCAGGGCACATGGTGCCTGTGCCTGGTGTGGGTGGTACTGGCAGCTGGCATGCGCAGAATTAAATGGTGGTGTGCAGGTGGCATGGCTTGCCAGGCCCGCAGTGTGGAAACAAAATGGCTTCCAGGCACGTAGCAGATGCTGAGGCCAGGCCATGGGGCACACCGCCCAGCAAACCTGGCTTGGGGGCGGGTGGAACGGAGCAGCGGCAGTTCATGGAGCTATGCCTGCAAGTACAGCCTGGCTTGGGTGGCTGTAGCAGACACCAAAACTGGGCTGTGCGCTGCCCAATGAGCCTGGCTCAGGGCAAGCAGAACAGAACAGCCAGAGTTCCCAGTGGTGACTGGAGTGCTGAGCTGAAATGGCAGTTATAGGAGGTCCAAGTGGCGGGCAGAGGTCCTGGACCATGCAGGCGGTCGGCAGGCAGAGCAGGCACCAGCATCCCCCAAGAAGCCTGGCTTGGGGAGGGTGGGACTGGTCGTCTGGTGGCTGGCAGAGCCTGCATGCAGCAGCAGCGATGGCCAGGGCAGCGAGCTGAGCCACATCTGCAAGCCAAGCACCAGAGCAGGACTTTGTGGTCAAGCTGCTGGCGGATTGGAGAGTGCGGGATTCAAAAAGAGAGGGAAAAAAAGAGGAATGAAAGGAGGGGAATCCCCAAAATTCTCCTGGGGTTGGCACCAGATGTAAAGTGCAAGTCCGTGTGCAATGTAAAACATGAGAGAAGTCCAGTATGTGTGGTATCAGCTTTAATGATACAGCACCCCCAGTGATGGGCGGGCGGGTCCCCAGAAGTGCCCATCCCCATCCCCGGGAGAACCGTACCATTAAAGCTGATACCACGTGTACTGGACTTTTCTTGTGTTTTACTTTGTACACGGACTTGCATTTTACACTCATTTTGTTTTTCTTTATGGCTTTTTAAAATTCTGTTGTGTACATATCCCTTTGTTTTACAATTCATTCATCTGTTGATGGACAACTTATGCATGTTTGTAGTTTGACAATTGTGAATTGTGTGGCTGTGAACATAGACACACATGCATTAGTTTGGTAGTTTGGTTTTCATTCTTTTGGGTAGATGCCCAGAAGTGGCATTACTGAATCAAATGGTAAATTTGCTCCCATTCTTCTGAGAATTCTCCATATGGTTTACCAAAGTGGTTGCTCTAATTTGCAATCTCTCCAACAATGTATTATAGTTCCCAGGTCTCCACATCCTCACCAGCATTTGTTATTGTTTGTGTTTTGAATGACTGCCATACTAGTTGGAGTTAGGTGAATTCTTAGGGCAGTTTTGATTTGCATTTCTCTGATTGCTAATGATGTTAAAAAAATTTTATACATTTATTGGTCATTTAATTTTTTTTCTTTTGCAAAGTGTCTATTTTGTTTACTTTCCCATTTTTGATTAGGTTATTTGTTTCTGAGTGCTGAGGTTTTTGGGTTCTCTTGGGTTTTGAGGTTTTGGGTTCTGTATATTCTAGATATTAGTCCTCTATTGAGAGATTAGTTAGCAAAATTGTTTTCCCATTCTGTCAGCTCTCTGTTGAGGTTCTTGATAGTTTCCTTTCCTTTCCTTCAATTAAATGTAATTTCATGTATAGTATTTACTGAATAAAAATTTTATGTATATAAAAATTTAGCAAGTAATATGTTATTTTTTGAAAATTTTACAGGAGTATGATCTAATCCTATGATATAGTATCTCCAGTGTCATGAATAAAAATTTAAAGCCATCCTGACTAGACTAGTTGCTGTTATACATGTCTAATGTAAGTTTATGTATTAAACGTCCAAAAGTTTTTATGATTCAGAAAATGACTTTGGCCGGGTCTTGTAATCCCAGCATTCAGGAGGCTGAGACAGGAGGATCACAGTTTGTGATCAACCTCAGTTATTTAGTGAGGCCCTTTGCAATTGAGTGAGACCCTGTGTTCAAATAAAGAATAAATAGGGCTGAGGGTGTAGCTTGGAAGTAGAGTGCCCCTGAGTTCCATCCTTAGTACCATAAAAAAAATGACTTTCCAGAGATGAAAAACAAAATAAAAAAAGATATTAGCTCACATTAAGATAAACTTATGTCCATTACTGCCCAATATCTTATAAAATTTTTAATTTTAAATGAATATAATACTAAACATATTTATAGAAGACTCAATAATTCCTAAGCTCTGCAATGTCCATAATTATTTTTGTAAAAATCAACATTTTTAGCAGAAAGGAAACAAGATTTTCTATAAAAATAAAAAAAAAAAACCTATAACAGTTTAATAAAAGTAGCTATATGCATCTGTAAATGTATTTTCTATATTGGTATATTTATTTAAAGACAAGATGACAAAAAAGGTGCCAATCTTTTATTAGATAAAAATACAAGGTAAATTTACATTTTTATGATATATTTTACCCTAATAAGTATTTTCTTCCCCCTTTCTATCCTCCCTTTCTCTCCTTCCCTCTCTTTCTCTCTTTTACACAACACACATTCACACACACACACACACACACACACACACACACACATCACCTTCCTTCTTATTTCTTTTATGAGCAAGTTTAATCAGGACAAAAATAATACATGTAATATAAACCTTCACATAATATTGTTATCCAAGAAACAAGAGCCACAAAAATAAAAGGTGTTCTTGGAAGTATATAAGTTAAAATATGTTAAAAATTTAATGATTTTTATAAACCATATAAATTAATAACCTTTTTCAGTGCAGGTAAAGTTGTCTTATTGTCTGGTGAATTCTTTCCTATTTCTTGTTCCTGGGTTCACCTCATGTTCTTAGACACCTTTAGAATAAAGCAGGTTCTGCAAAAGCCATGCATACATACAGTCATTTAGAATCCTGTGAAAATTATAGTTCTGGAGCAAGCAGTGTAGGGGAGCTACCTTCACTATCTCATAAAATAAATATTGAGAAATTTTTTCTCTTCTCAATAACCTTGTTTTCCTTCACACTAATATCTTCTTGTAACAATGTCATATATTATTTCTTTTTTGAGAAATGAAAAAAGGGAAGGCACTAAAAATAAAAAGGTGAATGTCAAATTTTGCAGTAAAGCCAAATTTGATGAAGTAGACAAATATTATTTACATGGTCCAATATCTTTCATAATAAGCAATTTTATTAATTACTCAAACCCATTTTTCACAGTCTATTTTCAACATTTTCCTGATGCTTTTCTATCTCTTTATTATATCAACCAATCTCAACCAAAGATCTGCATATTTAAAATGGTAAATTCAGCCAGGCATAGTGGTACAGGCTCATAATCTCAGTACTTGGTAGGCTGAAACAAGAGGATATGGGGTTGTAGCCAGCCTCAGCTTCTTAGTGAGGCCCTCTGCAACTTAGTAAAACCCTGTTTCAAAATAAAGAATAAAAATTTGGGCCTGGGGGTATAACTAGGAGGTAGAATGCCCCTGGGTCCAATCCCCAGCACCACAGAAGAAAAAAAGAAAGATTCATTCTAATTACAAGTGAATAAATGTGATGATATAGAAAAGTTCTACTACATTTTAGTTACCTCAAAGTGAATGCATCAGACTTCTAAGAAAAAATTATATCACTATTATTATGAAGGAAAGAAGCTTTTGCTTTTTTTTTTTTTTTTTTTGGTGGTACTGGGGATAAAACCCTTTTACCGCCGGCCTACACTCACAGACCTACTTTTTTATATTTTATTTGGAAACAGGGTCTCTTAAGCCAGTGCTTGTCCCATTAAGATGTATGACTACAATACACCAATAAAATAAAAAAAATATTGGTATTCTCACATATGTACCTAATGCCACTAGAAGTGTTTCCTTCATTAATTCTTAATCTTCTTCCCTCTACCTTCCACAATAGCACTTCCATCGCTTCACTAAAGCTTCTCCTTCATTATCTAAAGTTTTCTTTATATCCCAATTAGTCCCTAGCTTCTGCATATAGAGGAAACATATGATCCTTCACTTTTTGTGACTGGTTAATATCGCTCAATATAATGTTCTCCAGGTCCATCCATTTTTCTGGAAATAACATAATTTGTTCTTGTTTATTGCTTATTCTTGTTTATTTATGAGTAGAATTTCATTGAATGTATATCTCATGATCTTATAATATATCTTATTTTATAATCCACCTGGGTTGGTTTCATAATTTGGCTATTATTGATTATGCTTCTATAAACATGAATACACATTTGTTACTATAACATTCTGATTTCAGACTCTTTGGAATATAATAGAGTGATATAGCTGAATTATGTGGTAAGTTCATTCTCAGTTTACTGAGGCATCTGCACACTGATATTTATAATAGCTTCAATTTGCAATCCCATCCATAATGTAGAAGGGTTCCTATTTCCACACATACTCACAAACATTATTGGCACACCATATTGTTGTTTGACTTCATGATGGTCATTCTGATTGGGGTTGAATGGAATTACAGTGTCATTTAATTTACATGTCTCTGACCAGTAATGATGTTTAACAATTTTTACATGTTCATTGACCACTTGTATTGCTACTTTTGTGAAGTGTCTTTTTAGTTCAATTGCCCAATTCTTAATTAGGATTTTTGTTTTTGTCAGTGTGTGTGTGTGTGTTTGTGTGTGTGTGTGTGTGTGTGTGTGCATGTGTGTGTGTGTGTGTTTGTGTGTGCTAAGTCTTTTTAAGTACTTTGTATACTGTAGATATTAGTCATAAATCAGAGAAATCCCTACTAATAATCTCTCACTCTTTTATATCTTTCTTTAGATTAAAGCTTTCCTTTGATGAGCAGAAACATTTTAGTTTAATGTCATCCCATTTATTAATTACTGTTTTAATTTTATGAGCTGTGAGGATCTTATTGAGGAGGTTTTTGCCTGTGTATATATGAAGGAGTGTTAGATTTATGCCCTTCTCTAGTAATTTCAAAATCTTTGGTCTAATTTTTAGGTCTTTGTCTATCTTGAATTTACTCTTGCGCAGGGACTTGTTCTGTTTTTAGGAGGAATTCTTGAAGTTTTTTCCCATTTAATATGATGTTGGCTGTAGGCTTATTGTAGATTGCCTTTAAATGTTGAGATATGTTCCTTCTATTCAGATTCTCTGCAGTGCTTTTATTATGAATGAATATTGGATTTTATCAAATGCTTTTTCAGAATGTATTGAAATGATCTGTGAGTTTTGTCCTTTGATTCTGTTTATATGATGAATTACATAGATTGATTTTCATATGTTGAGCCAGCCTTGCATCCCTGGGATGAACCCTACCTGGTCATGATGTATGATTTTCTTTATGTGATTTTGAATGCATGTTGCTATTATTTTGTTTAGCAGTTTTGCATTCAAATTCATCAAAGATATAGGCCTGTAGTCCTCGTTTCTTGAACTATCTTTATTTGGTTTTGGTATTAATGTGATGTTGGCTTTATAGAATGTATTTGGGAGAGACCTGTTTTTTGTTGTTGTTGCTTTTTTGTTTTGTTTTGTTTTTTCTATTTCAAAAAATAGATTGAGGAGTTTGGTATTAGCTCTTCCATAAAGGTTTTATAGGATTCACTTGAAAAACCATCTGGTCCTGGACTTTTCTTTGATGGTAGGATCTTTATTGCTGTTTTGATCTCTTTGATTGTTACTTATTGGTTTAAATTTTCTATATCTTCTTGACTCAGTATAGGAAGGTTGTATTCATTTAGAAATTTGTCAATTTCCTCCAGATTTTCCATTTTGTTGGAGCATACTTTTTCAAAGTAGTTTCTGATAATACTCTGGATTTCTAAACTGTCAGTAGTAATAACTCCTTTTTATCTATTATCTTCATAATTTGGGTGGCTTCTCTCTTTTTTTAATTAGGTTAGCTAGTTGTTTGTCTATCTTGTTAATTTTTTCAAGAAACCAGCTTTTGGTTTTGTTGATTTTCTGTATTTTTTTATTTTCTACTTCATTAATTTCTGCTCTGATTTTAATAATTTTCTGTCTTCTACTGGCTTTGGGGGGGTTCAATTGTTCCTGCTTTTCAAGGGCTTTGAGGTGTATCATTAGGTTATTTATTTGATGATTTTCTATTTTTCTTATGTGAGCACTCAGTGCTATAAATTTTCCTCTTAATACTGCCTTCAAAGTATCCCAGCAGTTTTGATATGTTGTATCTTTATTTTTGTTTGTTTATATAAATTTCTTGATTTGACCTCTTATGTCTTCTATGACCCATTCTTCATTTAGAAGTGTGGTGTTCAGTCTCCACATGTTCATGTAGTTTCTTTAGGTCTTTTTATAGTTGATTTCTAACTTAATTCCATTATGGCCTGAAAAGACACAAGGAAGTATGTCACATTTTTCTAAATGCTAGTGTCCACTTTGTGGCCCAGGATGTGACTGATTTTGGAGAAGGTTCCATGAGCAGCTGAGAAAAATGTTAACTCCACTGTAGTTGGGTGAAATATTCTATATATGTCCAAGAGGTCCATTTGATTCATGGTGTTCTTTAGTTCTGAGGCATCTTTACTGACCTTTTCTCTAGAAGATTGTTCTAATGGTGTGAGGAGGGTATTGAAGTTTCCCAGTATTATTGTTTTGAGATTTATGTGTGGCTTAATGTCACAGAGAGTTTGTTTTATGAAAGTAGCTGCACCTATGTTTGGGACATAAATGTTGATTATTGTTATTTCCTCTTGCTGCATTGTTTCTTTTACCAGTAAAAAATGACTTTCTTTGTTTCTTCTAATAAGCATGGGCTTGAAGTCTAACTTGTTTGATATCATAGTTGCTACTCCTGCTTGCCTTAGAGTTTCATTGGCATAGATTACTTTGCTCAAGCCCTTTAGCTTAAGTTTTTTTTTTTTTTACTATCTTTATTGTAAAGTGTGTTTCTTGCAAGCAGCAGGTAGATGGGCTCTGTTTTTTAATCTATTTTGCCACTTTATGTCACACACACAAAAAAAAAAGAACAAAAAACACCAACAATCCCAATAATGAACTAATGCATTTCTACAAATAAATGACTATTCAGCAGTCTCTCTGTGTGTAGATACCAAGTGCCTCCAGCACTTTTTCCTCTGTGAGTCTGGTTTTCTGAGTTTTCTCAGTCTATGCAGATGGTGGATGTCAATGGAGCTGGATTTAATATTGAGAGCAGGACACCCTCCACACTTTCTACTGATTTGGAGTCTAAGTATCTCCCTGCCTCTGTTGGTAGTGTATGCCTCTCAGACCAAACTCAAGGTAGGAGTCTCTGTTCACAGCTAGGACTAGCCTAGTATGACTTCTGCCTATTTACCACAATTGGCATGTCTGCGGTGTTCCTGGAGATTCTACTCATTGGGTTTAGTGTTAAGTGTAATACTCCCCCCACGCTTCCTGCTGCTCAGAGTCTGAGTTTGTATGAGCTTCTGATATGATGAACAGCAGATCCCACTTGCACTTTCTCTGGGTTCTTCTCTGAATAACCATGACTTCACTTACTGTGTGCTGGATCTTTGGAGGGTGTGGTAATCTCAGCTGCCACCACTCCTTCCCTGGGTTGTATAGTAAAGTCTCAGACCCAGGGAGTTAGTAGCAGCTGCACAAGACCCTGAGGGTGCCAGGCAGGGCATTTTCCTTCAGGGAAGCTATGGAAATTGAGTGTCAGCAGTATTGATAGACACTGCTTTACTCGGTTGTCATCTCCCCTATCCTCCTCATTACGTCTTCTTGGTGGATTTTTTTTTTTTTGGTAAGAAATGATTCACTTTATCTCATCCAGGAAGTTTTACCTTAAGTCTGTTTCCCCTCATATTCCTAAAAACAGTCTGCTAATATATGTCTCTGCCATGTTCAATGGTAGCCCATGCACCCACTTCTACAAAAATGATTTGCAAACTCACAGATTCCATAGGTATGTTTATGCTGGCAAGTTCCTGTATCCCCACAGAATCCTGGTGGAATGGTTTGTAAGTTCATGTTCTGGAGGAGTGCCATCTTGTTTTTGCAGAAAAGAAAATTCATCTGCAGCCATAGGACTTCACTAGGCAGTTAGACTGCTTTGTCTGTGGCATCACAGTGGTCTTGATAAGGTGGTTTGTATCCACTGGGATCACTGTAGAAAGTTTCTGTCATTTTTTGGTTCAAGTTCAACTGTAGCTGCAAGATGGGGAGTTGCAGTCTTGAGATTTTTGAGCCTGGAGAGAATAACATGATTTCTTTTTGATAATGGTTTTCTGTAATCACTGCTTTGATAAGATTTTGCTTCTTCTTTTTGCAGTTGGTCTATGAGAGCTGATAGTCATGGCATCAGTTACACTGAGCATGGTCTCACCAAGATGGCTCCTCCTCTTCTTTCTGCTCACCAGATAAGATGCATGAAGCTCTTTTTAGTCCATAGTTCTCTGTACTGCATCCAATTCAACAATATTTTGACTTTTCTTCTTCTGTTGAGTTTTGAATATTTCTATTTTCTTGCCAAGAAGTATTCTTCATACTGGTTCAGTTCTTAGTCTCAGAGCAACTGAAATTCTCTGTCTTACACTACTTTGCCATATTTAAGTCTGCATAATAATTTAAAATAAAACTTTAATTAGATATGTCAATCAACATATAAAATATAGAAAATTTATAAGAAATTTAAACTATTGTGCATAAAAATGTGGAAAACTAAAATTAGCCTAATATTAAAGGTTCTACTATGGTGACTGATGTATGGTTAGTAACAGTTATTGTATTCTTGAAAAATCCAAAGACTAAATGCTTTTAATAATACCACAAAAATGAAAGCTGTGTGAGTAACACAATGGTTAATTAACTAGATTTGTCAAACAAAATGTATAAAAACGTCAATATATATTGTACAGAATAAATGAGCACAGTTTTGCCTGCCAAATTTAAAAATAGTAATACGAATTAAAATGTTTTGAAAGTTATGATGTTATATTATTCTATGTGAAACCAAAAGTAAAAAATGAGTGTACATTTTAATACAATTAACAGAATTGTTAAAACTAAAAATTTTAATTTTTTTAAAATTCAATAGTTTGAATTAGTATATCAAATGTCAAGAATCTACAACCTGAATAAATTTTCAAAACTTTTCAATAATGAAAATATTTCAAAAAATAAGTTCACTTAAAATTAATTGTTCTGATTACAATTATACATTTTCTATTAACAGTATTATTTTCTAGTTATACTTTTGAATACTATAAACTTTAAGTTACTTAAATTTTTCAAAATCATTTTGGCCCAAAAATTATCATAAAATAGTATTTTAGTGTAATTTAGGAAAATATATACACATCTTCTTTCAATGATATCAAATAAATTTGACAGTTGTATTTTTACTTACATTTATTTGGTCTGTCAAAAACAATTTTTATAAGAACAAGTAAAACTATGTAAAATGTATAATGTTTATGGCAAAATCAATTCAAGAAAATTTAATATATTCATGACTTCATCAAAACTCATTTGAGAAAGTGAAGAAAAATTGTAGATTATATAAATTGAGAGGAATATTCTTTCTAGTGAAAAGATTTTTACAAATTTAAAAAATCTTGACATTCTTTCCAACAAATAACCCATTTACAAATAAATTGAGTATTTAGACTAATTCATTTTAATTTACTCAGAATAGCACCTATGTCTTGTTTAGCTTCTGTCTTACTAAAATGAAATTGCTTTTCTAAAACTAGTCTGATTCCATGAATTCAGTGCATATTCATTTCAATTATTGCAGCTAAATTGAATGTGGTTTACTCTAGCAATACCAGTCATTTTTATGCACATTTACAATACTCTATTTACTTAAGTACATCTTCCTGCTTATTGTCTTTAGATAATTTATTACCTGTCATAATGATATTCTGAAACTCATGAGAATTGTGCATCTGTTTTTGCCTATTTATTGTTCCTAATTAATCTACAGAATGTCAGAAGATTGTGAAAAATATGTAAAACAAAAATAATTTTTCTAGAGACAATATTAATTAACATATTGCTTATTCTTAATTTTTATAACATGGTAACAAGTGCTCTTTTCTGCCTGTCACAATTTATTTTCTGCTGTGATCTTCTGCAACATTTTATGTATGTTCCAAATTTATCATTATCATAACATAGCATAAAATATTTTTAAATATTACAGCTTGAGAAAATTAAAATCCAGGAAGTCCAAATAAAAAGTGTATAGTAAATCAGTTATGTTCTTTCAGGTTTGTCTGACTACACACAGACAGACAGACAGACAGACAGACACACACACACACACACACACACACACACACTCACAGAGAGAACAGTGTACTCATTTTATATTTTATTTCATTTATATTTTATTTTATTCATATGAAATTATATATATATGTGTGTGTGTGTGAGTGTGTGTGTGTGTATGTGAGTTAAGATACATATATGAGCACATCTCCCTGTATACCTTATACATATATTTTAACTAACATATACATATGTATATAAATATACAAATATAAAAATAAAAAGATTCAGCAATGTTTTAATGCCATATGCAGTATACAGGACTGTTAAACTCATTACTTGAGGATGAAACAAAAATGTTGGTATTGGGGAATGTGATTCTTTATTTGACATTATCATTCATTATGTATATAATAAAGTCCATTTAAGTTATTTGAACTAAAGATGACAGAATTTATATTGCACAGAGAACATTTTATATGCTAACTAGCAAAAGAAAAAGTAAATGGCTCGTAGTTAAACTTCTCATAGCAGGTGTGGAGACTATTAGACAAAAGTGATTGATAAAATATTCAAGAAAGCATAAATGCTACCAAATCCTATCATCAAACTATTTTTTAAGCCACCAGAACAAAAACATTTCTACTGCATAATCCACATATTAAATTTTAGGGAAGTACATGGAAAAGAACTATGGTCAAACTTCACATAATTCAAAACAGAAAGATCTCATAACATAGAAAACAAAACAAATTCAAAAGAAGGTAAGTAATGATTCTTACACTTCATCCAATTAAGTCTAAGTAGTTAACAATGATTATCATTAGAAATAGTAATGAAAGAGAAACCATTTATTTTTGTAGAATAATAATGTCTTATAAGCAGATGAAATCAATTACTTGTACAATTAGTAATGAGAAACAATTATGATGATCCTAGCACAATAAGTATCTCTTCTTTTGCTACCCAGTATCCATGATGACAACTTGACTTAACTTTGGAAATCCATCAGAAACCTGAGCATAAGTCCACTGAAATCAAAATCCAAAAACACTGAAACACTTTGGCTCAGAATACCCCCCCCAAAAAAAATACTTAGAAATAAACCTGACCAAGGAGGTAAAAACTCTCTACAAAAAATTATAAAAAAACTAAAAAAAAGAGATGAAAGAAGGCATTAGGAAATGGTAACATCTTTCATGTTCTTGGATAGGCAGAATAAGTATTATAAAAATGGCCATTCTTCCAAAAGTGATCCACAGATTCAGCGCAATACCCATTACATTACCAATTTCATTCCTCATGGACATAGAAAAATCAGTTTTTAAATTCATTTGTAACAACAACAACAAAAAAAAAACCAAAATAGTCAAAGTAGTTCTCAGCAATAAGAATTCTGCAGGAGAAATCACAAAACCTGACTTCAAATTATAATACAAAGCCGTAGTAATAAATCAACATGGTAATGGCACAAAAACAGACACATAGAACAATGGAACAGAATAGAAGACTCAGAAACAAATCTACACACTTGCTAACAATTGTTTTTGGACAAATCGACCAAAAACATACACTGAAAAATAAACTAGCTTCCTCAACAAATGGTGTTGGTAAAACTGGTTAACCATATATAGAAAATGGATATAAAACCCACCTTCCCTTCTACACAAGAGTAATTCAAGATGGATCAGACTTGGAAATTAGAGCAAAGACTTGCAGCTCCTTGAAGAGAGCATAGTCCCAACAGTTCAACACATAAGCATAGGTAAAAACTCTCACAATAAGATGTCAAAGGCACAATAAATTGGAAAGATGATTATTACATTGGATTGCATGAAGCTGATGAGCTTCTCTAAAGCAATGCAAACTATCAAGAACCTCATTATAGGGCAGAAAGAATGGGAGAAAATTTTTGCCAACTATTCCTCTGATAGAGGACTAATATCTAGAATGTACAGAGAACTGAAGAAACTCAACCACTGCTAAGAAAACAATCCAATAAAAACTGGGAAAATGAACTAAATAGAAATTTCATAAAAGAAGAAATTCAAATGACCAATAAATGTATGAAGAAATGTTCAACATTATTAGCAGTCAGAAAGATGCAAATAAGAACTATCCTGTGATTTCAAATAACTCCAACTAGAATGATAGAATGATAATCATTCAAAATACAAACAATTAATGCTGGTGAGTATGTGATAAATAGTCACTCTTTAGCATATAATTTTTGTTTTGTTTTTGTTTTTGTTTTGGTGGTACTGGGGTTGTTGGAAACCCTTCTATCTCTGGGCTACACTCCCAGACCTATTTTATATTTTTATTTGGAAACAGGGTCTCTTAAGCCAGTGAGGGTGGCTTCAAACCTGTGTGATCCTCTTGTCTCCACCTCCCAAGCATGGTGATTACAAGTGTGTGCCACCACACCCGGCTGGCAGATAGGTTTTATATCCTAGAATATTCAAAATTCAAAATGTGGTGAGAAAGTTGAGGCAACTTTATTTAGTGTAAGTTCTCATTATTTTTGTTGTTTCTTTTATAGATAATGTTACATCTTTATCATTTTAAAGGTTTCTTAAAATCAAAAGATGTTTTTGTATGCCTTATGATAACTACAAAAAACTATAATAGAAAAATGACAAATAGTCTACTAGTAAGAAAGCAATTAAAACATAGTAAAAAATAAATTATTTAAACACTAAGAAGACTACAGGAGAGAAAGAAAGATAGACACTACAATAAAACTAGAAAGCAAATTACAAAATGTTCATTTAGCAAGACCTTACCTATTAATAAATAAATTAAACTGTAAGTAAATTAAATTCTTCTAATAAAAGATATAGAATAACTGTGTGGATACATAAAATGTAAGAATGAACTGCCCATAGTTTATAAGAAAATTTGCCTCTAAAAACACACATAGATGAGACTTTTAGGGATAAAAAGGGATTTTTAATAAAAATTAAATTCCAAGAAAAGCAAATGTAGTCATATTCAGATTAAATAGACTTTAGAAGTAATGATAAGAAAAAGAAAGTCATTAAAAGATGAAAAAGAGGTCAATTGGCAAGAGGCAATACCAATTTTAAATATATATGCAACTAATATTGGATCATTAAAATATGAAAAGCATACCTTAGCCCTTGTAATCCCCGCACTTGGGAGGCGGAGACAGGAGGATCGCGCAGGTTCGAAGCCAGCCGTGCTGGCGTAAGAGACCCTGTTTCAAAAATATAAAATAGGTCTGGGAGTGTAGCCCAGAGGAAGGAGGGCTTCCAGGAACCCCGGTACCACCAAAAAAAAAAAAAAAAAGCATACCTTGATTTCTACTTCAGTGGTTTCAATGCTTTTGGATTCCATATATGGGTAAGAGCATGCAGTCCTATTTTCCTGTTGTTTGAATTGTTTCATTTGGCATGATGTTGTGTTGATTCTTATGTGTAAAAAGTCTTTCAATCACACCCCTTTCCCCAACCTGCAATCGTTATCATCAAATTTTAACCCAACCTTCAGAATATATCCGAAATCTAACTTTGTGACACTACTTTCTTCTGAAGTTGTCCCAATACTTAGGATAGACCTAGGTGTGCATCACTACATGAATGAATAAAAAAGAAGTAGTACATACACACAATGGATTTTACTCAGCTATAAAGAAAAACAGAATATGTCATTTGCCTAAAAGTGGATGGAACTAGAGAATAATATGCTAAACATTCCTCTTAACACTGTGTTCAAAGTGTCCCATAGATATTGGTAAGTTGTTTCTCTATTTTAATTTAATTCCAGAAATTTATTTATTTCTCATCTAATTTCTGATCTTACCCACTCATCATTCAGTAGTGTTTCATTCAATCTCCATGTATTTAAACAGTTTGTTTTGAGTTGCCTGTTGTTAATTTCTACTTTAATTCCATTATTTTCTGAAAAGATGAAGGGAATTATATTACATCTTTTGAATTTGCTGGTGCTTGCTTTGTGGCACAGGATGTGATCTCTTTTGGAGAAGGTTCCATGGGCTGCTGAGAAGAATGTGTATTCTGTTTTTCCTGGTTGAAATATTCTGTATATGTCTATTAGGTCCATTTGGTTTATGGTTTTCTTTAATTCTGAAGAGTATTCATCTTTTGCCTTGAAGATCGATCTACTGGTGTGAGAAGTGTGTTGAAGTCTCTCAATATTATTGTGTTTGGGTATATTTGAGATCTGATGTGCAGAAGGGATTGTTTTCCAAATGTGGCTGCCCCCACATTTAGGGCATAAACATTTACTATCATTATATCTTCTTGGTGAATTGTTCCTTTTAACAAAAGGAAGTGCCCTGCTTTGTCTCTTTTGATGTGTTTTAGCTTATCATCTGTTTTGTTGGATATCAGCATTGCTACCCCTGCCCATTTTTGGTCTCTATTAGCATGGTATATCTTTATATATCCTTTCACTTTCAGTCTGTGAATGTCTTTGACTGTAAGGCGAGTTTCTTGCAAACAGCATATATTTGGATTATGTTTTCTAATCCATGTTGCCAATCTATGTCTTTTGATTGGTGAGTTAAGTCGTTTGATGTTCAGAGTTAATATTGAAATATGATTTTTGTTTCCAGTCATTTTGTGTTCTGTCTTCTGTTTTGTATCCTCTTATCTCTTCTTTACTTAGATGCCCTGCTGATCACCTTCATCTCTTCTCTGGTTCTGGAGTCTGCTTCTTTTTTTGTTTCTTTGTGGTTTATTTCTTTATGTATTTTCTCTAGTGTTGGCTTTGAAATCATAAACTTTTTGAGGTTCTGCTTATCTTGAACACTTTTGTTTCTCCATCAATTTTGAACAATAGTTTTGCTGTATATAGCAATTTTGGTTGGAAGTTGTTTTCTTCCAGGGTCTGGATCACATCATACCAATTTCTCCTAGTATTCATGACTTGGGTTGTATAGTATGGGGTGTTTTTTTTTTTTTATTGTTTTCCCTCTATATGTCACCTGTCCTTTTGTTCTCACTGCTTTTAAGATTCTTCCCTTGGCCTCTATGTTGCTCATTTTGATTGTTATATGATGTGAAGAGGTTCTTCTTTGATCTTGTCTTAATGGTGTTCTGTATGTCTTCTGGACATGAAGATCCAAGTCTCTTTCCATGTTTGGAAAATTCTCTGAAATTATTTCTTTGAAGAGATTATGATTGTCCTTGGTCTGTACCTCAATCCCTTCTTCAAAGTCTTTTATCCATAAGTTGGGATGCTTCATGTTGCCCTATACTTGTTGGATGTTTAGGTTTTGTTGATATAGTGACTTCTGTATGCTGTTGACTGTGTTTTCAGTTATGGATGAACAATATCAATACAAAGTTATAAAAATGTGCTCACCACATAAAATATTGACCTCTTCAAATCCAGAAATAAATTATAATAAATCAATTGCTTGAAGAGTCAGGGGCAAATTATAAGGTATTGCTAAATTGTTAGCTAAAATTTATAGAAATATGTAAAAAGAAAAGATGTCTAATAAGCCAAAAATTAATATAAAATAGACTTTTTAATCATAATTACCCTAAAACTAACAGTAAAACAGAAAAAGTAAAAATAATATAAGGATCAGAAACAGAAAAGGCCAAAAAAATAGAAACAATTGAATATAAACTTCATGTACCAGGCCAAATGGTAATTTCAATATGTCATTTGATCACAACTGAATTAAGTTAGAAATAAATAAAAAACACAAACTCTCTGGTGAGTTTTCTCAATACTTTAAAGTTAATTACAAAATTGTAAGTAATAAGTTGCTCAAAAATAAATTACAAAGTAAAAACATTTCAGAAATCAGTAAACATATAAAAAAATACATACAAATTTCTGAGATGCTTTAACGGTAAGAAGGAAGTTAATAGCTTTAAGTGTTTATATTGGGTTATAATGAGAACTAAAAGTGTTTCTAGGCATTCACTTTAAGAAAACAAAAAAAGAAGGGCAAATTTAAACAAACAATACATCAGAGAAAGGAAATAGAACATTAAATTTTAAAACATAAAAAAAGGGAGTTTGAAGAAAAATGGTGACTGTGGGATGAAGCACATCTTAGTTGCTGTAACAAAAATTAATTACTGAGAAGGTAGCTCCTTGACAGGAAAAATAAAGCATCAAAGATACACATGAACAAAAATACAAAATGGGGAACCTCAGCAAAATAAAATCTAGTAGTCAGAAAAGGAGATAGCACAAGCATGACTGATCTAGTGAATGCCACTGCTACAAAGGCCACACCATCTTGGTTCACCTGCCTACATTGGGTCTGCTGGCTCTGTGGCCCCAAGAAATCACCTGCAAGGAAGCCAAGAGTTTGAGGTGAATTAATTGGTGGCAGAACCCTCTCATCTTAATCCATTAGCACCTCATTTCAGAGATGAATAAAAAGATCTGGTAGTCTGCATGCTTACCAGAAACTTGCACCTGCAGCAGCACATTCTGCCCTTCAGAGATCCAAAGCCTGCTGGACAGAAAGTTAATTGCTCTTCTCAGTGGGAGACTACCCAGGGCAGCCACAGGGATCCCAGTGGTCTGAAATTTTTCATTCTACCCTGAGGAGGTTGAATTATAACCTACAGAGATACAGGAGAGACCCATAGTGCACAGACTAAAGTACCTATAAAAGGTACTATGAAAAAAACAATGTATTCTTCATAGACCAAAAACATGAGTCATGAATTTCATGAATAGCAAAAGCAATTCTCAGAAATAAGAACCATACAGGAGGCATCACAAATTCTGACTTTAAATTATACTACAGAGCTATAGTAAATATATAAGAGTATGGATTTGGCACAAAAACAGGCACATAGGCCAATGGAACATAATGGATGATACAGAAATGAACCCACATGCTTATAGTCAATTGATCTCTGACAAAGTGGCCAAATATATATCCTGGAGAAAAGACAGCCTTATCAACAAATGTTGGTGGGTTGGCTATTCATTTGTAGAAAAATGGAATTAAATCTTTATCTCTCATATTGTACAGAATTAAACTAAGGAAGTATCAAAGACCTGGAGTTAGTCCAGAGACTATGAAGCTATAAAAGGAGAAAATAGGTTCAACACTTCAACATATTGGCACAGGTAGTAACTTCCTCAACAAGACCTCCAAAGCTTAGGACATTAAAACAAGAATTAACATGTTGGATGGCATCAAAATAAAAAGGTTTTGTTAATAAAAATAAATCATCAAGAGTCTAAAGAGAAAGCCTACAGAACTGGAGATTTTACTAGCTATCTCCCAGTAGAGAGCTAATATCCATAATATAAAAATAACTTATCAGACTTTACACTAGAAACACAAATAATCAATAAATTGCAATCAATAAAATTGCAGCTGAATTTAATAGACACTTTACAAAAAATGAGATACAAATGGCTAATAGATTCATAAAAAATGTTCAACATTATTAGCAATCAGGGAAGTGCAAATCAAACCTACACTGATATACCATCTAACCCCAATCATAATGGCAAGCATAAAGAAGTGAAATAACAATAAATATTGGTAAGGATGTGGAAAAATTGGAACTCTTCTACACTGTTAATGAGAGTGCAAACTAGTTCTGCCACTAAGAAGATCAGGGTGGAGATTGCTAAGAAAACTGATAGATTCACCTTACAATGCAGTTATAAAACTACTGGGTATCTTTCCAAAGGGTCCAAACTAGAGAACTAGAGTAATATATGCACACCCATGTTCATAGCAGCATAACTCACAACAGCAAAACTATTGTGAACCAACCAAAACTATGGAAACAACTTATGTGTCCATCAACACATGAATGGATTACAAAATTATGGGAAATACACACAATGTAAACTCTACTCAGTAATTAAGAAAAACAAAGTTACATAATTCATAACAAAATGGAAAGACCTGTAAAACATTATGTTAAGTGAAATTAGCCAAGCATAGGAAAAGAGGGATATATATTTTCTCTAATATGCTCCAGCTAGGGAGTGTTTGGGATATTTAGAGGGACTCTAGATCATAGAAGAGATCCTCAGTGGATCCAGGGAGGAAGGAGAAGGAAGGTGGAAAACTGAAGTTCATTAATAAAAATATTATGTGTACACATGTGAATATAACAGTGTCCGTCTGGATACTTGGTATTAAGAGGATGGGGAATGGGGAGGTAAGGGTAAGACAAAGTACTATGTGAATGTATGCCATTGGTAGACTTAAGAAGAAAATGGCACCTGTGGAACATGGCACATCTCAGTAGCTGTAACCAAAAAAATCAACTACTGAGAAGGCTGATCCTTGACAAGAAAAACAAAGCATCAAAGATATTTACAAATGAAAACACTTAAAAGGGAACCATGGAGTAATACAATCCAATACTCAGAACAGGAAATTCACAGCAAAGAGCCAAAGTGTGCAACTGACCTGGTGTGGCAGCCTGCACTATCTCAGGCCACCAGTTTAAACCATGACTGTCAGTTCCACAGCCCCGAGAAAATTTGGCATGTAAACAAAAGACTTAAAGTGCATTAAAGAGTGACAGAGCAACATCTTAAGTGAACATAACCATGCTTCAAGAATGTAGAAAAAGATCCCAAAGCCCTCGCCAGAACCTGGTACCCAGAGGTGCACTGAGCCCTCCAGAGACCATGTTTACCATATTTCTCAGTGTAAAACTTCCCAGAGCAGCCCCAGGGTCCCTGGCATTCTAAGACCTGGTGACCCACCCCTGATTTTGTCAAGTTGTAACCTACAGTGATATAGGAAAGGCCCATACTGGCCAAGGTGTAGTACCAGCCAAGGGTCACATGGCATTGTTCCAGGATTACGGTGAACACCCTTTGCTGGTTCAGACAGGAAGGTGAAGGCTCAGGGCTGTAAGGCACAGATCTCAAGGCCAGAGAGTGCAGACCCTAGGGCCACAAAGTGCAGAGCCCAGGGCCAAAGAGTGAAGAGGCCAGAGTCAGAGAATACAAAGCCCAGTGCTGGAAAGCACAGAGCCCAGAGTGGAAAAAGGCAAAACACTGTGCTTACACAAAATTCATTCACATTGACACCCACTGCCCTGACACATGAGCACAAAGCAGAGAGAGGCTAGAGAGGGGTGCAACCACTCATAGAGTGGGTCCAAAAGCTGAAAATATGTTATGAAGCAAACAAGAGATTTTAGAACATACTCCAGTATCTGCTATAGTGAACAGACATTATATGTGCCCTATATGTATAAATTAGCAGTATGGCATTTTTTTTCTTTCTCACTGTTGCTGGTTTTATTTTTTGTTTTGTTTTGTTTGTCTTTGATTTACTCTTATAATTGTTAGTTTTTGCTTCTTGTTTTGTTATTTTGTGCATGTTTGTTTGCTCCCTCCTCATTACTTTTACAAGCTTCCTCCCTCTATCCTCTCTATTCCCTTTTCTTAAATTTTTTCCCTTACCCTTGTTTTATATTCAAGCTATTTCATATCTCCTTACCTAAACACTCTATGCTAACCACAAGAATATTAGTATATAATTCTCATCTCAACCAGACACTAACTTATTGTACTTAAATTCTTACTCAAGTTACTCATAACTTCTATTTCATTCTACTCCTGTACAAATTACCCCAGTCCCCCCCCCACCACTTAACCCTCACCATTGAAAACAATACTACTTACCTATGCATGAACCTTCTGACACCTCTACATCCTTACTGCTAATATTGGATCAGACTGGTTATCAATAGGAAGGACAACCAGACAATAAAGATAAACTAACCACAGCTAATAGAAGGAAGTACTCAACAGACAGCTCATCAAGGTTTAAAAAGCACTCATAATCTACAAACTATTCTGCCCACATCACTGAGCTGACTTTTTATAAAGAGAGTGGCAGAAAGAACACCTGACGTTAATACCTGAACCCATCAATATCACCATTATAGCAAGCAGAGGGAACCCCAGAGTAACTCAGTCTTGAATGTATGCCATTTTAATTATCCATGTTATGATGTGTTAGTATAATGCACCAATAAAAATAAATAAAACATGAAGGAATATGGATAAAAGAAAATTTTGTGAGATAAATATTGATTATCTAAGAATAAGTTGATAATTTTTTGAAAATTAATTTTTAAAAATATATTAACAGATAGGAGAAAATGGTGACTGTTGGATGCAGCACATCTCAGTAGCTGTCACTAACAAAAATCAACTACGGAGAAGGCAGCTTCTTGACAAAAAATAGCAGCAAATATACATACAAACAAAAAACAAAAAAAGGGAAACACAGTGAAATAAAATCCATAAGTAAGAAGCTGAAATTGATAGCAAAAAATCCAAGCATGTGACTGACTTGGTGTGGCAGCCAGTGCCATCTCAGGCCACCTGCTTGAACCATGACTGCCAGCTCTGCAGCATCAAGAAATTTAGGCAAGAAAATCAAGGACTTAAAGTGAAGTAAGCAGCAGGAGAACTCCATCATCTTCAGTGACCAGTACCATGCTTAGGAACAGAGAATAAGATCCAAAAACCCATGTGCTCACCAGAATCCAGCACCTACAGTAGAACACTGTGTTCTCCAGAGAACCCAGGTCCACAGGACAGTAAGTTAACCACATTTCTCAATGGACAACCACCCAGAGCAACCCCAGGGACCCCAGTGGGCTAAGGTCTGATGGGCCCACCCCTGAGGTATTTGGGTTATAACATAGAGACACAGGGCACCGTACCCACATAGGGTCACCGGGGATCATTCTGAGATTATACTGGACATCCTCTGCCAGTGAAGGTAATGAGGTGCAGACCCAGGGACAGAAAGCGAAGAGCCCAGGGCTGGAAAGCAAAGACCCCTAAGCTTATATGGAATTCATTTATGGTGACCCCCACCACATTGACACCTAGCATAAGGCAGTAAGAGACAAAAGAGGGGCACAAATACTCATAAAGTGGGTCCAAAAACTGACAATAGGTTATGAAGCAAATGAGAAATATTGGAACATGCTCCAGAATCTACTATAGTGAACAGACATTAAACAGGCCATATATGTGTAAAGTGGCATTGGGTTTTTTTCTTCGTCACTGTCACTAATTTTTTTTGTTGAATTTGTCTTTGATTTACTCTTATTATTATTAGTTTTAGTTTCTTGTTTTATTATTTTATTCATATTTGTTTTGCTCCATCCCCAATTATTTTTATAAGCTTCCTTCTTCTATCTTACCTACTCTCTCAAAATTTTTCCCTTTCTGTAACTCATTGTTTTATATTAAAGCTAATTTATATCTGCATACCTAAATATCCTATACTAACTATAAGAATCTTACTATATCACTATCTCCCATCTCAACCAGACACTAACTTATTATACAAATTTTTACTCAACTTAATCATATGCTCTACTTATCCTCCCTCTTAATCATCACCATGGAAAACAATACTACTTCCCCATGCATGAACTTGCTGTCACCTCTAAATACCTATGGCTAACTTTGGATCAGAGATGTAATCCACAGGAGAGAACAGCTGGACAATAAAGATTAACTAACCACAGCCTATAGAAGAAATCACTCAACAGAACACACATCAAGATTTAAGAAAAAGCATAGGTCACAAACTATTCTGTCCACACTGCTGAGCTGACTCTTAATCTACTGGAAGACAGAACACCTCACTTTAACACCTGAAACCTATCAGTGCCATCATAACAGCCAGAAGAAGGTCAGAGAAATTCAGTATTGACAATCTACAGGTAGAACAGCAGTGGAGTGATAGTAGAAACAGTCTTAATGAAGAAAAATAGACAAGTGCATGGAGTTATGTTATTCCACAACTAAGGAAGTTCAAACAAATTACATGTTAATGGCATAAAAATATAATATCTCAAAGTAAATATTTTCATGTGAAATTATTTTGAAGGAATGATGTGTACATACTGGATATTTTTTGTATTTTTTAATTTAAGAATTTAATATTGATATTTATAATTTTAGATCAACCAATGATAGAATGCTTATGTGATTATTTTATTTTTATTTTATTCAGTCTAATGTATATTTTTTCTTGTATACAGATAAGTTATATACTTAATAAAACAGGTAATAATCACAGAAGGAGAAGAAAAAGCACATAAAGACCCTGAGCCCAATCACTGAAATTGTGTAGTCAACAAAGCACTACTTTATAATGTGAAGTGAATTTCTAAGCTAATCATAGCAAGCTCACAATGCTAATTAAAATATTACCTACCTTCTTCCCAAAGGCATTTATACATGAAAAATACTGATTATTTTTAAGACTTATAGTTTGAATGATAGTTATTTGTGGAATTTTTATAAAATTATTTGTCATCAATATCACTGCCTTAATCTAGAAAAGACTAAATGTTACACGTCTTGTGGAAGAGTGGCTCTTAGAATAGTATTGAAATGTCGTGTTTATTGCAGCACAATTCACAATAGCCAGATTATGAAATCAGCCTACATGTCCATTAATACATAAAGAAAGCATGGCATATATGTACATGAGGGTTTTATTCAGGTATAATTTATGTCATTTGTAGAAAAATGGATGAGACTGGAAAGCCTCATATTAAGCAAAAGAAGACAGACTCAGAGAACTACCAAGTCTTTCATGATATGTTGACGCTAATGGAAAAAGGAAACCATAAAAGTAAATGAGTTACCAATGGAATAGGAAATGGGGAGGAGAGTTAAAAAGGTGGAGTAAGTGGAAGCATAAAGGAGTAAAATTGATCGAATTATATTTTATGCATGCAGCAATATACTACATTGAAACTCACTATTCTATGTAACTAATATGAGCCACTAAATAAAATTAAAAACAGAATAGCATATCATCTAGCAATGCCATTCCTTGGCATGATCCAAAATGATTAAAATGAAAATACTTTAGAGATACCTGCATACCCATATTTATTGTGGCACAATTCCCCTCAGTGAAGTTATGGAATCAGCCTAGGTGCATCAACAAATGAATGAATAAAGATAATGCGGTATATATGCACAATGGAGTTTTATTTATCCACAGTAAAAAATAAAATTATGTAATTTTCAGGAAAGTGGGCAGAACATGGGTCATCATGTTAAGTGAATTAACTCCCTTAAGACTCAGAAAAAAAAAGTATCACACTTTTAACATGCAAAAGATAAGGGTGAAAATTATGAATATAGAAGGAAGACTATTAAAGTAAAAGAAAGTGATAGTAAAGTTTAGTAATGGGTAGTGAAGCTGATCAAATCAAATCAAACGCGTGTACAAATATGGCATAATAAAACCAATTATAATGTATAATTAATATACCCAATAAATATGGTGTAAGGTAAAACTTTTTTAAGTGGAGATCATTCAGTGAAATCAAGTTTTGATTAAACACATAAATATGTTGTAAAATAAACAATAATTCCCAAAATAAAAATGATTATGCATATTAATATTCACTGTAATTTTGAACTAGTTTATATAGTTAATAAGTTTCACAAATAATTCAACCCAAATAAAATGTGTCTAACTTAAAAATGTGATTTCCAGATGATTAAATATATTCAAATGTAAAATCATACTAAAATTTGAAATTATTTTTGATATTAGTACAAAAGAATAAAATTTTGAATATTTTTTCTGAGTAAAATTTTGCAGAAATTTCTGTGTACTATTAAAGCTGTTTATTCCCAGTGTAATATGAATTTTAGATGTGGAACATTATAGAAGTGATTTAATTAATTATAAAAATAATTTAACTATAGCATTTTCACCAAAAAGCATAGAAAGCTTTAATTAGTTGACAATTCACACTAATCAACTTGTCAAGTCAGCACTTGAGAACTTGGAGAATAATAATATTATTTTTGCTTAATCAGATGATAAAATATTGATTTTAATTTTATAAAAATTACTTATATATTTATCCACACTGCCTCATCCAAAAAGATTTTATGCAGGCGTATTAATTATAAATAAGGCTAAAAGTAAGTTGGAAGTTGTTTAAATGGTGAAAGCATTTAAGCATTTTATCTTTGGAAAGTATTTTATTCTGAACTCACTGAAAATGTGGAATGTTAGTAACATTCATATCTACTAAACAATTAGTGAAGTTTGAAGCCATGTGTTTTTATTTAGTGGATATTATTTGTTTGTATTATAACTCTAAAAGTTATTTTAAAATTAATGTTTGTTCTATTTTCATAGAATTTTAAAGATTTGATAAGTGGGTTTATGAGATTTGTCAGGGCACTCAGAAAAACAAATAGATTTAAGAGTATAATTAAACTACTGTTTATAGAATTTGTATTGAATCTTTCTAAACCCCAGTTACAGCCCGGCGTGGTGGCGCACGCTTGTAATCCCAGCATTCGGGAGGCTGAGACCTGGAGGATCGCGGTTCACGGACAGCCTCAGCTACTTAGTGAGGCCCTCTGCAACTCAGTGAGACCCGGTTTCAAAATAAAAAATAAAAAGTAGTGCAGGAGTTGGAGCTTGGAGGTCAAATGCCCCTGGGTTCCATCCCCAGACCCACAAAATAAGTAAGTAAACAAATAAATAAATAAACCCCAGTTACTAGCCATTTAGTTGCATAATGGTGGTATCTCCTAAGTAATGCAGTGAATAAAAGAGTTTGCTAAATTAAAAATTTTTTAAATTACAAGTAAATGCGTACATGTTTATGGGTTTTTTCCACTAATAAAAAACCCAGAAAGTACCTGAAACGAATATATTTATTTGTTCTATAAATTATAATTAATGGCTTAGCAGAAACTGTGCTTGCTGTTCTTTAGCACAAGTATTTATGATTTATTTGTGTTTGTTTTTCTTTGTAAAAGACACAGATTTGCCATTCATCCAGCTGCTTCTGCACACTTAGGATCCCTGAACTGATTTTTCTCACCTTTTAAAACTGTTGCCAGCAAGCAATTTTCACTAAATGGTGCAAAATAGCACATCCAAACTGGGCAGGGCAAAGTACCTGCATTAAAAATTCACAGCAACTCTGAAGACTATCTTTCCAACTCCACATTTATCTCTGTCACTGGGATTCAAAAACTGCTGTGTTGGTTAGGAAAGGCCAAGAGGAATTATCCTCTGATTTATATCACCTGTATTGGTAATAAGCTGAGAAATTATGCCACAAAAAGCTTAGATAAGGAAGAGAAGCCTGGGTACCTCTTCTCCATAATGAATAATCTATAAGTTTGCATCCTTCTGAAACATGAAATGCTTATCAAGCAATGCTGCCACAGATGGCTCCTGAATCCAGAATATATTCAGCTCACAGATAGATATCATCTAATCAGAGATACTTTACTTACCTCTGTTTAATATTTTCTAAAATGTACTTAGAGAAACCATAAAGACTTCTGTTTTCACAAACTAAAAAATTCTTAGACATCAAAAGTAAGTGAGATTTGTTGTTGTTATACTGCTGTGCTTGTGATGGCATTGAGTACAAATGGTACACCATGTACTTAGCTACCTCTCACTTAAAACTTGTGACTTTATGTTTATATTTTGTTTCACTTTGCAACTCATAAAATGCAAGAAGTGTTTTACTTTGTTTTTCTACGGCTTCCTCAGCAGCCTCTTTCAAATTCATTTCTTAACCTGATCATTCAATTAACTTACCAGATTTCGCACCAGAAAAGATTTTTGTTAGATCATAAAATATTTTCCCACAATGAACATTACGCACAATAATATGTATAAGTTACCAAGTAATTTTTCTACAAATATTTCTACAAGAGTTTAAAATCATCTACCTAAAAATTAGGAACACACATTACCAGATGCACAAAAATTGATATGCTCATAAACAATTTATCAGCATATTTTTAATTATTCTTTCACTTTTAAAATATTGTTGAGCACCTACTAATTGTTTATTTGCCATGTAATGCTGAGCAATAAGTTCATAATTAAGTGTAGAGGCATTTTTGTAAAGAAAAAATTGTAATAGAACAGAAAAATGTAATAAACTAGCTATGTACCAAATAAATATATACTGGCTGGGCTAACAGGTTTATTCATATGCAAAAAATATAGATTTCCCTCTTTTTATCTGCCTACCAGTAACATTTCTTTATCTTTAACCTCAAGAACACTTCTGAGTGGGGCTGGAATATGGCACAAGTCAATTTCTGGCTAACACTAGTAAATGATGCTAGCTTGAATGGAATCTAGATCTAAGTCTTATTCCTCCTTCACTAAACAGTAATGAGTAGCTTGAGCCTGATAAACTGGTTGCTATTGAGTTTCTTACTGGGGAGGGAGGAAAAATGAAGAGTGATGAACAAAAGTGTTGGGGGATTAGAATATATGTAAAATTAACGATGTTTTCTGAAATTATTTTGAAACACAAGGCCATTGTTTTGACACTAACAATCTAAAATGAACCTAAGTAATTGCATTTTGTATATCTGACAGAAAGGGGCATAATGACCCACAATCAGGTGTACAAAGTGAGACAGGTACAAGTTTATTATAATGCATATTAAGTTGATAGCACTTAAGTTAAATAAAAGTATTTTAATCTAAAAAATAAAAGAATATAATCAAATAAGATAAAAATTTGGGTAGTAAAACAAAGAGAAAAAACTTTTTAAAATAAAATTTTGACATTGAACTTAACTTACAAGATTACAGTGCTTGCTTGGAAACAACTAGATTGAAATTCTTTTTTCTAGAGAAAATAAAGGCTAAAACATTATTTTAGTTATATAGAAAAAAAAGACTACTATATTTTTGCACCCTTGAGTTTGTGCTAGTATGATCTATAACACATAAAGAAAATTTGTCTAGATTTCAAAATAATTATGCTTCAAAACTTCAGTACAAGGCAAAACAAAAACTGCACAAAAAGATATGCTATTTTGAGTCTTGGTAATGTTAGTATCTATCTAAAGATCTGAATAGCTAACAGAACAAAACATCTTATTAGAGAAGAAGCTAAATCCAAAATAGCAATTCAGGCTACAAATTTGGTGATTTGGGAAAAATCTGGAGAGACAGTGCTATGAGGCAAGAGACTTTTTCAGCAATGCTTAGGGGGAAATTCTTTTTTTTTTTTCTTTATGACTGTTCTATGTAAGGTCGGTTTTCCAACCCAAGAGGATAAAATACATGGCAAAAAGTTTAGAATAAAGAAAATTTTGCATATACAAAGCAAATTTGTCTTTTCTATTCACTGGGGTTTTTGGAAGAGCTGATATCAGAGGTATTTTTATAGAAATTTTTAAAAATCTATAGTGAATTAGATTTATTTCTTGAATATCAATTTCAACTTAAAAAACACAACTGAAACAAAAGTAGGCAAAAACCAATAAACAAACAAACAAACAAACAAAAATACTCTGCACATCATGATCTCCATTTTCCTTTGACTCTAAAGGAGCATGGGAGAAATCTCCAAGTATTCTCCCTTATCAAGAGATGTTGTTGAGAGTTGAAAAGCAGATGTGGAGAGAGTTCTCTATGGAGTAGAGATAACTCATTTGACACAATGAGAACTAGAAAACAAACACAAGGAGAATTCAAATGTCACATGCCAACAAACCCCAGGCCGTTTTTCTCATCTTCAAAACCAGAAGAGAAAAGCACAAATGAATAAAAAGTACTGAATTTGTTAATCATGTAATCATTAGTATAAAAGAGAGTAAGGAAAATGGAGGGAAGCAGAGAAACAGAGACAGTGGAGAAGAAAGAGACAGAGTCAAAGACAGAAAGAACTCTTGTATTTTAAGTGGGCATTAATTTTCTAATAACTATGGAGACTGGGACCCTGAATGTAAGTATATTTATGAAAAATAAAACTTTGGGAATCTACATTTGCTGACAATGAAACTATACTTGCTTTGAACAGTGAAGAAACCTCAAGAAAGTATGTGTTAACAATACTGCCAAGTTGTTCCTGATATTTTCAGAATTTTTCAACAAGGAAATATACTTAAAAGTGAGTAAAAGTGAAGGATCAGAAGGGATAAGAGAAGGCAATGCTAGGAGAAAGATGAGAAAAAGAAATAATTCTCTGTGAATATTTACATGTAGAAATACATCAACTCGTATGATGGTGCAAATAAAAAATTAAAAAGCATAAATAAAAGTCAAAAAATTTGAAGTAGGCACTACCTAGATTATGGTGACCAACGTTTTAGAAAGAGTGGGATTAAGCTAGGTGATTTCTCAAAATAAAGTCCAGATCTGCCATTCTATCTTTCTGTAGCTCTTTGATGTCAGAATGAAATTCAGAACTTTTAAAGTGTATTACAAAACCCAATATGACTTGCTGAATTCTGGTTCACAACCAATAAGAGTTTTATTTTTTTAAAAGAGTGTCAAGGATGACATTTACTAAAGAAGCAAAAATCATCCAAACAAACAGAAGAAAGAGGAAAGAGTAGGGAGGTAAGAATACATCATTAAGGGAAGTGTGTAGTGGATCTGTGTGATACTCAGGCAGAAAGAACCTGAATAGGGATGTCATATTCAAGAAATAATACTTATCTGGTTGTATCTATTTCACACACCTGCATTTTTAATATAAATAGGCAAGTATGTTTTTCTGGTATAGCATAGAAAATTATAGAACTATTCTTGAAATAATTAGTTGAATCAGACACAAAACACACACACACAAACACACAACACACTCATATAAAATATATATCACTCATATAGAAATATATAAGTAAATGATAAAATGCAAATATTTATATGGGGACACTGTCATCATTAACCTTTCAAATAAATACTTCAGAGTTCCTAAAATGAATGAAGCAAAACATAGTTTGAAAATAAATTGGTAAATAAGAAAAACAGTCTTTGTTCTATAAATACAGTCAAAGCATATGTTCAGACTTGCTCATGTGTGTCCCCTATCTTCTGATTCTCCAGGCCCAGCAATGGGGTCAGCAACTATAAGGCAGAGCAATTTTCAATTCTTTCATCTCTACCCTCAGAAAGATACAAAACTGTCCCTAGGTGAGCTGTATGTCAGCAGCAATGGCAACAGCTGCAGCAGCAGTGGTAGCTGAGAGTGACAATGGCAATATTCCCTCCCTCTGGCTTTCCCTAATGTGAGTCCAGTCACCTGAAGGTCACAACTATGTAAAGGTTGTCCCTTGAGTATTTCGGGCAGAATGCCAGGGAGAAGGGATATGGGGAGAGGACAATGTGGAGAAAACAATTTAAAAAGGGATCTATAGAAAGAGATAAAAATTTAAAAAAGGGATCTATAGAAAGAGATTTTTAAGTTTATGTATGGAAGTTCTAGGCTCACCCAAGCTACACTAATCAATTATCTAGTATTTTTTTTTATAAAAATGCTTTGAAAGTTTTAAGAGGAGCTACAACTTTTTAATATAATTATTACTGTGTGCACAAACAGATCCCAAATAGCTCAGCATACACAATAAAAATAAAGAAAAACTTAACTCTGGAGAAAAGGCTATCAATAGACACTAAAATTAAAAGAACTTAAGGGTTAGAATTTTCTCTGAAATAAAAACTTAGCAGTTATTATAAAAATATTACAAAAAGTAAGAATAAATTTAATTATTTGGAAGTATTAAAGCACGTGGAAATCCTAGCAAAGAATTAGAAATCATAAAAATGAAGAAATAGAAATTTTCATATAAAAATACAGTGGAGAAAAGAAAATATTTTCTGTTCAGTAGCAAATTAGAGATTAAGGATAAATCAACAAAATTTGAAATAGATAAGTAGAAATTATTTAATTTAAACAATAGAGAAAATATTTTTAAAGTAATTTTATTGAAGCATGCAGCTTATGCAGGTAAAGGATTAAGGGAGGAATTACCAACCCATACCAAAGCACTATTAATAAAAGACTAGAAACAAAAAACCAATAAGATGTACTTTATGGAAATCATCTATTAACTGTTTATCTTTGTTTAAAACAAGTTGAAATAAAAAAAAACAGAGGCAACAGAATGAGAAAAAATATTTAGCAAGTGTACAGTTGATTAAAAAAAAGACCTACATCCAAAACATTTACAAACTGAATACTTAAAACTCGACAAAAAGACAGCCATTGTGGGAAATAGCAAAGATGGGTGCATGAAAATTTGAAAATAGAACGATATATGATCCATCCACCCTATGTCTGGGCATACAATGAAAGAAAGTGAAATCAGTATGTTGAAGAGATGTCTGCATCTCATGCTCATCGCGGCCATGTTCACAAGAGCTAAAATAAGGAAGTCACCTAATTGAACACCAACACACAAACACATAAAGAAATGTGGTACAGATAATAATGGAATTCGGTGCAGCATGGATATTATACATAATAATACTGTATTAAAATTTGCCACTAGAGTAGATTATATGTGTTTTCACATACACACACAAAATGGTAAATAACTTCGGTAAAGAATGTGTAAATTAATTTTGTGGTGGTCATAAATACATGATCTATGTATATATCAAATCATCACATATACATATTAAATATATATTATAAATAAATATAAATATATTAAGTATATGTTATAAATAAATATATATATATAATATGTATATATAAATACTTCATATCTGTTAACTGTGTGCTATAAAGTTGGCAAATTCCTTACCAATTCATATTTTTTAAATGGGCAGAAGATTTATATAGATAATTTGTTAAATCAGATCATGATTATCAAAATAAATAAAAAGATCTTCAAACATCATTAAAGATTAGGAAAATAGAAATTAAACTATAGTAAGATATCATTGAACAGTTACTAATGGAGTAAAAGTACCAACAAAATTACTTTAAGGATACAGAGTAACCATGATATTTATATTTTGCTTATTGACACAATATCTTATAACTGCTGTGGGTAATGCTTTGACAGTGTCCTAAAGCATTGAAGATGCATGTTACATCCGAACTCAGCAATTCCACTTCTATATATTTATTCCAGAGTGATGAAATCTTATATTAAACCAAAAAGTTATATAAGAACATTTAAATAATGAAGCACCACTTAACAAAATTTAATCATTAATTAATATATACCACAATGTAAATATATCTCAAATACACTATACTATAACAGAAGCCACCCTTTAATGTATACATTTGAAGCTCCTATGTACTATTTGAATTTCTGGAAAGAGAAAAGCTACATAAATGATGAAAGCATTAGTAATATTCAGGTTTGGAAGTGGGGTAGACAATAAAAATGCAGATGAGTGATTATATAAGACAAAAAGTATAAAAAAGGACAAATAATCTCACAAAATACTTTGAACCATGAAACCACAAAATTATGAAGGTTGATTACCTACATCCCAATAGTTCAGTCCTTAAAGTAAGACATTCCCATTCCTCAGTTGGGTGCAGGACTGTGGGATTATGCTTATGATTATTTTATTTGTCCTCTACAAAAAGAATGGAATATGCTATGAGTTACTTATTTCCTGGAGACAATAAACATGGATTGGATGTAGATAGTATATAAATTTAGCTTTAGAGATTCAAGAATGGTGGGATGCAAGACAGGACTGGCAGAGCCCTGGCTCTGATGCAAGGTAAGCAAGAGAGGGGCTCTAAGGAGGTCACTGGGTGAGGGCTAAGCTGGAAGAAACTCTGCACTCCATCTCACGAAGGGGAAGTGTGAACATCCAACAGATCTCTATTAAAACCTTTTCTGAAATTCTCCTTTCCTTTTCTTCCCTCAGATGTTTAGATGGGCTGCCCCATCAACTCATTTAGGTATTATCTCAACAGAACCAATTCCTTCATTCTTCATACTAATTGGATCACGGATACCAACCAGAATTTACTATTATTTTCTTAGCTTCATTTTTATCTTCAATAATTTTTCATCAGCAATAAAACATAGGGTTTTTTTCCAAAAACCATGCTTGTTTTGCTCCATTATGTTCAATGTCTAGAACAACACTAGAAAACATAGAAATAATTTTGTATTTTGTTAATTCAATTTGAGTGAATTGTCCCAACTCCACAGATCCACCTCTTTCTAACAACTTCATGGACTGATTACTACTTCATACTCAAGCTTTAAAATCATATTTAAAATAAAACACAGCTCACTTTAAGTAAATCCGTATCAATTGATTTATACAGAGGGATTCTTCATGGTGAGATGTTTTACAATATGCTCACTGATACCTTCCCTTGTTTTCCACAAGAACAGTGTCTGTCTGTCTGTCTTCCTATATTGCAGCTTCCCTTCTAAAGAAATTTTCCACCTACTTCATGATCCTTGCCATACTAAGTGTGAGGTCAAGAAAAAGACATTTCTCTTGGGGTTTGAACAAAAAAGGGTTCTTCTCAAAAGAGCCTTAATATTTTCTGTATAATCATAATAAATATTTCCCTGCAACATTATAGCTAATATGTTATAAACATTTTAATGACTTTAATATTCATATAAATGATATTCTACTGGTTATATAAAATGATATTCTAGTGGTTATATATCATCCTAGTATAGAGCTGCATATTTATTATTTTCTGTGTTTTACAAGGTTACCATATTCATTTAGCTGATGAAATACTGCTTTTGATGTAGACAGATAACACTCCAAAGTCTTTTTCACTAAGCTTTAGGAAGGATTTTCTCAAACCCAGTTACTACAAAATATATGACAAACATATTTTACATGACATGTTTATAATTCCTCAATATGTTCCTCAGCATGTAAAGAGTCTTTGTGGCAGAATATATCTTAGAAGGTAATTAACACATTGAAATATTTAGCCCCTTAAACATATGGTTATTTATATTATAAATCCAGTTTTTTGTTTTCTATTGGTGCATTATATTCATACATGTTAATGGGATGCAATGGTGTAGACATACATGTATACATTATCCAATTAGTCCTTACCCAGCTCCCACTCATTCTCTCTCCCACCCTCCCTCTCATGTTTGGGTTGGTGATCAATACTGATATGTTTGTTAAAGTACATCATGTGCATCAAAGAATTCCCCTCTTCCTCCCTTCCATCCCCTCTGTTAGGTCACCTTATTTGCTCATTTGTAGAATCTCTCTCTTCATCTAAGAGTTCATCCTATGACACATTTTCTCCCTAGCTTTCACATATTAAGGAGGTCAAATGCCCCTGGGTTCCATCCCCAGACCTGCAAAAAATATATATCATAACCTAAAAAAAGCATCAAATATGATATTATGTAATTTACAGTTACTGTATGTAAAAGCTTTAAACCAAATTAAGAGAACAAGAAACCAGTGTTCGGTTATTATGATCAACTATTTCATAATGTATTTCGAAAGAACTCAAACAAATCCATAAAATAATCAATAGGACCTCAATTGTTAAATGGAACCCACAAAGATGAATTAAATATTTAAATGCAGATATTTTGGTCATTTTATAAAATTCTAAAGGATATAAATTAAGTACATGAAATATCGTCATCTCTCAGTAGCCATGGAGGATTTTAATACCTCAAAAATACTAAAACTTGTAGATGCCCTAAGATCTTTTATAATATCATGTGTTTTTATATCTAGCCTATACACATCCTTTCATATACTTTAAATCATCTCTGTTACTTATAATATATAAAATGATATAAATATCATGGACATAGATTTTATACTGTATATTGGGGGAATAATAGGAGCAAAAGCTAATCCACTTATGATCAGTAGAGATGTAATTTTTCCCCAAATAATATGACCAAGATTTTGTTCAATAAATGGATATAAAACACTTAGGTATGGAAAGCCAAGTGTTCAACATTTGCTACTAAAGTAGCAGTTATTAAATTATAATAATATAATTTACAGTAGTGAGATGAAATGAATGATCTTCAACATTATTAGTTTTGATACTGTATAAATTTGGTAAAATTATTTTCCATAAAATATGTTGCTCTTACCTACTGAATTATTTAACTTCTAAATCTCTATTAAGAAATAATTTACATTGTGTAAAATAAGCAGAATATCTGCAATGGATTATTGAATTTGTGTATTTGACACAATATGTATTATTCATTACTATACTGTTATAGTTTGCTTTACTTCATCCATAGACTCTGTGTGTGCATGTGTGTGTGTGTGTGTGTGTGCACGCGCATGAGAGAGAGAGAGAGAGAGAGAGAGAGAGAGAGGGAAACAGACAGAGAGACAGAGACTGGGTATTGAACCCACGGGCATTCTACTTCTGTGCTATACTCTCCCCTTTTTAATTTTTTGTTTTTAAAACAGGATCACATTAGTTAGGTGAGAGTCTTGCTATGTTTCTAAGACTGCTCATAAATAGATGATACTCCTGTCTCAGCTTCCCAGGTACTGGGATTACAGGCATGTACCACCAAATTCAGCTAATATATATTATGAACAGTAAAATTGTAATGCAGATGAACATGTAATTTATGTGCATACTCCATAAATACATGATATTTATTTATGTATATTTATTCATAGTATATATGTATATAATATAAGCATACTAAATATGTATACTATATATATAATATGTAATAGTAAATGAATTCTACTTTATTTGTGCATCTTATTAAATATTGCTTATAATTTTATAGGACTTTGATTTTGTATACCACATATATAATTTAAACAAATGTAATATTTATATGACATTTTAGTATTTTATTGTTCTATATTTTTATACCATTTTGTTTATTTTCTCACTACTCAAACCATTAGAATGACTAGTATAAATCCTTGTATATTTTTCTTTAAATGCAGTCATATAAACATGCAAAAAGAGATATAATTTTAAGTAACTTACATTTATATAATAAGGTTATATTACAATGTTTGTACCTTTTTTCTATAAGATTACTTTGAAAGAACTGCCTATTATAACTAATCTAGTTATTTTAATTGTTTAATTTAAAACTACATATTGTTCAATGGCATGATCATGTCATTGTTATTTAACATGCTCACATTTTTAATACTGTGAGCAATTCTTTAATGATCACATGTTATTTATGGCTTTATGTACAGTGTTTTACTTCAATAGACTATATTCCCAAGAGCGGGATTACTTGCTATAAAATATTTATATGTATTGAATAAAATTTTTCTTCATGATTTTCCTCTCATTTCATTCCTTTTACAACACCACTGTGTATATATTATTTGATTTAATATTATCCCACATTACCATGAGTCTTCATTTTCTTTTTATTTATTTTGTGCTTTTGTTTTTTAATTATTTCTTTTAGTTTTAGTTTTTGTTACCATGTCTCCAATTTTGCCCCATTTTTTTCTGTTGCAGTATTTAATCTAACAACCTGGAATAATTTTAATATCTGGTATTATGTTTTTATCTCTACAAACTCCTTTTGGTTTTTTATGTATTTATTATTCTCCTCATTATATTCATATATTTATTAAATATTTGAACATGCTGTGCTACCTTAAGACCCATTTTATGTTTACCACATGGTCTGTCATAGCTGTATCTCTGGGTATATTGGAATTTTCTTGTTTTTTTTTTTGATATGTGCGGTGATTTTTTTATTTGATGATAGACTTAAGTTTTAAAAGTTTGGCTTTTAACAATGCTGAATTTTGTACTGTTAAGCTGCATTCAAGCTTCATAAATTTTTTTTTTATCCAAAATCTTAGAAAAGTTTGAGAGGAACCTTTTGCAATGAAACTGTCAAATTTAGCAGATAGGAGGTTAGATTTGGGCTTTAATTTGCTGACTGCTGGTGTAGAAAAATCTAAACTATAAGACAAGTTCAGACCAATTATTATAATATGACCTTTTTTGCATCTTGACTAAATGCTTATGCATTCAATGAGATTTCTCTACTTTGGTTGCTGAAACTTGGAAGCATCTATTGGTACTGTGTGAGGTACAATTTTTTTTTCTTGTGTGCACTTGGAAATTATTCTTCCCTTTGAAATTTTTCTATGCTAGGCCTTATGGAATTTCACTTTAACAGAAGATTGATATTCAGCAAAGACTCTACAGGCTATTTGTACAGATTTCTAGAGCTTTTCTAAGTAACTCCCTCTTCACTGGGAATCTGCCCTTAAATATTCTAGCTACCTCAACATACTAATAACTCTAAATTCCATCCTCGCAAATCACGAGTTTGCCACAGCTTTTATGGATTAACCCTTCAAATTCCAGGATTTGCAAAACGCCTGTAGAAAGCCAAAATGGTCATTGGCAGTTATGTCCCTTTGGTTTCTCCAATAAAAAGACATTTTTTAGTATAATATTCTAATTGTTGATGAGGGGAAGTAAAACTTTACCTGAAAACCAAAGTCCTCTATGTAGTTTTTAAGAAGAAATATTTTATGAAAGAATTCATTATGCATATACATTTGTTTTACTAAAAAAAAAATTAAGCACTTCTGGGAAAAAAAATGCAGAACAGAGAGGTTACTGGACATTGTTTCCCCCTATAATCTACAGAATTTAAATGGCCTGTAGAAGATTTTTAGGGTTTCAGGATGGCAGAATCCTAATTTTGAAATAATCCTGCTAATAGTTCCTATAGCCAAAGTACTGTTATATGTTGTTTATATGTTACCAGTTAGTGAATAAAAAATACAATTATGTAAAAAGTTTTTAAAGTTCAAACTTACATTGCATATCTGATTTTTTCAGCTGGAATGGTGTTAATAAAGAGAATTTGAAAACAAAATTGAAAATTTAGGGGGTTTTGCCTCATGTAGACATTCTGTCTACATACTGTCATCTTTTTCTAAAATGAGTGATATTAATATTTTAGTCGTTTTCAATTGCTTCCTTATTCCTTTTTTTCCATTTGCTGTTGTTGCATTGGGGATTTCAAATATGAAGGAAATTGCTTTCATTGTCACTTTTTCAAGAGAGCTGCAGTGTGGCCCTAAACCTGTCTTGGCAATGCAATTAGAGATATAATCTCTCCATTAAGCAAGCTCTGCTTTCTAAGCAGAGAATATTTACAGATGTAGGATATAGCCATAGGAAGAAGCTAACAATTTGATCAAAAACAAGTTTCTAAAATATAAATATATGCTTTTATCTAATTTGAATGTCCAAGTTTTATATGAGAGCTGTTTTAGTTTTTTTCCAGAGAAAGATAACCAATAGGATATGCACATACATACGTGTTCATGTGTATGTATGCATGTGCACATACACACATATACACACATTTATTTATTTTTTACTCATGTACTTATAAGAAATTGGCTTAATCCTGATGAATTCAAAATTTGTAATATAGGTCAGGAGATTCAAAACCTAGAAGAAGCAATGGTGCAGTCCCAGTTCAAAGACTAGCAAGACGGAGACCCTGGAAACCAGTGGTGCAGGTGACATCCTGGAGAGAATGTATGTAGAAGGGCACTCTGCTCATTCTGATGTATTTAAGCATTCAAATGTTTGGATGATGACTCCATAAGGTGAGTACCTTATGGAGGACAAACTGCTCTACTCACAGTTAACCAATTTAAAAGTTAATTTCATCTAAAACCACCATCAAAATTGACCCATAAAATTACTCATCGCAAGAGAATTCATTCTGTTCTCTTAGAACTTATTAAATAATCACAATAAGATTGAAAAATTACAGTAGATTTGATTGGCAAACTAACAAAGTGATACCTGTTTTATAAAGTAAAATGAAAGTCTCTTTGAAATATGAGCATTCTGGCTCCTCACCAACCCAGTGGCTATACAACTCAAATTTTCAGAAGACAATCTTTTTTAAGATTTTAACACAAAAGGTACGAAATTTATAAGTTTACTATAGTCATACACTCGCAACCTCTTTTAACATCTAGAGAGACTAGATGTAGATTAGGACTCATTGTCTTATATACACTATGTACATGCCAAAGTAAAATACAGTGCACAGACATAAAAAATGATGGTAGCCGGGCGTGGTGGCTCACGCTTGTAATCCCCGCGCTTGGGAGGCAGAGACAGGAGGATCGCGCAGGTTCAAAGCCAGCTGCGCGCGCTGGTTTAGGAGACCCTGTTTCCAAATAAAAATGTAAAAATAGGTCTGGGAGTGTAGCCCGGAGGTAGAAGGGCTTCCAGGAACCCCAGTACCACCAAAAAAAAAAAAAATGATGGTTATTCTTGCTTCATTCCAAGCACACTGGCACAGCACTCTGCATTTTTTTCTCTGGAGAACACTGTACACACATTATGGCCTACTCAGGAGGAAATTTGGCTTTTCCCCCCAAAACAACATTTCATATGAATTTAACAAAAAAAAAATTTACAAAACATGCTTTATTTTACTACTACTTTTAACATCAGGCGCTTCAGAACATCTAGAAAAACAAGATAATTTTAAAAAGTATATAGCATGTTTGTATACAGTACTGAAGAATAATATGCGCATACAGAACAATGGTTACACTATGATAAATGGTTTTTACACTTGAACTGTCTGAGTAGGACTTTCATTTCTTCCTCCGCCTGGTCTTTTGCTCCAAGGCCTCTGACCCATTGGGCAAACGGGGACGAGCATCGCTCCTAGAGGTAGTCCAACAACTCCATTTTTTAAAAAAAGTCACTTCCAGAAAACATTTCTGATTCTTAAAAAAATAAATGGGCATTTACAAGATGCTATTTTCTAACTTTTTATCATTCATTGGCAACCTTTTTACAGAAGTAGTGGAAATTTTCTTTTAAAGGCTGGGGGAAGTTGAGAGCTGCTTTTTCATATTATATACAAAGGCCGGGCCCCCTGAGGGCCAGGGATCTTGGTCCTCCAGCAGCTGTGGTCTGTTGCTTCACCAGTCAGCCTCTTGGTAGAACACAGCCTGCTGTGGGCGCTGTCCACCTGCCCAGTGGCTACTCACCTTCAGGTGCTAATGCGCTGTTCCTGGCCTAGGTGGATCTGCAGCTCCTCCAACACAGGCTGCCCGGTGGGTGTGCACTCCACTCTGCTCCATGGCCATGCTTTCCCTCCTCTGGCTCTCCAGGCCCTCAGAGCCTCGCTGTCAGCAGCTGCCATTCTTCTCCCTGGCCATACTGCCATTTTCAGGGGGGAGGCCACAACCGGCCCTGCTTTCCCACCAGGAGCAGGCTGCAACTCCCTTCCCACCATGCTCTCAACAGGAACTGAATTCCCTTTAAAATCAGAAACAAGACAAGGATGCCCACTATCACCACTCCTTTGCAATATAGTTCACAAGACTCTTGCCACAGCAATAAGACAAAAGAAGTAAATCAAAGGAATTCAAATGGGAAGAGAGGAATTAAAACTATCCTTATTTACAGATGACATGATTCTTTATCTAGAAGACCGATTGAACTCAACCAAAAGACTTCTGGAGCTAATTAATTAATTCAGCAAAGTTGCAGGATACAAAATGAATTTAAAGAAATCAGTTGTTTTTCATTATGCCAACAATGAATCCACAACAAAAGAAATAAAGAAAACAATTCCATTTACTATAACCTCAAGCTCAATAAAATATTTAGGAATAAACCTCTACAGAGAAAACTACAAAACATTAAAGAAAGAAATTGAAGAAGACGTTGGAAGATGAAAAGATCTCCCATGCTCATGGACAGGCAAAATAAATATAATAAAAATGGCCATTCTGCCAAAAGTGATCTATAAAGTCAATGCAATTCCCATTAAAATACAAATAATATTCTTCATACACCTAGAAAAATCAGTTATGGATTTTATATGAGGAAAGAAAAGAATCAGAATAGCCAAAGTAATTTTCAGCAACAAAAACCATGCAGGAGGCATCACAATCCTGGACTTCAAATTATACTATAAAGCAATAGTAGTAAAAACAGCATGGTACTGGCACAACAGGGATACTGACCAGTGGAAAAGAACAGAAGATACAGAAACAGACCCACACACTTATAATTTGTGGGTGTGTTTGGCCCCTTAATCTTTGATAAAGGGGCCAAACTCATATGCTGGAGAAAAGACAGCCTTTTCAACAAATGGTTCTCGGAGAGCTGACTATCCATTCGTAGAAAGATGGAACTGAATACTTACTTCTCACTGTGCACAGGAATCAATTCAAGATGGATCAAAGACTTGGAAATTAGACCAGAGACTCTGAAGTTATTAGAGGAGGGCATAGGGTCAACATTCCAACATATAGGCACTTTCTCAACAGACCTCCAAAGTGCAGGAAATTAAAGCAAGAATTAACAAGTGAGATGCCATCAAACTAAAGTTTCTTCTCATCAAAAGAAACCACCAAGAACCTAAAGAGGAAGCCTACAGAATGGCAGAAGATCTTTACCAGCCACCACTCTGATAGAGGGCTAATATCTAGAATATACAAAAAGCTCAAAACACTCTACACTACCAAAACAAATAACTCAATCAAGAAATGGGCAACTGAACTGAATAGACACCTCACAAAAGAAGAGATACAAATGGCCAATAGATACATGAAAAGATGTTCTACATCATTAGCCATCAGGGAGATGCAAATCAAAACTACGCTAAGAGTCCATCTAACCCCAGTCAGATTGACAAGCATAAAGAACTCAAATAAAAACAAATGCTGGAGAGGATGTGGGGAAAGAGGAACTCTTTTACACTGTTGGTGGGAGTGCAAACTAGTTCAGCTGCTAGGGAGATCATTGTGGCGATTCCTTAGAAAACCACCATATGATCTGGCTATATACCACTCCTGAGTATATTTCCAAAGGGGTTGAAACCAGAGAACTACAGTAAAATATGAATATCCATGTTCATAGCAACACAATTTGTAATAGCCAAAATATGGAACCAACCTCGGTCCCCATCAAGAGATGTATGGATTGCAAAATTATAGGAAATACACAAAATGAAATTCTATTCAGCTATAAAGAATAAAATCATAGTATTCGCACGATGATGGAAAGGCTTGGAGAATATTATGTTAAGTGAGTTAGTCAAGCGCAGAAAGAGAAAGGACATGTTTTCTCTAATATGCCCTAACTAGGGAGTATTGGGAATACCAGAGTGACTCCAGATAACGGAGGGGAAATCTCAGCAAAGCTATAATGGAAGGATTGAAGAGGAAGAAGGCTGAGGTTGATTAATGGAGGAGTTACATTCAAATATGTGTAGATGTATGAATATAGTATGTTTAACCTGGACACTCAGATGTATGAATATAGTATGTTTAACCTGGACACTCACTGTTGGGAGGGGGAAAGGTGAATTTGGGGAGGGGACACCAAGCACAGTCTAAATGTATTCTATTTTCAATATTTCCACATATAAATAAAATAAAATATAAAAAAATTAAATTAAATTAAATTTTAAAATTGTGTATATTGAAAGAAAGGATGGAAGATACTCAGGAAGTAAGACAATGCAAAGAAATAGTATATTATTGTCTTCTATTATTAAATCTTTAAAGCTCTTTATTTCATTCTTAAGATAAGATCCAAAGAATGTTCCTTTTTTTTGCTTTTGTTATAGAGTTTTATGACAATCTTATGTTTTTGTATATTAACCACTTCTCAGAAATAAAGTTCACAAATACTTTCCCATTCTGTAGATTGCCTTTTTAATGTGTTGATGGATTCAAATGTTTGGCAAAATGTTTTAGTTTGATGCAACCTTCTAACCTGTTTTTGTTTTCATTCCTGGTGTTTTTAGTACTCTATCCATAATATAACTGCCCAAAATCATGCTGAAAAGCTTTTCTCCTTTTTTTTTCTTCTAGTAGTTTTAAACTTTTCAATTTTACATTTAAGACTTTCATAGATTTTGTTCAGACTTTTTATACTGTTTGAGATAATGTTCAACTTATTTCTTCTCTTTATATATAAATGTCCAGTTTTCTGTGCAGTACTTATTGAAGAGGGTTTTCTTGCCCTATGTTTTTTTTTTATTTTTTGTGGAAATTATTTGCTCATAGATGCATGATTTATTTAGTGGCTGTCTATTTTGTTCCATTGCTTTATATGTTTTATGACAGCACCATGCTGTTTTTTTACTATAGATTTGTATGTATTTGAAATCAGAAAATGTGATACTTTCTGCAAAGGACCTAAATTGACATTTCTCAAAAATAAAAAGACATACAAATGGCCAATAAATATACAGAAAGTTGATCAATATCACTAATTATCAGAGACATGCCAATGTATGTTTGTATCACACTGAGCCTCTTTTGTATAATTAAAATGCATCAATAAAAGTATATTAGAAATAAAAGAAAACCTACACTGAGATTTTACTTCACAACTCTCAGAAAGGCGATTAACTAAATGGCAAAAGATAGCAAGTGTTGATTGGGATGTTGATATGATAAGAAGGAATCTTTGTATACTGTTAGTGGGAATGTAAATAATTATAGCAATTATAAAAATCAGTATCAAGGTTTCTTATATCTGAAAATAAAAAAAATTATATGATCCCAAAATTGTATCTCTTGACCTAAAAACATAAATTCTGTATGTCAAAGAGATAGCTATGCCTTCAAGTTCATAATATCTATTGGTGGATAAATAGCTAAAAGCAATATATGTTTGAATATGTGTATAGGTGTGTGTATACAGTGGAATAGTATTTCATCTTAAGAGAAAAGAAAATACAGTCATTTGTGACAACAAGGATGAACCTACAGGGCATTATACTAAGTAAAAATCCAGATACAAGAAGGTAAATGCTGTTTAATTTCACTAATACATGGAAACTAGAATAGACAAAACATGTAGGCAGAAAGTGAAGTAGTGATTGTAATTAAGAGGTTTAAATCTAGTTGAAAAAAATGTTATAGAGATTTAAAATGGAGCATTCTAAGTATAGTGAATAATATTAAAATTTTAAAATTTTGTAAAATTTTCGATCTAAAGTGCTTTTACAAACAAAAAACAGTAGTTATGTGAGTAGATGCTAATTGGCTTGATAGTGAATTTCACAATGGATACACATATCAAAACATCACGTTGTCTGACTTAGAGAAATACAATTTTATACCTTACTGAAGCTGAAAAAAATGAATTAGGGTGTTTTTGAAGATTTTTCTTTAGCTACTTTCTTTTCCTTCATTTTCTTCTCTTGGCTATTTAGAATGTGTAAAATTCTCACACTCACTTCATTCTAATACCCCACCCTTAAAGCACCTAAATGCTTTATTCAATCATTAAGAATATTTTGGTTCAGTTAAGTCATCACACTGGGAGAAACTAAGGGAACAAAGAGACAAAATATTACATTTTTTGTGTCAAAAATAGCAAATAACCAGCACTGTCAAAAAATAAATAAACCACATTCATTTTTATAAACTCCTAAGGCACTCTAAAGTCTCTCTCATTATATTTCACTAACATATGAAACAACACTAAAATAGCCTCTAATTTCTTTGTATTTTTATTTCATAATTCTTTAGGAGTAATCTGTAAAATATTTCATAAAGTTCTCATATCACTTTTTTATTTTTATATTTAAAAATGCAAAGACATATATACACTAGGGAGAGGAGATGATACTATAAAAATATAAACTAGATGTATTTTCATTAATCATACATTTGGATGTGTGCTTTCAGGCTTTGTTTATGAATGTGTCTCATCACAGTAGGAAAATATTCAGGTAAGTGTTATTGAACATTATGTGCAACCATGTGATCATTTGTGAGCATTTATGTGGATTTTTCATTGCTCATCCAAATAAATGCCACATTGAGCATTCAATATGTTTGAATGTGCAATCTCTCACTGAAAAAAAACACTCGTTCTTAAAACCATAATATTATACATCATTTTACTATGGAGCTCTTAACTATCCTATTAGTGTGTGATTCTGCACATAACATCTTTGGGATTATGTGCTATGAGCCATGTGATGTTCTTGCACACGGATGCCTGGATCAGTGGGCCTGAGCTTTATTACCCCACTTCAAAGAGATATATTATGGAGCAGAGGTGATCGCCACTTACATGACTGTTTCTTATTTTGATTGTTTCATTTAGCAGTAAATCTCAGTGGCATTAAAGGTGATATGAAAGTTAAATGTTGCAAAAAAATTCCAATATCAACAGTAGAATATTTCACACAGCAAGATGAACAAAATACATTTAAAACTGTGGGTAGTATTTATTTTTTTCTTTATTCCATTTGATTTTCCTTTAGGCCTCCGAGAATTAATTAAAAAGTCACATTTTTCTAAACCCTACAGAGATATTGGGTATACTAAAGTTAACCTTTGTAATGGATGACAGAAATGAGCTATCTTATAGCTATAAAATCCTGGGTTTCTTGAAACAAATGTATTATAATTCTTACAGAAATATTGAATAGAAAACAACTAACATGTATCACTTAAATTAAGGATCATGCTGGGCCTGGTGGTGCACGCTTGTAATCCCCACACTTGGGAGGCGGAGACAGGAGGATAACACAGGTTCAAAGCCAGATGCGCTGGCTTAAGAGACCCTGTTTCCAAAAATAAAAAAAGTATAATATAGGTCTAGGAGTGTAGCCTGGAAGCAGAAGGGCTTCCAGGAACCCCAGTACCACCAATATATATATTCACATGTGTCAACATTAATTACAGTAGAGAGTAAACATAAGGAAAGCTGAATCAACATCTTTACTACTCCCAGGAATTAAACTGGAAACAGGATTTTAGGGCAAAACAGCCTCCAAATTCTATGAATATAAAGTCAAGAAAGCGTGACAAACACAGTATCATTTGTCATCACTTTCTATAATAGATACTATGAAATGCACCTAGACTCGTCTTACTGGACTGAGAAACTTACCTTTACTCCCTTTCGGGATGTCAAGAGCTAGATGACCTCTAGAAATGTCCATTGGTTGAATATCATAGCCCCTCCAAAAGAAGAAACCAACCTGCTGTCTTTCTAGGAGTACAAGCTTAAGGTTCGGTTGTCTCAACAGCTGGAGCTATTTGAGCTCCAACAATTTCCATGTCACAATTCTTGTAACTGCTATGATGTTCCACTTTTCCCTGTACCTACTTCCAAGGTCTTCACTTCTAAACAATGTTAATATTGAGAGTACAGAGTAATGCGCTTCACAGCTTCACACATACAAATATCCAACACATAGACTGTTTTCCAGGAATCCTGACTTCAGACAGTGGCATCAGCAGTGTCATCAGGACATAGATTTGGACATGGGATAGGAAGCTGGTTCCTCTGCCAGCTAGCTGGCAGGGAAGACACCTCCATTGGCAGAAGGTGAAGCATTGCATTGGTAGCAGTGCAATTGTTAAAACTATCACTTCTGGTGATTTGAAATGAATTGCTGGTACAAATGAGTGCAAAGGCTCAGTATCTCAGACTTTTGAGGGGCTGAAAGTAGTAATTTTTAGAGAACAAATTATATGTTCTAACTGAGTGGCATTAAGACATTGGAGAAAACCAATAAAAGATTGTAGATGATGATCATCAATATTGAAATAATAATGTAATATTCAGAGAGCCTTCTTGGCACCTTATAATGATACAGCTGGAGAGGCAGATTTTAAAAAACTTAGAAGAAATCAGGCTTAGCAACAAACTATAATTTACTGAACGGAATTATAGTTCGTTGCTAAGCCTGTACCAGAGAATTATAGTACTGGAGACCCTTCCAGATAAGGTTGAATTCTATTTTTCCAAAAGGCTTTGCCAACACAAAAAGGTTCCTGGTTGGGAAGTTTTGGCACTCTGAACATTAAGTTAAGAGATATTCAAATTGGTTAACTAAAAAAAATGATTAAGCCCAGATCTTCTGAATAATCTGGGCTAGAAGAAAATTATCTCTCTTCCCTAGTAAAGACTAGCATACACTTTTTCTTGAAAATGATGGAGTAATTTCTTCCTTAGAAGGCATTATGAACACTAGTCTACATGTGAACCCTATTCCATTCCTTGCTTTCAGGCTGAGAAAATGATTGGTGTGCAAAAGAAGAAAAAGAACCACATTCCAAAGGCACCTTGAGGGCACCTCTAGCAAACTTACAGTGTCTTCAGAACTTAGTCAACATATGCTTGAAGAAATTGAGAGAGTATGACTGAGTCTGAATTCTGAGTGTTGTATATTGAAAAAGATAGAACAAAAGTTTCTGTAAAGACTAGTCTACTTAGTCATAAGAGAGGATGATTATTCCAGGCTAAGAAGTGTAAGGGCTTAACAAAATTCTCAGTGAACATTGATAACATGCTTTGAAGTGTGAGGAAACTGAGCTCATGGTAAGTAAAGTGTAAATGCGAATACTGCCATATCAGACATGGTAAGAGTAAATTTAAAAATTCACAAAATTATCCAGGCTGTGGGATATACTATGTAAGTCTGTACAACTTCACATTTAACCATGTTCTGAGGGAGAACCTAGAAGACTCCTCCTTTACTAAAACAATAGATATCGCATTGAATCTGTAGATCACTTTTGGAAGTATGGCCATTTTGATGATATTTATTCTGCCTAACCAGAAACATGGAAGATCTTCTATCTTCTAAGATCTTCTTCAATTTATTTTCAATGTTTTATTATTTTCTTTGTAGAGGTCTTTTACTTCCTTGCTTAATTTTATTCCTAAGAATTTTATTTTTTTGTGGGAAATCCTGAGTGGAAGTGTTTTCTGGATTTTCTTTTCAGCGGATTTATGGTTGGTGGACAGAAAAGCTTCTAAATGATATACAATGGTATTAGAGGAATACCATTATCATGTTATGATTCTTTGCCCAGTTTCTAAAATTGAGCTGGTTTTCATACCTGGATTCCACTAAAAGGAAAAGAGAGAAAGAGGAAAGAAGAAAGAAAAGAAGAAAGGAAGGAAAAGAACAAAGGAATGAGAGAGAAAGGAAGGGGATCTAGAGAGGTAAATTGGGAGACCACAACTCCACCACTTAGAAATAATTTACTAAATGACATATTTTTTTAAGTACTGGGGTTGAAGCCAGGGCCTCACACATGCTAGAAAAGTGGAAAGTACTTTATTAATGAGCTATTTCACAACCCCATGAATATCATCTTTAAGTAGGGTCAGATCAGGAAAGTGCTCCACAATAGATAAAAGCTAGATCAAATCACATTAATTTTCTAGACCCTATTGTCTCAGAGGTTTTGATAATGTGAAATGATTTGTGTGTTTTTTATGACAAAGTAAGAAAGGCTGCAATATTAAAAATTGTTTCTGGTATGTTACTGGGCCCTGGTATGTTACTGAACTTAACCTTAGGAAATTAAGTGACCATTTGGTATGTACTGCCGAACCTGAGCTGAGTTTCATCTAATCTTTCAAGTCAAGCAAGGCAGGCCTAGAAGAAATATACTGTAACATGAAAATGGTATAGCTAAGATAGCAAATGTGCAGGAATAGAGAGAAAATAAGCTGCAGGAACAAGTGAATCAGATGCTCAGAACAGCACCATTCATTAGCCAGCCCCTCTTCCTCTACCTACATCTATGACCAGGTAGAGCATTTTTTTTTTTTTTGGTCCATATGATGGAAGAGGAAATTCATCTTCTGCTGCACTACTCAGGAGTTTCATCCAAAAAGTAAAAATGATAGGAAACACTCTGCATAGTAAATCTTCAGTCTTAAGAATAATTGCAGAAGAGCAGGGAATGGTGGCACATGTTTATAATCTCAGCATTTCGGAGGCAGAGACCAGAGGATCGTGGTTCACAGATGGCCTCAGCTACTTAGTGAGGCCCTTCGCAACTCAGCGAGGCCCTGTTTCAACAATAATAAAGACTAAAAAAATAGAGCTGGGAGGTAAAATGCCCCTGGGTTCCATCCCAGTACCACACACACACACACACACACACACACACACACACACACAAAGAATAACTGCAGAAATAATGTTGGTAACTAACCCATTTTCTTCCTTTTATAAAATTACCTTGAAATACTGACCCACGGAATCATAGCAAAGATATTCAAAATTAGGATAAAAGAAGTGCAAGGAGTGGTCTATGCTAGATGTTTCAGTGCACAATCCAAAGACCATTTTGGACTCTTGGCAGATAATGGTTCCTTGAGGAATCCCTCTACATGAATTGCCCATAGTCAGAGAGCTTTCTTATTCAAGGAAATGTCTACCCTGAAACAACTCACACCAAAAAACTGGTCAATGAAAGGATATTAAAGACTGATATCCATGCTTCAAACCTGGTAATACTGAAGGAAGTTCTCAGATTCAGAGGCTTCTCCTGAACAGTCTGAGACTTTGGTTAAGACTGACTCACACTTCCTCTTCTCTCTGCACACTTATTTCCTTCACAACAAAGATGTAAACATCAAAGGCAATGGCAACTTTTCTAACTACATGTTTTTATCTCAGAATTTGTTTTTTGTACCAAATGTAGTATTTTCCTTTTTCCCTATAGAAAATCTGATATCTTTATTAACTAATATATTAACCAAATAAATAGCTTTAGTTTAGCCTAATGCCTGGGTCAATGGCACAACTGAACTTGATTCATCTGGGAAGGCTTGGAGGGTTCTAATATAATATTAAAATTTGGGAACTGAAGCTGGGGTTCTTATCCAGCATAGTGTCACCACCCCTAGAATCTTTGCTGAGTTTCTAGAGTACTCTATTTAGGATGAAGCATGATAATCATAAAGGGCTTTGGGGATACAGTAGAGCAATAAGTATATGTAGTTCTCTACGATAATGCCTTTGCCCCTACAACTATCCTTTATTGTGACCTATTTCATGCCTTTTTTCAGTCTCAGTCATGTACACATAGTCTCCGAGAATATGAAAAAAAATTCCATCTGCCTTATCTGTTCAGGCTACTATAACAAAAGTGCCATAGACTCAGTAGTTTAAACAACTAACACTTATTTGTCAGAGTTATGTAAGATGAGGATTTCAAAGATCAAAGCATTAGCTGGTTCTGTGTCTGGTGAGGGCCCACTCACTGCTTCTTAGATGTCTGTCCTCTGGATGAGTCCTTACCTGACACAGAAAGGCAGAAGAGGTTAGGGAGCTGTCTGGGTCTTTTGTGTTAGTATATGCATTTCATTCAGGAGGGTACCACCCTTGTGACTTTATTCCTTTCCAAAGGTCCCACCTCTAATACTGTCAGATTTTGAGTTAGGATTTTGAAGTAGGAAGTTGAAGAGAACACACACATTCAATCCATAACACCAATTCAAAGAGAGTCTTGTCCTCTAGAGTTCATGGTATCTTTTTGTTTTTGTTTTTGTTGTCCAAAAAAGATTACTGTTGGTGCCTGTCACTTCTACGTTATCATATTGAATTAACCTTGGTCCATTTATTAATTCACATTGTCATAGAGGAAGATAAAAATATACAATTAGATAAGCTACACATTTGTTGGGAAAAAAGTATTATAAAGAAAAAAATACAGTACTTGCAAGACTAAAAGAGGAAGACTACAGATTTGAAGGAAGCCTCAGCAACTTAACAAGACATTATTTCAAAATATAAATAAAAGGAAGAGGGTAAAGATGGCAGCGGCTGCAGTCACACTTGCGATAATGGCCGCCGATAAGGATAAGCTTTCCTTGGGGAAAACCTGGATACCAGATTTTGGTTTAATATCGGATTGGGTCAACTTAAGGAGACACAGCCGCAACTTCCTATCTAGGATGCAGGAGAGAGAGTGGATAATGGCAGATTTGAAAGCAAGATGATAAGCAGGGGCCAGCCACGCAAGAAAAGCGATTTTTGGAGGATCATCCCAGAAGGGATTGGAGAAATGACCACTTCAGCCTCACATGCTGGGGACTCTTAACATCATATCTTGTAAGAAAAATGACCCAGGAGTGGTGGAGGGAGCCCAGCAATGCCTGGCGGGGAGCGCAGCCATGCATCCCGGGAACTCAGCACAACTGACCACCTAGCTCCTATGCTGCACTGGGGCGGCGTTGCACCAAGAACAGCAGATCCTGCTCTTCACGGTGAGGCTGTGGGCCTCTGCTCTTGGAAGGGAGAAAAAATTCATTGCTGCTGAGTGCTTGATCTCACAACCCATTCAAAAATAAATTAAATAGATAAATAAATAAATAAATAAATAAATAAATAAATAAATAAATAAATAAACAAATAAAATATTGGAGAAGGGCCAAGATGGCTGCGGGTGGAGCAGTGGAGCAACGTTGTGGCAGCACGGCAGTGAGGCGGCCCTGGCGCTAGTGCCGGCAGCAGAGGTAGAGGCTATTATTTTGGAGAGGCAGACATCTGATTCAACACAACTTGATCTCATGAAGAAATTGCCCCAAAGGTTGAATTTGGAAGGGAAGACAGATCCAGACCAGTCTACCTTGAGCTTTTGAGGAAATCTCCCCAAAAGTAGATGGGCTGCTTCTGCCACACATGCTTGAGAAGACTGGACAACATGCTAAGTGGCAAAAGGTTTTGGGGGGTACTAGAGGGAGCCCCACATAGCCGGGATGGACCTACACACTGCATGCTCTGGGAATCATCAACCCTCATGGCCACCATGCTCTTAGGTGCAGAGTGAGAGGCCAGGGTGCACATGGAACAGCAGAGCCTACTTTCCAAAGTGAAGCTGTGGACCTCTGCCTTTGGAGGGAAGACAAAATTTATTGCTACTAGGTATTTGGTGTCCCAGCTTCTGCAAAAGACATGCTTTGCTTTCTCATATTAAAAATAAATAAATAAATAAACAAAGAACGCTGGGCATGATGGCACATGCTTGTAATCCCATCTCTTGGGAGGTGGAGACAGGAGGATCGCACTGGTTCGAGGCCAGACTCACTGACTTAAGAGACCCTGTTTCCAAATAAAAATAGATATTTAAAAAAAAAAGAGTCAGGTCTCCGGGAGTGTAGCCTGGAGGTAGAGGGGTTTCCAGGAACCCCAGGAACAACACCAAAAAAAAAAAGAAAAAAATTTTAAAAAAGGGAACATCTGTAGATGACCTACTCATAGTGACAGAGACCAGAGCCTGATGCACAACAAGACTGGAGCCAGGGACTCTGAGGCCAGGATAGGAGCCTGCCGAGAGGATAGGCCAGTGCCAGGGCCAGGGAGGCTGGGATTAGAGCCTTCAATAAGGCAAGGCCGGTGCTGGGACCTCTGTCCGAGACCAGAATCAGAGCCCGCCGAGGAGTGAGGCCAATGCCTGGGCCAGTGAGGCCAGGATCGGAGCCTACTGTGAGGCAAGGCCAGTGCTTGGGCCTCCGAGGCCAGGATCAGAACCTGCCGAGGGTTTAGGCCAGTGCCGGGGCCACCGAGGCCGGGATCGGTGTCTGCCATGAGGCAAGGCCAGTGCTGGGGCCCACAAGAGTGGGATCAGAGACTGCCGAGGGGTTAGGCTGGTGCCGGGGACAGCAAGGCCGGTATCTGAGCCTGCCATGATGCAAGGCCGGAGCTGGGGCCTCCAAGGCCGGGATCAGAGCCTGCTGAGGGATTAGGCTGGTGCCGGGTCCAGTGAGCCCGGGATTGGGGCCTACCGTGAGGCAAGGTCAAAGCTGGGGCCTCTAAGGCCGGGATCAGAGCCTGCTGAGGGGTGAGGCCTCTGCTGGGGACAGCGAGGCCGGCAAGGCCAGAGCTGGGGCATCCGAGGCTGGGATCAGAGCCTGCTGAGGGGGTGAGGCCGGTCAGTGCCTGGCCAGTCTGGCCAGGATTGGGGCCCACTGTGAGGCAAGGCTGGTGCTGGTACCTCCGAGGCCAGGATTGGAGCCTACTGTGAGGCAAGGCTGGTGCTGGGGCCTCTGAAGCCAGGATTAGAACCTGCCAAGGGGTGAGGCCATTGCCACGGCCAGCAAGGCCAGGATCTGGGCCTGCCATGAGGCAAGGGCAGTGCTGGAGCCAGTGAGGCCGGGATCAGAATCTGACGGATGGCCAGGCCAATTCTAGGGCCTTCAAGAGTGGGATCGGAACTTGCAATGTGGCATACAGAGAGAAATATCACAGAAAATAAAATACCAGATGCTTTCCCTAATATGCAAAAACTAGAAAGAAATATGTAATAGGAGGAGATCTAGTTGAAGAAAGGGCCTTATAGAGGAGTAATTAAGGTGACCAATCAGAGGATATGGGATGGTGGAGGATGGAATCTCTTTAAAACTGATGATGTGCGTAAACAAATGTATCAAAGTTCATCACCAATCAAGCATGGGAGTGAGGGAGGGGGAGGGAATGGGATAGGGATTAAATAAAGGCTAATTGGATGATGTGTGCTTGTATATCCTCACAAGTCTTGTATTCCATTGTGATGTATGCCTACAATGCACCAATAAAAATATATATAAAAATGCTGACAGATAAAGAGCAATGAAAGAAAACAAAACCAAAAACAAATAAATAAATAGGGCTGAGGTTGGCCCAGAGTTAGACTATCCCATGGCTCAATTCCATGTATCCCCATTCCCTCAAAAAATGAAGAACTAGGAAAGAGCTACAGGAGTTAGGATGATGTTTCCAACACCCCTTATGGGCTCTGTGATAAAGAGATAACTCTGAAACCTAGATTCTGGAAAGAGTGAGAGAAAAAGAAGAGTATGATTTACTACAAATATGAACTAGTTCTATAGTATGCCCATCACTATGCTGATTTCTCACAGTTACACTACAGCATATGTTCAAAGTAACACAAAGGAATAAACACACAGACACTGGCAGACTGAAATTTCAAGTTACCATGGAGTAACGGGTACTAGAATTATCTTCCCCAAATAAATCTGACAAAATATATAAAGCAAGTATATTCCAACACTTCAACCAGGCAGACAGGAACTGTTGCAGCAGTGATGTGGATGCACAGCTTGATCTCCTGCTGCAGGGTGGAGACTGACAGCCTGCTGCTGCATGCAGAGTCCAGTGCTATGTCTGCATGGAGGCCAAACTTTCTACAGCTGTTCCCAAAATATGGCTGGATCTACCCTGTCAAGAAAAAGGGTTTTCAGGCAACAATGACCCAAGGACTCTTCAATATTTTGATCTGAACTATTGGAACAGCGTTTTACCTGAGATGCTTCCCACCAAACCCCCTGTCTTTCCTTTTTCCCTTCACAGGGCTCCCTTACCTCTCTAGGCACTCTTTCTGCTTTTCTTTATTAAATATTTTGACCCACTCTTTTTTATTTGACCCTGCCTCAGTCTCTGCCCCTCAGACAGTGGGAAATAATACATGTGGTACACAAAGTGGTCTGAAAGTCCAGGTGGTAAGATCAAGATTTGAAACTGGCTCTCATATTACCCAGCAGGAAAAATGATTCAATCCTGAAGGGTACTATGGCTGATTAGAGCTTAGAGATGTGTGCCTTGCCATGGGAAATATTGTCTTGGATACTCACCATATGCTTGGTGAAAACTCTCACAGAACTGTACTGAAGGCTGAGGTCAAATTCCCAGAGAGTCCTGGCTGTTGCAGGAGTAAGACCAGCAAGACAGTCAGAGGGGTCTTTGACTGTCTCCCCCTAGCCATCAGTCATTCTCTCAAATACTTCTTTTGCATGTTGCTATCATTTGGATCTACAAAGATTGGATGATCTCTCTCTCTACTTTCTAGCAGCCATGAGGTGAGAGTGGCTTTCCCTTCCTCACCATGATGTCAAGTGGTTTCTGCCTTGGAGCCAGCCAACCATGGACTGAAACCTTTGAAACTTTTAAAATCAAGAGCCAATAAACATGTGTTCCTCTAAGTTGTGCTCGTCAGGTATTTTGGTTATAGTATATGTCACCATCACTATGAGGTATGTTATGATGTGAGACTATAATGCACCAGAAAAATATAAAAATCAATAAACATAATCCTGTGTTGGCTTCTCCTTCTCAGAGGAAATGAGCTTTAACTTGTTTGTACCCACACCGAAAGAAAATGCTTGAAGTAAGCTTCATGTGCATACTAGTTTCTCAAGGCATCCACTTAATGAAATAGCGGAAGCGAAGCTCGAGGCCAAACAGTTGGAGGAGTGACAGAGTAAATGCTGAAGTTCTAGATCTACAGATTTGCAAGATATGAAACACAAAGGAAAGCTGGCCATGGTGGCATGCACCTGTAATCCCAATACTTGGGAGGCTGAGACAGGGGCCTTGCAGGTTCAAAGATACCTTCAGCAGCATCCCAAGACTCTCAGCACCTTAGCAAGACTCTTAAAAAAATGGGCTGAGTATGTAGCTCAGAAATATAATGCCCCTGGATTCAATCTTCAATACCACAAAAACAAAACAGAACAAAAGCCACAAAAAATAGCAATATGTAGAGGAGTAGTCCCAGAATTATGGAGCCACACATTATGGATTAAGGGCAGAGCTGTATAAGATTAGTGAGATGAGGCAAAACCTAACAGAGAGAAACTGCTGGGGGTGGGGGATGGGGATTAGTTCTAATGTAGACATCAAAGGGTGGTGGATCTGCAGGTTAGAGCATTATTCAAGGTTTCCAGAAATGAATTGTTTATCTTCAGTGACCAGCATATAATAAAAAGTATGAAGTATGAAAACACATAACCCATAAACAATAACAATAAAAAACAGCACATTGACACATATCTCAAGGTAACCCTGATTTAAGAATGATCAAAACAACTTTAAAACAGCTATGATAAATACAATAAGAATATTTGAGGGAAAGTTAGATATAATGAATGAGCATATAGGGACTCTTAGAAGTGAAAAATATCTATAGAAGTGAACCAAATAAAAATGCAGTAATACAAAGTACAGTATCCCAAATGAAAAACTTATTAGACAAGCTTAATTGAAGATGCGATATAGGATGAGAAAGTGTTCGTAACTTGAATATTGTACAAAATAAGTTATGAAACCTAAGAAACAAAAAAAGATTGGTTAAAAAGGGGGGGGGGTACTCATGTTCCGCACAGTGGCACATACCTATAATCCTGAGAGGATGAGATGAGAGGATTACAGGTCCAAGGGCACCCTCAGCAACTCAATGAGGCCCTCAGAAATAAAATAGGGATGGGGGTATAGCTCAAGGGTAGAAAGCCCCTGGATTCAATCCTCAGTACCACAAAAAGAGAAAACTAAAACAGACTCAGTGATGAACATTATAATGCCAAGTGATATGGTAAATGTCACAAGAATATTATAGAAAAGAAAAAATTAATAAAGAAAAAAATAATGTTAAAGAATTATACCCAAAAGTATCCCAATGTTTGTGAAAAGTAAAATCCTAACTTCCAGAAAGATTGCTGAGCCATTTCTTTTTAATTTGCTCTACTGGGGTGTGAATCAAGGTGCACTCTTCCACTGTACCTTCAGCCCTGTCTATTTTATTTCTCTTTTTATTTTTTTATTTTTTGCAGTATCAGGGGTGGAACTCAGGAGCATTCTACCTCTGAGCTACACCCTGAGCCCTAATTTTTATTCTTTATTTTGAAACTGGGTCTCACTGAGTTGCAAAGGACCTCACTATGTAGCTGAGGCTGTCTGAGAACCATGTTCCTCCTGTCTCAGTCTCCCAAGTGCTGGGATTACACAAGCATGCGCCACCACACCCTGCTAAGTCAGTATCTTTTAAACATAATAATCAGACTGTTGAATAAAAAAAAGTATATTTAAATAAACCACCTTAACAGGCAGAAAGGAATAAACCTGGGAAAGAAAAAAGGTAAAGATATATTAAACAAGATTTGTAACCTGCTAGAATAAGAACAAATATTATATACCCAGTTTTCTATTTCAAACACAAATATATTTTTTTAAATATAGGGTGAAATAAAAAATACATTTCTAGGAGAACTGCACTGCAAAAAAATGTTAAGGGAAATATTTCAATAAGAAGAAAATTGATACCACAGAAAATTTAAATTTGTACAAAATAATAAATAGTCAATCATCAGAAGGCTAGAGATATGAGTCAATATAAAAATGTACTTTTATCTTGTATTATCTTAAAATTTTAAAAGTCAGCTAACTGAAACAAAAACAATAAGATTATGTTGTGGAGTTTATAATATACGCAAAGGGAAAATACATGATGACAACACAAGATGCAGAGTTAATAAGTGGAATTAGGTACTCTTATTTAGGTTTATTTTACATGAACTTTTACAATTTAATTATTTATATTAAGAATGAATATTTAAGTAAGACAGAGACAAGAGGACAGCAGATTTGATACCAGCTTCAGCAATTTAACAGAGACTCTCAACAACCTACCAAGCCTCTGTTTCAAGACAAAAAATAAAAAATAAAAAGGACCAGAGGCTTAGATCAGAAGCAGAATGGTCCTGGGTTCAAAACTTCAAAACAATAGATGCATGAATAAGTAAATAGTAAAATATTTAGAAATAAAGTTGGCATAAATATGTAAAACATCTTCATTGAAAAAATAGAGAAAAATATTATATTTATGGATGAGAGCCTATAATTTTGTTAAGATTTCTTGTCTTCCTACATTGATTTATAGATTCAATACAATCCCAATCAAAATAGTTTTAAGTTTTGTTTAAGAAACTGACAAACTCTTCTAAAATGTATGTGTAAATGCAAAGAACCCAGAAAAGCTAAATTTTCTGGAAATATTTTTTAAAATAGAGGATTTACTTTACTGATATACAGACTTACGTTTAAGCCAAAGTAATAAAAAGAGTATTATACTACCATGGAAATAGACAAATTTATAAACAGACTAGAACAAAAATTCAGGTCATAAACTCACTCATGATCAACTAGAATTTGATAAAAGTTTCAAACAATTCATTGGAGAACAGAATATATTTATGAATACAACTGAAATAACTGGCTGAAATAACTGGACAAAGAAAAAACATATGTACAGCTCTGTAGATAAAAGTATTTCTAGACAGGATACAAAAAGCAATAAGCATAGAAGAAAAAATAATAAATTACACTGAATGAAATATAAACATCTGCTCATCTCCTCATTCTTAAGCAGCTCTAAGAAAATGAAATGGAAAGCCATAGATTAGGGGGAAATATTTGCAATATACTAAACAGTTTATTTTTTGAAAAAACTGAACTACAATACCAATAAATACAAGATTGAAATTTCTCAAAACCCAATCATGGAAGGACAGATGCTGCACAAGTCCACTTTTATGGAGCTGAAGAATGAGATGAATTGATGGATGGTGAGATAAATAATGAAGAATAATTGCCTATGATAGACAGGGATGGACTGGACAGAGAAGCAAAGGGCATTTCTGGGAAGATGGAGATGTTCTATGCCCTAATCAGAGTGCTTGTTACTGTTTATGGATTTTACCAAACTACACTTTGTACCCTTAAGAAGAGTGCATTTTACTGCATATAAATTATTAAATCAATATAAGTAAAAATGATCCTGGCTAAAGTTCAGATTGAACAATAAGAACAAATAGCCAAATTCATATATAAATATAGTAGCCTTTCTAAATGCTACTATGCTTATAGGTAATTGCTCTTTGTTTAAGTAAGTCTTTCTGCCTTTATCAGTAAAATATTTTGGTTCATTGATTTGATATCAAGACTTTTGGGTTTACCTTTCAAATATAGATATTATTAATTTATTGATGATATATAACTGAGGAAAAGTCTTTTTCCAAGTTTAAGATTTGAGAAAAATGTATACATAATGTTCATTGTCTAGAAGTAGAATGAAGCAAATCTTAAATTTTCAGTAAGGAATGATAATAAATTTTGCCTCTGAGAAATAAATGTAAACATTAAAGAGCAAAGATACAATATTATATAAAGTAGACAAGATAGCTTCATACTATAAATACATAATTGTAGCCTGGCTGTATAGATTAAGAAAGCTGAAGAATGAATGTGCCAATAAGTAAAAGTTCATATGAAACCCAAAATACTATATAAAAGAAACTTGAAGACAAAAGTGTCGGCAGCTTCTTTTCCAACATAGTCCTGTGGAAATAGCTTTGGCCCTTAGCTTTTTTTTTTTTTTTTCAATACTGAGGATGGGCATTTTACCTCCAAGCTATACCCCCAGGCCTAATTTTTGTGTGTGTGGTGTTGGGGTTCCTGGAAGCCCTTCTATCTCCGGGCTACACTCCCAGACCTATTTTTTTTATATGCTTTTTATTTGGAAACAGGGTCTCTTAAGCCAGGGTGGCTGGCTTTGAACTGCGCGGATCCTCCTGTCTCCACCACCCAAGCGTGTGTGTCTGTGTGTGTGTGTGTGGGGGGGAATTACAAGCGTGCACCACCACGCCCAGCATATTTTTAAAGGCCACACTAAGTAGCTGAGGCTGTCTGCAAATTGTGATCTTTCTGTCTCAGCCTTCCCAATGCTTGGCCACCACGCCCTACTTGTCCATTAGCTTTTTAATAAACCTATATTATTTAAAGATTCATCCCTTTGCTGGGGAGAATAAGAATACCTTTTAGCTTCATGAATATAATAATCTAGGTCTGTACTTTGCCATGTGAACTCTTGTGCGGTGATAATGAAATCAAGTATTGGAGTCAATAAATAGGTTGGCCAGACACTGTATCACAAAAATTTTACTAATAGAATGGTCACATTATTTCAACTGTAGAGATATGAATTTACTAGCTGACCTCTCTTTACATTGCTTCATTTGATTTTATTTTCTAAGATTTTTTTGCAAAAAAGTACTTTTGATAAATATTTTCCTTTATTCTTTTATCCAAATGAACTTTGTAGACTGTACCAGCATTTGAATTTTCACCCCTGAAAAATGTCTCTCAGACCACTATGAATTGACTCCTGAACCTCAGTCCAGTCTGTCTCTTTATTCTCTTCTCTTCCCTCTTCCTTCTCTCCTCCTTCTTCCTTCTTCCTTCCTTTTCTCTCTCTCTCTCTCTCTCTCTCTCTCTCTCTCTCTCTCTCTCTCTCTCTCTTTCTCCTTCCTCCTTCCCTCCCTTTTGTGATCCTGAGGGCTGAATACTCCTTAGAATATTCTACCTCTAGCCTGGCATGGTGGAGCACACTTGTAATCCCCACACTTGGGAGGCTGAGACAGGAGGATCGCGCAGGTTCTAAGCTAGCCTCAGCTACTTAGTGAGACCCTGATTCCAAGTAAAATATAAAATAGGTCTGGGAGTATAGCCCCGAGGTAGAAAGCCTCTGGGTTCCACTCCCAGTATCAAAAAAATAAAAAAATAAAAAAGAATATTCTACCTCTGAACTATACCCTCCTATCTTCTCATTTTATTTTGAAATATAATGTCACTAAATTACCTTATGCCTAAATCTTCAATTTTCCTGTCTCAACCTCCCAAATACTGGGTTTACAGGTATATATCACTGCATCCAGCCTCAAAATTCATTTCTTAATTGTTTTATCTATTATATCTTTCTATCTAGTGTGGAATACCACCTTCCAGGGACATCAGCATATTTAATTTCTCTCTTTTCTTTTAATTAAGGGTTCATCCTGACTCATTATTGACATGTGGTATGCAGGAACCTGCTTGAAGGAAACATACTAAGGAGACATACTAATAGTCCAATCAATCATTAATCAGAATTTAATAGTCATTGAGGCATTTTATTTTTATAGGAGTAAAGTTATTTAAAATTCACATTAATGCACAACACGAAAGCAACACTCTATAATCTAAAGTTATTAAAATGTATGATTTCTTTGCCCTTAGGAAATAATCCAAGACTAAGCAACATGTGCACTAAGCACCTCAACGATTACCTCTGAGCTGCTCACCGGAGGAGGGAGCTCTTGTTCTCTGGCCAGCCTTTGCAAGTGAGGAGTCTGTTTTTGCCATGTCATCAAAGTCATGGTCCAGCATAGGAATGGTATCTTTTTGGCTATCCATTTATATACAGAGACATCACTCCATCTCTTTAGGTTGTTAAACCATCACACCTATCTACCTCGATCACCTTGCATGCTGTTGTCTACTCACTGTTCACTCTCAGCAATTCAATGTCTGTGCAGTTTATGTAACTGGTATTTACTCCTAGCATCATTCTTGGTGAATCAAATAGTCATATAGATGGGCCATCCAAAAATCTCCTCTGTTCCTGCTACTTTTACTCCTTCACCCATACCAAATATTTACAAATTATCCCCTCAATTCGCACAGAAACACTTTTGTATCATTGTAATTAGTTTTGTCCAGAAATCAAAGTTGTAAACTTCCCAGTCTCTCTCATCTTCTCATATTAATTTCTCTAGTAGCCTCCCAAATGTGAGGATTTTAACCCATTGATTTTTAACCCATTCTCCCTTCTATAATTTTATATTTTTATCTTTTTTTGTGTGTGTGGTACTGGGGTTTCTGGAAACCTTTCTACCTCCGGGCTGTACTCCCAGACCTATTTTTTATATATTTTTTTATTATTTGGAAACAGGGTCTCTTAAGCCATCACGTCTGGCTTCGAACCTGCGCGATCCTCCTATTTCTGGGGATTACAAGCCTGTGCCACCGCACCCGGCTTGATAGTTTATCTTTATTTGAGAGAGAGAGAGAGAGAAAGAGAGTGTGTGTGTGTGTGCGCGTGTGTGTGTGTGTCTTACTGGGGATGAAACCCAGGGGTTTTCTACCTCCAGGTTACATTTCCAGACCATATTTTACATTTTATTTAAAAACAGATTCTCACTAACTTGCTGAGAGCCTCACTAAGTAGCTGAGGGTGGTTTTGAACCTGTGCAATCCTCCTGTCTCAGTCTCTCAAGTACTAAGATTATAAGCATACACCACCAATGCTAAGCTAATAAGTAATTTTGAGCACTGTCAACAGATATATTCTCTCACTTTACTATATATATGGCAACATTGGTTGTACTCAAATATATATGTTCTCTGTGTCTAAAACCTATATAATTTTCTACTGGAAATAGTTATACAATTGTGCTGATAGTTGTATGAGAGAGACAAGCAACACTGTCTAAAAACTAGTACCATAAATACTAAATAAATTTTTTCTAGGATTTGATATAAAAATTTGAGAAAGTTGCTTTGAAATAATACCTTTCTATAAGGTCTTCTGTCTTAATTTATTATGCTGAGTATAATGGATTCCATTTCATTCTTAATTTTCTCACATTTCTGCCCAGACATTTTTAATTTCTGATCTTTTCACTTGATATTCTCTCAGACTGTAATGCTCATGCCAATTTTTGCCCATAACTATCTTTCTCATATTCTATATGTCTAAATTCAGAATATCACCTTCTCAAAAAGCCGTGCCCCATAAAAAGAACTCCTTTATTACTCTGCTATAACGTCCTGTTGATTCCTTCTCAGAACTAATCACAGTATGTAATTACCTCCATATTTCCCTTTAATAGCATTCTACATCTGAAAATAAAACTTAACAGGAGAACAGTACCTGATTTGTATTCTGCTGCATACTCAGTGTCTAGTACAATGCCTGGAAAGCAGCATTTTTATTAATAAAATAATGAATAAAAATACAAAAAACTTGATGATAGTATTTTAGTCCTTTTATTATTTGTAAATTGAGGGGGTGAAAGTGACTTCCAAAGTCAGCATTGGCATTCTAATTTCCTTTTAAACCCCAAGTCTGGAGGTTGTGAATAGCTATCCCTTAGGATTAGGTAGTGATGGGGTGTGTCTATACAGCGCCTAAGGAGATTCGGCCTGAGCGGCCTACAGCCTAAGGCAAAACTTTAAGTAAAGTGATTCAGCAAAAAAGGGGCAAAGATGGCGCCTGGAGGAGGCTAGGAAGGCGTGGTTTCCCCATTCATTATGGGTGGGGAGACTGAGCGGTTTTTCCCTTTCTAACTTTAAAGGAGCTTTCCGCACACATGAATGGCTCATGTCCTGGCCTGGGATTGGCTGTAAACTATGTGCTAGTGATCTTTATCCCGGATAGGCTAGGCTATTTCTCATGGGAATTCCCCTCGTGGTTTGGTGCTATATAATATGATTGCTTGGAGAGAAATGAAGGAGATCTTGCTTGACTTGACTCCCGGCTCGTGGGTTTGTGTTCGAGTCGTCGGTGAAAGACCCCCAAGTGGTCTTCCTCACAGGATAGGAGACCCCGAGACCCAGAGATCAGTCCGAGACCACTGGATGCAATAGCACGAGGATTTTATTGCAGAACACAGGTACCTGTGGGCGACAGAGTCTGCACAGAGACTTGCGCGCCCTGGATGAATTTTAGGTAGCTTTTATAGGGGATGGGGTAGCAGAAGTGGGGGTACAGAAGCAGAAAGCATAGTTACAGGAATTTCATTGGTTCGAGTTAATGAGGAATTGAATGACCTTTGTTTGCCTGAGGCTTTTCTGGTACGTGCTTGGTGGAGAGTCTCGAAGTTATTTGGTAACTGCTTGTTCTTATCGGTTAAACCGCAGGTATGCAGTTAATTACCCACCCTATCCTGGTTTTTTTCAGGCTTACTGAATTCTGTAACTTTCCACAGTTACATTTTAACTTCCTGGTACCCGAGGCTAGTAAAACATGGCATTACTTTTGTTATGCCGAATTGGGGTCTTTCAGTCGGTACTCATCATCAGCTGTCGGGCTGGATTCCCGACAAGGTAGCAGTTGATCACCTTATCATTTAAAGTATGTATTTTCTGAGCATGGCGGTATGCATTTGTAATCCCAGTGCTTGGGAAGCTGAGACAGGAGGATCACACAAGTTCAAAGCCAGTCTCAGCTACTTAGTGAGGCTCCCAGTAATTTAGTTAGACTCTGTTTCCAAATAAAGTATAAAATAAGTCTGGGAGTATAGCCTGGAGGTAGAAAAGCCCCTGGGTTCCACCCCCAGCACCACCAAAATAAATAAAGTATGTATTTGGGATCCTTCTGCTATTTATCTGAAATAATTGCTGTTACAAGGTTAGTTTGGCACTGCCTAAAGGTGACTGCACCTTCAAAGAGATTTGAGTAACCATGAACAACAAATATCAGCTTCCAAAAGTCTGCTCAACTCACAAGAAGCATGATGACTTGTTATCATATCGAGGACACATACAAATCTCTAGGTCAATCACCACAGAATTTTACACAAAAATGATTTAATAATCCACTCAATCTTCAGAATCCACTGTCTATGAATTCTTATGACCAAAAGACTAAAATTTGTTAAATCTACTCCATATTTGTTTATATATCACTGTCTAAAATATGTTGTCAAAAGAATTTTACATTTAAGTCATATAATTGCTATAAAAATCAATATCTTGTATTTTCCTAATAGAATTTAAAATATATTTGTTTCTTTATCTAATGGGAGAATTACAATTAAAATTGTTATGAATTCACAATGTATATAAATTATGGTATTTGCCAACATAATGTATATGTTATCCATAAGCATCAACACAAAATTTCTTGGGAAAACATAAGGAGTCATATTCAGGTACCACAGAGAATAGATCAATTATTTATATTATCTTGGGAAGGCACAGGTCAAATGTAAACTAGACTCATTATTTTTGTCTTATTCCCACATGCTCCCACCAATAAGTGTTTATTGATTCTTTTTCCCCAGAGGCTTTCCCCAGCTGACAGATTAGACATCTTTCGACTTAGCATTCAAACTTTTAGTTCATTTGGGCTTTGTTTAGTTACTTGCTCAGATATTTACTTTTAACAATCTGAAATTATTACAATATTAATCCATTAAAAAAGCAACTCAGGGTGGTAAACTATTATTCCCAAATATAATTACTTACTTTTAAGAATTTCAAGTTAAAATTTATACAGAGATCAAGCAGATAAAAGTAAAGAATAAAAATTTGGGAATAAACAAAAATATCATAGAAAGTAAGATGGCAGAGCTGCTACTAATTTTAACTAATTGCCAGTCTCAGAGGCAGTAAGTTTGATACTTAGTAGAAATTTGACATTTTTCAAAAGAGTGTTGTAATTAAAATGAATGTGTGTATGCATGTGTATACACCCACAGATGTATATTTAATTTTCATCTACTTTTCAGGAAAACAAAATATTCTGTAAGCTTAGCCATCAATAATCTGCCAGCTAATAATGGACATGCTATTCTTAAAGTCTTCAAGCAATACATTTTAAAATAATTTAAAATATCATAGAACTTACAAAATTTATTTTCAAAGAACTGCTTTGTGTAATGATGTATACAGTGAAGCAGTATTCTCAATGTTAATCTATGTGTACTATGATAATTATAAACACAGTTGCATGGATCTCAAAAGAGATAGATTTTCTCAAAAAATTTCTGACTTCATATCTTTATATCATTATTTTTATTTTGCTTTGAACATGATGGATTGAAAACAATATAAGAGGAAGGAGAGCTACATCAAAGAAAAAAATAATTTGGTGATTAAACTGGGCAATGTGAGAAAAAATTCTACAAAGCGAAAAGAAATTGGCTACATCAAGTAAAAGTGAAAATTTGAGAATGTTCATAAAGATTGATGAAATTGTAACATTGAGCAATCTACTCCCTAGAGAGAGCGACACAGAAAACCGCCTAGTAAATTAGCATTTAATAGAAAAGCAGGTTAGAGAAACATTTAGCCTAGTAACATTCTTTTACTATCAGACGATTCTCCTTATCATACTTGATCAGAGAAACACAGTAAAAAGAGGAATCTATGGAATCAGCCAAGATGTCCATTAACAGATGAATGGATTACAAAACTATGGGATATGTACACAATGGAATTTTACTCAGCCATAAAGAAGAACACAGTTATGTCGTTTACAGGGAAATGGATGGAACTGGAGAACATTATGCTAAGTGAGACTAGTCAGTCACAAAAAGTAAGAAATAGGATTCTATACCTAATATGTGGAAACTAGGGAGAAAATGTAGCATAGAAGGAATGTTAGACAATGAAGGAGAAACTATAGATGGGCAAGGAAGTTGACCCATCTAAGGTGGATGGGAAGGCAAAGAGAGAAATTCCCTAATGTGCACAATGTCCATTCACAAACATACCAAAATAAATCACTAAGTTAGGCATGGTAGGGCATGCTTGCAATCCCAGTATTTGAGAGGCGGATACCAGAGGATCATGGTTCACGGACAGCCTCAGCTACTTAGCGAGGCCTTTGCAACTCAGTGAGACCTTGTTTCAAAAAAATAAAAAAAGAGTAAAAAATAGGGCTGGTTGTTTAGCTCAGAGGTACACTGCCCCTGGGTTCCATCCTCCCCAGTACCACAAAAAAAAAAAAAACCCACAAAAAAAATCACTAAGCCAAACATGAGAAGGAGCAAGGGGGAGGAAATGGGGTGGGAATTGGGTAAGGGCTAATTGGGCAATGTGTGCATATACACGTCTACCATCTTGTACTCCATTCAGATGTATGACTACAATGCACCAACAAAAAAAATTTTAAAAAGAAATCACATGATCATTTCAATAGATGATGAAGAAGCATTTGACAAAATTCAATACCAATTTATGGTAAAAACACTGTAGGAAATCAGAATAGAAGGAACATATCTCAGCATCATAAAGACAATATACAATAGGCCCACAACCAATATCACATTAAATGGGGAAAAACCTTGAGAATTCCCCCTAAAAACAGGAAAAAGACAAGGATTTTCATTATCACCATTTCTCTTCAGTATAGTACTTGAGACTTTAGCCAGAGCAATAAGGCAAGAAAAGGAATTCAAAGGAGTACAAATAGGAAAAGAAGAACTCAAACTTTCACTATTTGTAGATGACATGATACTATACTAAGAAGACCCACAAACTCAACCAAAAACCATATAGAACTGATCAACAAATTCAGCAATCTGGATTAAAAAAGTTAATCTTACAAAATCAGAAGCTTTCTTTTATGCCAACCATAAATTTACAACCAGAAAATACTTCCACTGAGAATATCTCACAAAAAAACTAAAATACTTAGAAATAAACCTAACCAAGGAAGTAAAAGACATCTACAAAAAAAAATTATAAAGCATTGAAAAATAAATTGAAGAAGACATTAGAAGATGGAAAGATCTTCCATGTTCTTGGGTAGGCAGAATAAATATCATCAAAATGGCTATTCTTCCAAAAGAAATTCACAGATTCAACACAATATGCTTTAAATTACCAAGGTCATTTTTCATTTTGAATACCAAAAAGCCCAGAATAGCCAAAGTAGTTCTCAGCAACAAAAACCATACAGGAGTAATCACAATATCTGACTTCAAACCATACTACAATGGAATAGTAATGAAAACAGCATAGTATTGACCCAAACACAGATACATAGACCAATGGAGCAGAATAGAAGACTCAGAAACAAATCCACACACTTACAGCCAATTGATTTTATACAAAGGGGCCAAAAACATAAACTAAAAAACGATAGCCTCTTTAACAAATGATGTTGGCAAAACTGATTAACCATATGCAGAAAAATGGAAATTAATCCCACTTTCTCACCCTGCACAAGCATCAATTGAAGTTAAATCAAAGACTTGGAAATTAGACCAGAGGCCTTGAAGCCCCGTGAAAAGGGCATAGGCTCAGCACTGCAACACATAGACACAGGTAAAAACTTTCTCAGTAAGACCCCAAAGGCACAAAAAACTAAAAGGCAGATCAATATGTGGGATTGTATGAAACTGAAGAGCTTCTGTACAGCAAAGGAAACTATCAATACCCTCAACAGAAAGTAAACAGAATGGGAGAAAATTTTTGCCACCTACTCCTCTAATAGAGGACTAATATTTAGACTATACAGAGAACTAAAGAAACTCAGCACTAAGAAAATAAATAATTCAATCAAAAATGGGCAAGTGAACTAAACAGACACTTCATGAAAGAAGAAATTCAAATGACCAATTATTCTATGGAAAAAATGCTCAATCGAGAGATGCAATCAGAGAGATGCAAATCAAAACTATCTGAGATTTCACCTAATTCCATATAGAATGACAATCATTAAAAACACAAACAACAACAAATGCTGGAAAGGATGTGGAGAAGTGGGAACTCTCATACATTGCTGGTGCAATGTTGTTGCAAATTAGTGCAACCACTTTGGAAAACATTTTGGAGGATCATGGGAAGAGTGGGAATGAAACTACCATATAATCTAGCAATACCACTTCTAGGTATCTACCCAAAAGAATGGAAACTAAAGTAATAAATGCATATCTATGTTCATAGTTGCACAATTCACAATTGCTAAACTATGGAATCAGCCAAGATGTCCATCAAAAGATGAATGTATTAAAAATTATAGGATATGTACACAATGGAATTTTTCTCAGCCATAAAGAACACAGTTATGTCATTTACAGGTAAATGGATGAAACTGGAGAAAATTATGCTAAGTGAGATTAATCAGTGACAAATTGTAAGAAATAAGATGTTCTCCATAATATGTGGAAGCCAGAGAGAAATGGTTCATGGGATGAACTCTAGACAAAGAAGGAGAAATTATAAATGAGCAAATAAGACAACGTAGCTAAGGGAGATGGGAGGAGGGAAAAGAGAAATTCCCTGATGTACATGATGTACATTCACAAACATATAAAAATAAATCACTAAGCTAAACATGAGAAGAAAGGAGGGTAAGGGAATGGGGTGGGAATTGAGTAAGGGATAATTAGATGAAGTGTGCATGTATGCCTCCGCCATCCTGTATTCCATTAAGATGTATAAATAAAACATATTTAGAAAAAGAGAATTCATAAAAGAAGAGGTTTCACTAGCTGATAAAGTTGGACTTCCCAAAATATGTGTGGGATAGTGAATATGTGTATGTTTGATACTTCAAGGGTCTGTGTACTAAGACATAAAAAGAAAGAGCTAGAACTATTCAACTCATGCAGATGAAGGTTTATTTATTTATTTTTGCAGTATTGGGTATGAAACTCAGGGGTATTCTATCTCCAAGCTATACCTCACCCCCCTTTTTTATTCTTTATTGTGAAACAGAATCTCACTAAATTTCAAGGGGCCTCACTAAGTAGCTGAGGTTTATAAACAATTAAAATGTGACTGTAATCAGTTAGTGGTTTTTACATATCACACATATTTGATCAGCATTAGTTAAAAGATGTTTCTCAATGAACAGTCCAAATGGATATTATAAATTGAGAATTTAATTAATAGTACTTAATATAGTATAAAAACATTTATGTTTAAATAAAAACCAAAATACTAACAAAAGATTTTAAAGAACATGAGCTGAACAATGGGAGGTGGACTAAAAATTTTATATTTGTTCCTGAAATTAGACTAAGTTTGTGTCCTTTACCTAAAATAAAATTAAATCCTTCTGTTGAAAGTGTACTATATTTACTTCTATGAACAAAAACTAAAGTAACTAAAGGTCAATAAATTCACATCCAGAAATGATCTATGAATATTTTGTGTGTCCATGTGAGGACAATAATGAATTAATTTAGAAGTCTGAAAATTAGATATTTAGTTCATAAGAAAAAAGAATTGTCTACTGGTAAACAACATAATTTTCTAATTAGTAAGCTTCTTGTTTTTCCTGGTCATTGACTCATAAGGCCATCCATGAATAATCACACTAACAGAAGATAATCTACAAATAATCTAATATATCTGCCTGTGATGATTAATTTTATGTGTTAACTTATCTGAGCCATGGTACCAAGATATGGGGTCAAATCTCAATCTGGATGTTGCCAAGGAGCTATTGTTTTAAATTAAAATAACTCTTAAATTAGTAAACCACAAATAAAATAGATTATCCTCCATAATATGGTGAGCCTCATAAAATCAGCTGAAAGCTTTAATTAAAAACAGAGTGAATTCCCCAAAAGAAGAGATAATTCTGTTCCAAAACTATCTTTCTTTTTTCTTTTTTTGGTGGTACTTGGGGTGGAACCCAGAGAATTTCAAATCTGAGCTATACTTCTAGACCTATTTTATACTTTATTTGGAAACAGGGTCTCACTAAGTTGCCAAGATCCTCACTAAGTAGCTGAGGCTGGCTTCGATCCTGTGTGATCCTCCTGTCTCAGCCTCCCAAGCATGGGGATTACAAGCATGTGCCACCACGCCTGGTTGCTTCCAAACTATTTTAACACTCAATAATTCTGAATTGTACAACTGTATAACATTCATATTACTAAAAATGTCAATAGTACTAGCCAAAACTATTATAATTTGAAATGAAAAATAATATTATTTACCCCCAAAATGATATATTTAGAAAGTATGAATCTGAGTATGTAAAAATATTATATGAAAAAAGTACAAAACACTGATTAAAGAAACCAAATAATTAATTAAATGAAGTTATCTCATATTCTTGTGTGGGGAGTTTTAATAATGTCAGCATGTCAATCTTCCCAACTTTTCTATAAATTCAGTTTAATCCTAGCCCAAATTTCAGGACATAATTTTATGGATATCAACTAACTGATATTATTTATTTATTTATTTATTTATTTATTTATTTTATTATTTTTTTGCAGGTCTGGGGATGGAACCCAGAGGTATTTGACCTGCAAGCTATAACCCCTGCCCTATTTTTTATTCTTTACTTTGCAACCAGGGCTCACTGAGTTGCAGAGGCCTCACTAAGTAGCTGAGGCTGTCCGCGAACCGCGATCCTCCAGGTCTCAGCCTCCCGCATGCTGGGATTTCAAGGGTGTGCCACCACACCTGGCTGATATTATTATTTATATAGGGAGGTAAAAGGTCAAGAATAGCCAATACAGGTTTGAAGAACAAATTTGAAGGACTGACAATACCTTATTTCTACACTTACTACATAGATATAATAAACAGGCAGATAGTTCAGTGGAACAGAACAGAAAACTCCAAAACAGATCCATTGAAATATATTCAACTGATCTTCAGCAAAGGAAGTACAATGAAGGAAAGTCAGCATTTTCAACAAATCATGCTGCAACATCTAGACATCCACATGAAAAATAATAATGGCACACATTTATACCATTCACAAAATGTATCATAGACCTAAATGTAAATTTGTGGCAAAAAATGCTTAGAAGATAATATGTAAGAAAATTGAGATGATCTTGGCTTTAGATTTTTACTATAACATTAAATGCAAAATCAGTGAAAAATGAATTGATAAACTGAATTTCACTGAAATTAAAAAAAATGTTGCTTTGTGAAATGAACTGTTTAAAGATAAGACAAGTCGCAAACTAGGAGAAAATATTTTTAAAACATATGGGAAAAAGCACAATTTGCAAGATAGATAACAAATACTAAGAAAATAAACAAATTATTTGGAAACCTAGGCAAAAGATTTCAACAGAACCTCACAATGGAAGATAAACACAAGAAAGATGATCAGAATCATGTCACTAGGGAATTATAAATTTAAGCAACAATGACATGTCACTCTACACATACTACAATGTTCAAAGGCCAAAATGTGATCATCCCAAATGCTGCCGAGTATGTGGAGCAGCAGGAACCTTCATTCATTGCTGGTGCAAACACAGAATGAATGGTCACTTTTGAAGGCACTTTGTAAGTTCTTTACAAAACTAAGTGTACTCTTTCTTATCCTACAATCCAACAATCACGTCTTTGGCTATTTACTGAGAGAAATCGAAAGCTTTTTGTACACATAAAAACTTGTGCACATAAATTTATAGCAGCTTTATTCATGGTTGTCCAGATCTGGAAGAAAGAAAAAAAAAAAAGATGTCCTTCAGTAGAACCAATCCCACAGAAAGTAACTGTGTAAATGAACTGTGGTATGTTCATAAAATGTAATTATTGTCAATTATTAAGAAGAAATGAATTTCAAGTCATGAAAAAGCAAAAGTGAATCTTTTAAAACCATAATAAAACACATAAAGCATACTGCCAAGTCAAAGGAACTAAAGAGCAGAAGCTCCAGGACATATGATCCCACCTACATTACATTTTGGAAAAGATGAAACTCTGTACATAGTAAAACATTAGTTGTAGCCAAGGACTGGAAATGGAACACAGAAATAGGGCAGTGAAACTATTTTCTACAATATCATAATGGTAAATAAGTGCCAATATTCATTTGTCAGAACTCATAGAATGTTCACCTCCAAGAGTGAACCCTGATGTAAACTGTGGATTGTGAATGATAATTACATGTCATTCTGGGTTCAAGGCGTATTTAAAAAGTATTCTCTGATGAGAAATGTTGATAGTGAAGAAAGCTCTAAGTGCATGGAGGCAGGGGCTTAGGTAATTCTCTGTATTTTCTGCTTAATTTTTCTGTAAGCCTAAATCTTCCTTAAATAATATGAAAAATGTCACTGGCCACTAGGAATGTTCAAACAAGCTTGTAAACCCAGTATTTGGGAGGCTGAAAAAGAATCTAAGGTTCAACAACTTAAAAAAGTCTCTCAGAAACTTAGCAAGATTCTGTTTTGAAATTAAAAAAATAAAAAGGGACTGAAGATATAGCTCAGAGGTACAACACCCTTATGTTCAATCCTCAGTACCTTCCCCAAAAAAATGTCATTGACCATTAAAAGCTCCACTATGCAACTACAAATGTCAACCCATTTATTCCTAGTTAAATTTAAAAGGAAAGCCAGAAATTAAAATATGGATTTCCATTAAAATGAGATAAAAGTAGCATTTTAAAACCAACTATCATTGTTTGCATTATTTATTTACATTGTAATGTATAATTGGAGAATTGTACTGAATAAATACAAGTGTATTTTCTTTATTGAAAAACTTATAGTCCAAAGTTGAAATAAAAACTTAGGGAAAACTGTTTGCTCAGGATCATCAAAATGGTCATTGTAAGGGAAGGGGTGATTTCCAAAGACATTGTTGACAAGATTTCTTATTATTTATAGTTTTATATACAATTAGACGTTGAGATGAAGCACAGAGTCCTCACTTTGGCCTAAGTATTGGCATATATATTTTTATTGGAAAATTGTGATGGATGTATATTTCATGAATCTACTGATATTAAACACACGACATTAAATTACCTTACAAATGATAAATTGTTTTACAATGAGAAGTAGAATCCCTTGGGTCTCACAGAACCCTTATAAGTCAACCTGAATTGTTCACCTCCTTGTAAAAGGGTTCATACTTAACAAATTCAGAAACAATAGAATTACACCATTCCAAAACTCACATTCTCTCTTCTGGACATTTAAATTTGTCTAATGGGTTTCATAACTAGTTCTTAGAGCTGTTTAATTTTGCTTTTGGCTTTATCTTTTTCTGTTTAGGCCAGGTAAGTGGCTTCTATTAAAGTTATTTGAAGTTAAGTGCATTAATTTGATCTATTTCCTTAAGATTTTCTTGTGGCTTTCCCACAAGAGACAATAATTCCATATTGAAAAGCTGCATGATATAAAGATGAAGCCAGGTGTGGTAGCTTATGCTTGTAATCCTAGTACTTGAAAATTTTAGATTGAAGGATGGTAGGTTCATGACCAGCCTCTGCAATTTAGTGAGGCCCTAAGTAACATAGCAAGACCCTATTTCCAAATTTTTAAAAATCATAAAAAATCTGAGGGTGTAGCTGAGATGCAGACTGCCCCTGAATTCAATCCCTAGTAGAAATACTTATACACACACAAAGATCACACTGAAAATAGGACCCACAACTCTCCCTCCCTATTTCCTGTTTCAACAGTACTGAGCTGCTTCAAAGTTCCCCAAATTACTAGCATTTTATTTCTTTCTGAATTTACACATAACTCCTTCCACTTGCAGTGCTCTGTCCTCTCTGCCTGGGTTACCTCTTAGCTTTGAAAACCCAGCTTATGTACCCCTCCACCATGGAGCTCACTTTCTCTGATCCCAGAGACCTCAATATCCCTTGTGGTTCCACTCAGGAGCTTACTGGATACCAAGTATATATTTCACATATTTCTAGTTTGTGCCATAGTAAAATTTGTTTATTTTAAAAACTGTCTTCCTCTGAGTAAGCTTCACATACAGTTAGATGACACTTTTTTCCATCATGGTGTCCCCTTGTTATCATAAATTGCTTGGCCCAGAGCAGTTGCTTAAAGAAGTAGTGAAGAGGTTTAATGAAGCGCTGCATATGATCACCCCAGTCAATGAAATGTGTCTCTGTGTATGTGTATGTGTGGTACTGGGGATTGAACCCAAGGACATTTTACCTCTGAGCTATACCCCCAGTCCTATTTTCTTATTTTTATTTTGAGACAGGGTCTGTCTCACTAAGTTGCTGAGGGCCTTGATTAAGTTGCTGAGACTGGTTTCAAACCTGCAATCTTCCTGTCTCAGCCTTTAAAGTACTGGGATTTCTGGTGTGCACCACCGTACATGGCTATGATGTGTTTTATTTTAAATCCAGAATATAATTGTCTACTGTTAAAGAATAAAAATTTAATGGAGAAAATGTAGTTCCCTACGACACTTCCATCCTCCACTTTTCCAGTCCTTTTAACTTAAATAAAAAGCTGGTTTATTCCTGCAGTTTCGACTAGTTGAGAAGTCAGTGTAGTAGAAATGCATTAATGCAAGCAGGGTTTGCCTAGACATCAATAAACTCGAAAGGCTCCCGGTGGGCCACTTGTAGTGTCAATAAAGGCTCATAATTACTTGCTCCTCAGAGCATTTTAGATCCAACCCCTTAGTTTGCTCTGCTGCAATCACAAAGCTCTCCAGAACGCAGAGACTGTTAACTTTCTAAACCTGGGAGGTACAGTTAAGAACCCCATCTCATCACATCCAACTCATGCCATGAAAGTCCTTTACTAATGAGTTACATTCCCAGCCTCTGGGACCTGGGTTGTTGTTCTAGCTGTTATTTTAAACTGTCTGCCAAGGAGTAACTCAGAACTCCCTCTCTTGACCTCCTGGCAGAGAACTGGTGGTGGTGGTGGTGGTGTGTGGCGGGTGTCAGCATGCCATACATGAAAATGTGTAAACTTCAATGGCTCAGCCTTTTGTAGCCAACTTGAAGGAACCAAGAAATTCAATGAGAGAGAGAGAGAAAGGAGAGAGAGAGAGAGAGAGAGAGAGAGAGAGAGAGAGAAAAGAAGAAGAAGAAGAAGAAGAAGAAGAAGAAGAAGAAGAAGAAGAAGAAGAAGAAGAAAAAGGAGGAGGAGGAGGAGGAGGAGGAGGAGGAGGAGGAGGAGGAGGAGGAGGAGGAGGAGGATTGGTGTAAACAGACAAGGGAAATCCTAGCAAGCTTTGTCTCAGGCTAGGCGGCCTCCCAAGCCCCAGTGGTAAAACGTGAAGCAGAGCCTGGGAGCACCAGAGAGTACAGGGAGCATCTCTGAAGACAGAAACCAAATGATGGCGCAGAGGAACCCAGCATCAAGCACCTAACTAGAAAACTGTGCCTGTCAGACAATACCATAGAAATGAAACAAATGATACAGAGATGGTTTAAATCAAAGACGAAATGTGTTATCCATGAGACCTTCGGAGGACCCTGTCCGCTTTTCCTTCTCTGAATTCCTCCTTCCTGAGCCACTGAGTGTGTTCGTGGGTGTGGTTTTAGGAGACCCCTGGGTGGCTGCTTTTTCTCAAAATCCTGTTTCTCCGCAGTGAAGTTTAAATGATATTGAAGTTTCCACGACTTCTTCGAGAGGAGTTTCCAAATGACAATGAGCGAGTCACATAAATATCCATAAAGTTGCTGATGACTATGATCGCTGGTTTCCCGCAGGATCTGGAGTCGGGGTGGTCGTCCGCCAGTCGCAGTGAGCGATCAGCTAAATGCCCCAAGTACGTATTTGTACTTTCCAGTTGCAGCTGTGCACGCAATAATAAGCATCCGCCTTGTATTCCGGCCCCTATTCGGTTTTAGTCTACCTGAGGGCGTGTATTCGCGTGTGTGCGGGTGTACGATCAGCAAAGACTCTTAGCAGCAGCTATCTCCCTCCATCCACCCCCCATTCTCCCTTCATCCAAAAGATTTTTCCAGCGGGACTTGTCTCTAATCTGTTCTCAGCTGAGGTGCGCTCGCCACCCTAAAGGCCGACGGACTATCTGGAACCTGCGGGGTCCCGAGATCTGACGCTCTGGTGTCCTGGGAGACTGTGTGTGTGAGTGTGCGTGCGTGTGTGTGTCTGTGTGTGTGTGTGCGCGGGAACGCGCGCGCGTACGGCCCAGCGCTTCCTCCCCGGCCCCCGGGCCGACCGAGCCTGGGCTCAGCGAGGCGGCAGCTGCCTCCGCCCCCTCCGCCCGGCGATTGGCTGCTTTTGCTCATCACTTCCCTGTTAGCAAGAGGGAAGGACCAGTGACGCCCCCGAACCCAGCTGCAGAAGCGGCCGCCACCTCCGATGCACAAGGTGTCACATCTGAAAAGAAACCCGAGCCCCAAGGAGGCGGCGCCGAGCGCCCGGGGCTGGGCTGGCGCGGACCGCGTGGGAGGGTCGCAGGACGGCGCTGCAGGACCCGGGGAGCTCCGCCGCAGAGGACCCCGGCCCCCAGATACCGGGATCCCGGCTGGCGCTCCCCTCGCGTTTTTCAGACACCCGCCCCCCCACTCGACTAATTCTCCAAAACGGAGCCTTTATATCAAGGGAAGGCGCGGGAGCTGGGGCAGCCAGGACTTTCGCGGGCGCCCAAGATGCGCTCCATCAGGAAGAGGTGGACGATCTGCACTATAAGTCTGCTCCTGATCTTTTATAAGACAAAAGAAATAGCAAGGACTGAAGAGCACCAGGAGACGCAACTCATTGGGTAAATGCAAAGCTTCATTTCAGGATATGACAAAAAGTCCAGGCATGAATGAAATGTGCATAGAACCAGGAGAGCGAGGGTTGGGATACCGTGTGTGTTCGCGCGAGCTTGCTTGTGGCCGATCTGAAGAATTAAATAACAAAGGCTGGTGTTGAGGTGTGTGTGTGTGCTTCTCTTCCGTGGCTCCCAGCGCGAGTTCAACTTGCCCGGTGTGGTGGTGGTGGTGATGGTTGTATTGGCGCTGGTTGTTCGCACGCCAAAGAAGTCACTGCAGAAGTGTCAACAAAGAACGTGTGTCCTTGTCCTTTAACTCAAGCGAGATGTCTGTCTTTGCCAAACGGTGGCTCTCCCTTCTCTCTCTGTCCTGTCACTCTGGGAGACACCAGAGAGAGCTGATTGCCTGAGAAGTTAACGCGCACAAAGGAGGAGGTCGGTCTCCTCCGTTTCTCTATTCGTTTTTTTTTTTTTTTAAATCGGTATTGGGTAGATCTGTATGTTTTAGTTTGAATTAGAAATTCCAGTCATCTTTCTATAGCAAAAGGCATAAGCATCATGGTTACAGTTTTGGAAAGAAACCGGGCCTTTTATCTTCACAGGTTATATTTGTGCTTTTTCTTCAGTTTGTCTAGATGAGTTAAAAAATCTCCCCGCCCCATTAAGTTCTCTAAATATCGCACTTCCTTCCTCCCTCCCTCTGGCCTCAGTGCCTTTGAAGTTTACCCAGGGGGTGGTGCAACTCTGTGTTGCTGACAAGATTTGAAAGGGTGTTTTTTCTGAGGATGTAAAACCTGGTTGTCAACTATGTTCAAAGTCCTGTTTCAGAAATCCTCCCTGGTCCGGAGGCGTCCGCTGTAGGAAACTCTACACTAGCTTAGATGTTCTTTTATTTTTATTTTTGACATCATCAAAGGATGAAAGACTTTACCATTGTGTGTGTGTGTGTGTGTGTGTGTGTGTGTGTGTGTGTGTGACACAGGACTGCTGTAACATACACACTCCTAAACTTCATGCCCGTCCATTTCTTAATATTCATAAGTAATGAGCATTTGAGTGAGCTAAAGACAGGTTTATCCTTACGGAAGGAATTGCTTCTCTTAAAAAAAAAAAAGCAGGATAACAGTAGTACAGTCAAAAGGGGCTAGAATAGGATGGAAAGCTCATAAGGAATAGGTAAGTGGTCTGAATGGTTGTTGTATGTCAACAAATCCACCTAGGGTCTATCTATTCTGGGGGGAAAGAAAAGAAAATAAAAGAAAAAAAAAAAAAAAACTACAAGAACCCTATGAGGTCCTTTTCACCAGAGTGGGTGGTTTGAAAATCTGCTCATGTCAATTGTCAGAAAAGAAGGACTTTGGGAGGGGGCGTGGGCATCCCCGGCAGACCTGAGCTTGTCTGGCAGACAAAGGGGTCTTCAGGAAGGCGGCGAACCCTCGCGTGGGGGCTCCTGTGAAGGCGGAGGCCGGGGTGTGAAGGTCGAGGCTTTGTTCCCTCCCGGGTTGGTGGGCTCCCAAGCTAAACCTGAGCCCAGACAAAGCGGCCCAGCCTCTCCCGGACTCCGCGGGTTTGGGACCCGGGCTCGGGACCCTGGAGAGCAGGAGTGGGCGGGGCGAGTGGGAAGGGGGCCGCCGAGGCTCGGGAGGCTTCCTCCCCTGAACTGCAGGCGGGCAGGAGGACCGCACTCCAGTCTCTCCCGGGGCATTAACAGACCCAGGACGCCCCACATTTCCCGGGAGACATTTCCTCCCTGGCCTTCTCCTGGCCCCCGCGGGAGGGTGGGCGCAGCCGAGGGGCGCGGAGGAAGGGGCGGGCAGGGCGCAGCTGCGGGGCCGCCGGGCGGAGCTCTCCCCGCACCCTTTGCGAGCTGAGCTGCGGTTTCTCCCCGGTTTGCTTGACGAGTGTGGGGCGATTGCTTGAGTTAACCAAAGAAGAAGAGAGGTTCGCTCCGGGCCCAAACCCTCCTCCAGAGAGAGCTGGCCGCGAGGGTGGGCAAATCAATGAGAAAACAGGGGGGCACTTTTACCCATTTTTTTTAATATCCCCTCTCCTCTCCTCTTTTTTTTTTTTTTTTGTTATTGTTGGAAATAGGTTTCCATCATTTTAAGCAAGAAAAAAAAAATCACTTTTCGTGCTCAGCCAGCAAGCCCAGCTCCTCCTCCTAAATTAAAATCCGCAATTGCAGTCCGGGGTTCTCCGGGGGGAGAGCTGGCCACCGGCACCGCTCTCCTACACTTGCCCCGAAGCTTCCTGACTGCGGCCCCCGCCTCCGGGCTCTTCCCCAGACTCGAGTTGGCGTGGCCAGGAACAATTCCAGAAAGATAACTAATGTCCCTGAGCCGTCATTCCCTTCATTCCAGGATGAAACGTTCAGTAGAAAAGCTTGTGATCCAAAGTCGAAGTTTATTTTCAGTTTTTAATAGTGCTTCTCGCGGAGGAATTGACTCATCAAAATATCTAATGCTGCCATTGACTTTCTACCCACGCCACGTGGAGAGGCCAGTTTGGCGATGAGTTAAACCAGACTGGAGTCCAAGTTGATTCTTGATTCGAAAGTGCAGGAACAGAGGCATTTTCCGGCCTTTGGGGGGCACTGCGAGCCTTGCAGGTGGGCAATAATTCCAATGAAAGGACTTGAATCTTACAATGCCCCCATGAATTCCTATTTAGCTTTTCTGCTACCATTTTCCCCCAATAGGCCAGCAGTTCCGACCCCTCTCCTCCTTTCACGGGGAGTCCCGTCTAGAGTTAATGTAAAGTTACTCTTCTTGCTTACAGTACTTAGCAGCTAGTCTTTCAGCGCAGAAGGAAAAAAGGAACAACAGTAAACTTTCCCATTAACACCCACGTGCTTGAATTTCCAGAGGACCACTAGCAGCATTTTTTTTTTAAATAAGGGGCTTTTTTTAGAATATGACAAGTAATTACTAAATTACCATAAAATATGACCCTCCACAAAATCTTATTAACTGGTTGTTAGGGTGACTTAGTTAATAAACTCTAACTCAAAGGGTATTAGAATATTAAGTGTTCTACTTTTGATTATATAAATTTTAAAAGGCCTCACAGTTGGCCTGTAATTTAACTGGCTCTGTTTCTTCCTCGGGTTATATTTGGAAATGGGTTTTAAGAGTCCCTCAAATAAAAAACTATGTGGTATATGAATTAATGGGACAAAAAATAACAAAATTCATTATGATGCAGATAATTGTTTTGGTTGCTATTTTTAAACATTTGTTTCATACCTGTTTTCCTGGTTAAGCACCAATACTTTAACATGCATTTCTTATTTTTTGGACATTTTTTAATTGGCTGCTTAAGTTATGTTATTAAGTGATAAAGGATATCAGTTCTAAAATTGACATAAAATTGAGAGTGGAGATAAGCACTCATACTTGGAGTATTACTACTGTCAACCAAGTTAGTTCCAGTTTGTTCTAGGGTGTAATGTACTCTGATACATCCGGAACTCCAGAATTTGCACATTATTGCATATGCTACGTTTGCAATTCTGCTAAAACCTGTAAGCCATAAGTTAAGGTAGAACACCTCATCTTTATTTTTAGTTTTTTGTTACTTAATAAAAATACAAAACTGCCTCCTGATTGTGTTCAGGGTTAGTTTAATGCAACTTCTTTTCTTTAAAATGATTTTTTTTTTTTTTCGGGTCTGGGGATGGAACCCAGAAGCATTTGACCTCCGAGCTACACCCCCTGCCCAATATTTTATTCTTTATTTTGAAACAGGGTCTCAATGAGTTGAGAAGGACCTCACTAAGTAGCTGAGGTTGTCCACGAACCGTGATCCTCCAGTCTCAGCCTCCCAAATGCTGGGATTACAAGCATGTGCCACCACACCCTGCTTTTAAAATGATTTTTTTAAATTTTAAATTAAGAAATAAGATCATTCTAGTCCACAGCTGACACATTCCTTCCAAAGCTAACTCTTGAAGACTTTCAGTGGGGTTGAAGGGAGTGCTTTTGAGACGAAATTTCCAGAAGTGAATTTAATCATATTTGTTATGTAATGCATAACTAACAGAATAAATTGTGGTAAAACCTAAAAATTCAGGTCAAAGTGAAAATGTGTTTGTAGATGTTAAGTAATAAGTCTAATAATTAGTTACCACCACTGGTATCTTAGAGATGACTATCTTTGTGAATTTTTCTTAGCTCCGTATAAACAGAAATACTTGGTAATATGTTGCTTTATGATGAGTGATTTATTTGATACGTTTTGTTATTTTTTTCCCTTAAAAGTATATTTGGACTATTCTGGTAGATATTCCTGTGCAAAAAAAAAAAAAAATGTTTGCAGTGCAGCTGTTCAGAAGTCATGTCCTATCTGGAATGAGAAATAAGCAGTGGGTGGTGACATCCTTCATGCCTCACATTCAAGGGAAGGAAGTCTAAGACGGAATGCTACCATTGTCACATGTGAAAATCTCTTGGGTCCTGTTTAACTTTATAAAAAAAAAAAAAAAGGTCTCTGACTCTTGCCCTAGCGTCTCTGACTACACTTGACTGTCTCCCATAAACTGCATTAACTTTAAGGTCGTAGTTTGATTAGCTGTAGATACTTACATTCAAATGTCTTTCCCAGTGATAAAAGCCTACTGAACTAGTCTATCATCAGTTCAATAAAAACAATTCAAACATCAAAGTTACACTGTGTCACTTTATTTATATAAAACTGAATTTAAACTTAAATCACTTTTTTAGTGACAGAGGTTGTGAAAAGGCTCCCTACAACTAAATACCTTATAGCAATTATTATATAGATAAAATATTTCCACATCTGTGCAGCATTGCTCTATATATTTAAAATGCAATTCTATGCGTATTTTTCCATCCAGGAAAATTATTTTGTTAGAAATAATTATTATAAACTAAGTGTGGCACATGCCTGTAATCCCAGTACTTGGGAGACTTAGACAGGAGGATTATAATTTAAGGTCAGCCTTGGCAATTTAGTGAGACCCTGTTTCAAAAGAAAAAAAAAGGGGGGCTGTGGGTGTAGCTCGTAGGTAGAATGCCCCTGTGTTTAATCTCTAGTGTCTGTTAACAATCTGGAAAGAAAAAGATGACACTGACAGGGCAATGATTCCTGGGGTCAATATTGGAAAGATCCTTTCCTCCTCCCACAGGATATATGCCTGTATTCTCAAAGGCATATCTCCAAAATTTTGAAGGTTAACTTCTGTACATAGCCATGTTTCATTCGCATGTAATTATTATTATTAAACATGCAAGAAAAGAATTGATTTCTGAGCCACTGTGTAGTAAAGTACACCCTGTTTCCTTCTATCCTAAATGACCTCTGTAAAATGATTACTATTATGCATACACAGCATGCAAATGTATCATTTTCATCAGTAGTATAGTTTAAAATATTAATTTTAATAGAGTTGTAAGTTCCACAGGGAGTGGTTTCATGTGATTCTTTGAACTGCTTCAAATTGAAACTACATGTTTAAGAAGGAATGTAAACTAAAATAACAAACTATGAATCTCCAGTTACTAATTTCAGCCAACAGCTGTTACACAGCAATGTTTCCATTGACAGTAGGACTGGCAGCCTACATGATAAACACACATTTTAGACTTTGTGATTGGACAAAGATTCGTGCTGCTTTTTAACTATGCCTTTGGGAATCCAAAAGTTAAAAGGTAAATAAAAATAAGTGCACATATGTACAGGGCTAGGTTTTTGCTTACATGCCACATCAAGTAGCTCTCCCATTCTCTGAATCTGGGTGGTTGGCAGTTATAACATTCAAGAAAATAATACATTGAGTAAGTTCTTTAGCTGCAAATATCTTCATCTCTCAACATTAGTACCACCAGTGCCCCAATACCACCTTGACACAAGTTTTACTAGTGTACCATGTTGATTGAAAGAGCGTAGTGTTTTTTTTGATACAGTGGAATATACCGGGAATATTGGCTATTGACTGTGTTTTCTACAATGTCAGTTTGCTAACCACTAAAACCTATCAAGGAAGTATGTCACATATACATATACATATATATATATATATATATATATATATATATACATACACATACACATATACATATACATATACTTCCTTGATAGGATATATATATTTGCCATACTGGGGATGGAACCCCAGTATGGCAAATTCTTCCTAGCTATAACCCCAGCCCTAATTCTTTCTTTATCCTTTATTTTGACACAGGTTCTCACTGAGTTGCAAAGGCTGTGCTGAGGCTGTGCAGGAACCCAATCCTCCTGTCTCAGCCTCCCAAATGCTGAAATTACAAGCATGCACACACCACCATGCCCGACTATTGTTGTGATTATTTGAGACTTTTTTTTTTTGCTGTATTGGAGATGAAATCCAAGGGCATTCTACCTTTGAGCTACACCCTCCGGCCCTATTTTTTTTATTCTTTACTTTGAAACAGGGTCTCACTGAGTTGCAAAGGGCCTCACTAAGTAGCTGAAGCTATCCGCAAACCATGATCCTCCTGTTTCAGACTCTCTAATGCTGGGATTACAAGTTTGCACCACCACATTAGGTTTTAATTTTTTTTAATCAGCACTTTAACAATGCTTTAAAAATTGGTTTCATGTGCAGAGAATCACTTACTCTCCACAGAGTTGTTGCCACGGTGTCCTAAAAATAGTGTCCCCAAACTAAAGGCTAGGAAGCTGCAGAGTAAAAAAAATGTGACAGATGACCTAGTATTCCAAAGTTTTGTTAGTCCCAAACAAACGCTCTTTCCGCTAAGTTTCTATGCTTTTGTGAAAGTGCAACTAATCTTGGAGGTCACAGTTACAATGAAGCAGGAAAATTGGCCATACCTCCTGTTTCCATTGTCTAAACAGTCATTGGGTAAGGGGTAGTGGGAAGTTGGGTTTTGATGAGAATTATATTTTATGTAAATGCCAAAGAGGCCTTTTCTTTATATAGTTTAGACAGCCCTGTGTGGTGGTGCACACCTTTAATGCCAGCAATTCAGGAGGCTAAATCAGGAGGATCACAGGTTTAAGCCAAGACTTGAAAACTTAGCAAGACTCTGTTTCATGATTAATAATAATAATAATAATAATAATAATAATAATGCTGATGTTGAAAATGTAATTCAAAGAGAAAATGCCCCTGGATTCAATTCCCAGTAGCTTAAAAAAGAAAAAAAGAAAAGGACATTAAATAGAATTTTTGGTTCAGAAAAAACGTGTAGAGGGTTTTTTTATTAAGTAACTTTTAATTAATTTTTACATCTTTCAGCATGATATGCTTTTACTTCTAGCCTGGAGGAATAAATGCAACTTATTTTTACATCTGTAATAAATATATACTGTGATACTTAGGCAATATGCTTCTTGCTTTCACAAAGCTGATGTTTTCATTCTGTTTCAGAGATGGTGAATTATGTTTGAGCCGATCACTTGTCAATAGTTCTGATAAAATCATTCGAAAGGCTGGCTCATCAATCTTCCAGCATTCTGTAGAAGGTTGGAAAATCAATTCCTCTTTGGTCTTGGAGATTCGGTGAGTTTCTTTAATAAGACATATTATATTTCCCATAATGTTCTCAAATATGTTGGGCTTGCAACCTTATATTGAACACTTGATTTATAGTTTAAGTATGAATATTTTAATAAAAAGTGAAACAGCTCTATATAATGTTGCTCACTGAAGAATGAAACCATAAAATGCAATCATTAGTCAAAAATTTAAAGATTAATATTTGAGTTTGGAATATATTATCATTATTCTAAAGGAACAAAATATTTAATAATGTTCTAGTATATAACATAACTAATGGGGGTGTCCATATTTTGAGACATCATCCTAATCTCAATTCCTTTACTATTTGAAAGAGTTATGACATACCTATAAATGATTACATCCGTGCGAATTCATGCAAAGATGGATAAATATCAGAAGTAAACTTTCTAGAATCTGGATTATTCTTATTAATACTAGCCACTTTTAGGTAGAAAAAACTCTTGAAATAAAACTCAATGCCTACATAAATTTATTACATCATTTTCTTCTACTGTATTCCTCTTAGTAATATGAAAGAAAGGCTCATACTTCCCAATTATGAAAGAAGCTAGCGGATTTTACTTTTTATTACATTGCTGTGTCCATCAGTATGTCCAAATTAGACTAATTTAGTAAATCTAAATGTCTAAAATCTAAAACTTTGAAAGTTCAAGAGAACATATCTTTTACATAATAAAATTTCATTTTCTAGTGTTGGTAAAATGTTTATTATTCAAGGACTTAATATTAACACAGACATTTTCTTTTTCTTTTTTTTTTTTTTTTTTTTTTGCGGGTCTGGGGATGGAATCCAGGGGCATTTGACCTCCGAACTACACCCCCTGCCCTATTTTGTATTCTTTTTATTTTGAAACAGGGTCTCATTAAGTTTTGGAGGGCCTCACTAAGTAGCTGAGGCTGTCTGCGAACTGCGATCCTCCAGTCTCAGCCTCCCAAATGCTTGGATTACAAGCATGCGCCACCAAGCCCGGCTAACACAGAGCTTTTCTAAGAGTAGCTTACTGAATTAAAGATAAAAGACTGGTCTATTAGCTTGGGGTTCATCATACTTCCTGGTTCATGCCTACACATTGGCTAGATCATAGCAACTTGAAGGAGGCGTTTGATACACTTATTTCTACAGTATGCATAGCAATTTGTAGAACACATTAAAACAAAAGCACTCACTGTTGAAATTTATATGAAAGAATGCCTGAAAATTTTAAAAAGCAGGATGTCAGGGAAATGCTAGGACATTTAGACTACTTTGTATCAATTAAAGATTTAAAAGTGACTGGTAAGGGGAACTAGACTCAACCCAAGGCAATGTCAAGTGGTGTATGTTTAGTGGGTTTTGGATTGGAGGGAGCTCTGTGTGTTTGTGAATTTAGTACAAGAATGAAGAGATATTCAGAGTCTGTTGACTTTACACCTAAGTGTCTTCTGGCTAGAATATTCCCATGAGCAAGATTCATTTCAACTTTTGGATAGAGAAAATATTTTAAAGCCAATGTTAAAAAGCAAGATTGTCCTTACAAAACTATGAATTTTCAAACATTCTTTAGAAATTGAAATGTTTGACGATTCTGCACCTGTATTCTTTATATTCTTCCCGAGAGCTACTTGTTTGAAGACCTGGAACACAAGCTCTCAAGTCTGAAGTTTTTATACCTGGGGTTCTGTTCTCTCATGATACCTGCATGGTGTTTTCCTCCCTGACTCAAACCTTCAGTTCCACATTTCTCTTTAGCAACCCTGTGAGAAATGAAATACTTATAAGGAATAGTGTTATACAGGATCATGAACTCAGATAAAATTTAGTTTAAATACATAATTCTTGGAGGCTGATTTGAAAGAAATAGAGGTGGTTAAAAAGGAATCATTTATTTGATCACTAAGGATGTCTAGAAAGAGAAGTTTCAAATTGAATGGTTTAGCAAGAAAGGAGTCAATGAGATTATACTATAAGGATCATGAAAAGGAAAGTAATGAAAGAAAATAAAGCAAAATAAGAAATTTAAATAGTTTAATATATCATGCTAAAAATTAAAGTTTAATAAGTTAATTAAAAATTATCCCTAGAAATAATTAGTATATCTGATTTCCCTTATTAATATCTATAGAAATGAATCACATAGATGTTTGAGTCTATTTATTTTGATATTATTAAGATAGTCAATGTAAGGGAATTAAATTGACCCAAGAAGTTCATTTAACGCAAATTTATAAATTAACGAGGTTAAATTATTGAGGGTGTTATTTTAAATTATAATAGCTGAAATAAGAATGAAATGTTAGTACTAGATATTTTTGTACATTTCTCCTTAACAGATTAAAAAAGAAATAATAAAACAGTGAGCAAATATTGAATAATACATGCAGGGTTGTCACTTTCTCACAAGGAAAGAATAATTTATAAAACCATTATTTTACAATGTGCAAAAAGTTTATAAAAATTATAATTGTTTCTATTGACAATGACTAGTGAACATTAATCAGTGTGACACCAGCAATAAAAAATATAGAATATGAAAATAGCTGATTATTGGCTTATCTTTTGCAAATATGTTTTTAAATTCTTATTTGCAACTGATCACGAAGTTTGTTGAATGATTATATTTATTTACTCTTCACCTCCCTAGGGGAACCTATCACCCTTTGTCTGTTAGTGGGTGTCTATATGTGAAAGATTTTTCAAAATTCTACTCTAAAATTTTTGATTGAGATATTACAGTTCTAATTGTTATTCATTTTACATAACTGAACCATGACTGAAAATTTTCTATTGGCTCTATTTTGGCAAAATGTTCTATTTTGGCTTATATATATTCATACTGAGAACCAAGAGAGATTCTACTCTACATATGGAATGCTAAGAGAGATTGCCCCACACAATAGTTCATTGTACTTCAAAGATTCACTAAGATTCAAGGAGTAAATACATTTTGCCCCCAATTTAACAATTAAAATAACTAACTTTTAAATTTTATTATTAATAGTTTGCTCTTCTTTTAAGATTGAACATGTCATATTTATAATGCATTAGGTGTTGTGAATACATTTGTACTGAAGAGCTTTCTGATCCCATCCTCCCAAAAAGTTTCAGGTATAGCTATTTTTGGAAACCTAAGCTGAGTCAAGTTCAAAACCAGATGTTTCTGACTGTTGAACCAGATTCCTATTATCAAACAAACTTATTGGAGGATTAGATTTTAATACTAAATCTGCAAGCCACAAAAATGCACCATTATGGAGTGCATGATATTTTTATTTTCTCCAAAGTAACAAAATAAAAGATATTGTTCATTTAATATTACCATATTCTAGGCCAAGTCAGAGAATATTCTGATGGAGAATGAAACTAAAACATGTTTTTTCTTATTTTGGAATAATTTTGCCTTTTTAGTTGGTTGTGATTGCTGAGGATTTTTCTTTTGATACTAGTATTTATTTTCGGTAACACCTAAAACCCGACATTCAAAAGTAATAAACTAGCCGGGCGTGGTGGCGCACACTTGTAATCCCCGCGCTTGGGAGGCTGAGACAGGAGGATCGCACAGGTTCGAAGCCAGCCTCAGCTACTTAGTGAGGCTCTCAGCAACTTAGTGAGACCCTGTTTCCAAACAAAGTATAAAATGGGTCTGGGAGTATAGCCCAGAGGTAGAAAGCATCTGGATTCCACCCCCAGTACCACCAAAAAAAAGTAATAAACTATCAATAAACAGTATATTAGAGCTTTGCAAAAAATTGTCTATAAATAATCTATTGAGATAAAAAATAATTGTGTGCTTTTCTATATTTTGTAGGCATAATAAAATACCTGGCAATTTTTAGTTTTTTTTTAAATATGGAGTCAGTGACTCCAGTTTACAAAATCTGATTTGTAATCTATGTGTCATTACCTAATTTACTTCTCAATTTGTAACAGATTCCAGTGTAAAGATTTTTCACACAGTATCTTCTGATGGAGTTAATGCCACTGAGAGTAAATTTTAGTTGCTACAGCACGTACACTTGTTTTTTACAAGAAACCTAAAGAGAAGAAAGAGTGGCATCTGGAGATAGGTTAGCTATATTTAAAATTTCACAAGTGAAAACAAGGCTTAGTAAATTAATTCTCTGGGACTGTGCAGCTGCTGCTTCAAGTGATGGGTGATGTTGAACAGGAAACTCTAGCTAAAAATTCAGTTGAAAAGTTTCTGTACAGAATCTATTCCTGTCATTTGAACAGTTGAAACCAATCTTTCAGTTTAAGCCAAGGTTCCTAACAACAAATAGTTCTTATGACTAAGATGATTGCGGATCTTTAGGCCCACTGAAAGTGAAACACAGTTTCAGTTTTTATGTATATAAGTGTAAGATGAAAATATTTTAATTATTTGTAATTTTATATTGATGTATTGTCATTGTACATGATAGATTCCAGTGATACATTCATACATACACATATTTCCTTCCCCATATATGTCTTTTTTCCTCCTCTCCTCCTTCCCAGTGCATGACAGAGAGATTCAGAGTGATATTTATACATGCACAGGAGATTTGTTTGGTCTGTTTTAGTTATTTTTAACATTAAAACAGTTGCTGAACTGGCTGTGGTGGCACATGCCTGTAATCCCAGTATTTAGGAGACTGAGACAGGAGGATTTCAGGTTTAGTAACTTTGTGAGACCCTGTTTCAAAATAAATAAATAAATAAATAAATAAATAAATAAATAAATAAATAAATAAAAAAGGGCTGGGGGTATAGCTCAGTGACAGAATGCCTCTGGGTTCAATCCACAGTACCACACAAAGCAAAAGTAAGCAAACATAAAACAGTTGCCAAATGTGGGTATTTGTTCATCTGCATAGTTTCACAACATGCCTTAGGATCATCAAATAACAGTTAAAGACGTTTGAAGAAGTTTCCTTGTGTTTTTTGTAAGTCCCCTATAGAACACACCCACCTCCTGCTTTGAATATAAGGTAGTAGCTTGACCACATATTAGGAATTTTTTTTTTTTTTTTGTGGTACTAGGGGTGGAACCCAGAGGAGTTCGACCTCCGGGCTATACTCCCAGACCTATGTTATATTTTATTTGGAAACAGGGTCTCACTAAGTTGCTGAGAGCCTCACTAAGTAGCTGAGGCTGGCTTCGAACCTGTGTGATCCTCCTGTCTCAGCCTCCCAAGCGCGGGGATTACAAGCGTGCGCCACCACACCCGGCCAAATTTGTCCTAGTAACGCTCGCATATTAAACATTAGCTTTTTCAGTGCTCAGATGTTAAATTAGATTTTCTTTTTCATTTATGAGGTAATTTTGTTTAATATCAAGTTAAGCAGAACAATTATGTTCTGAGTAAAAAGCAAGTGGGTTCTTGGTGATAGAGTGTGGTTTCACCTCAACTTAAATAAGTACAAGAGTTTTTAATGCTTCCAATGACACTTAGATAATTATATATAAGTGCTAGTTTTATTTTTGTCTTCCCCCCACATATTTGTAGTCTGAACAACTAGACTTAGTAAATCCAGGACCTTTTATGGTCCATTACATCTATAATCTAAAAAATGCCTTTAGCCTGCTAGAGGGAGAAAAAACTAACCTTCCTTTGCCATTTCCAAGAAGTATTAAGCACTTAAGGCACGAAATTATTCACTCATAGTAATTATTTTCTGTCTTCCATACACTTATACCAGGAATCTTAATTTCAGATAATTTTCTGTGCATAGATTTAAGCCCTAAAATAGAAAGTAAAAGTTGAATTTAATATAGAAAAAGAGAACATGCTGGATTCTTTCAAGGTCTTCCCTTTTTCTGTGTTTAGTTTAAAAAAAGCAAATTCTACATCAACAATTATTTTGAATTTTGCCTAAAAGACTTTTACATTTTTATATATTGATTAATCTATATGAGTTGGAATTTTTATTGCTTTAAAAACACTTTTTCTATTTCATTGTTGTCATTAAAAAAAAAACCCACTGCTGAGCACATAATATAGCATTGAAAGAATAAGTAATATATTATCAAGTACATTTAAAATTATTTTCTCATTAATCATCATTTTCTTACAATAATTAATAGGTAAAATAATATATTTAAAACTTGGCCAGCATATCTAGTTTCCTCATATAATTTTCTCTAAGAGTCAATAAAATAGAAAATCTTTCATTATACTCAAGAATTTAGAAGATTTTTTTATTATTGGTGCATCATAGTCATATATATATAATATATATGTAAAAATATATTATATATATATATATATATATATATATATATATATATATATATTTTTTTTTTTTTTTTTTTTTTTTTTTTTTGGTGGTACTGAGGTTCCTAAGAAGCCCTTCTACCTCCGGCTACACTCCCACGGGCTATGCTCTATTTTATATTTTTTTAAAATGTGGAAACAGGGTCTCCACATAAAACCTGCGCGATCCTCCTGTCTCCGCCTCCCAAGAGCAGGGATTACAAGTGTGCGTCACCACTCCCGGCATAGTCATACATCTTAATGGAGTATAAGATGTTAGAGACATATATGCACACATAGTTTTGTTTTAAGGTGTTCTGCTACTCATTTTCTATTACATAGAAAAGGCACAGTTACTGGAAAGTCCCTCTAGATACTGGCTGACAGGAATGTAAGCGTTAACTTTTTTGATGGGTTGAGGGGGTTTCCCCTTTTTGATTTGCAAACCACAGAATCTTTCATATCTGGACTTCTGATCTACTCACCTCAGCTTGCAAACTGCCACTGCTTGTAAGAGTACATCTTCAAATACATCTCCAGCAACCTATATAAATTATGTTCAAAAGAAAATGATAACATCATTGAGTCTGATGATTTAACTACATCTCTACAGTCTTTATTTTAGAGCCAGACTTTCCACAGGAAATGTGACTTTTTGTTGTTGAAATACAGGTTGTCAAGGTATCTATTTAATTTTTACAAAACAAAATAATTGTTACTTAATGTTAATTAATAATTACTACAAAAGTTTCTCTGTATTGCCAGTTTTGGCACTAAGTTATTAATTTTTCTGAAGAATCGCTGTTTTCTTGGCATAAAAAATTAAGACCTGCATTTTGTCAATCCATAAGCCCTATAGTTACTGATTTCAGCTGTAGTTCTCTTATATATTCTGTACTTTGTTAAAGTAAACTATTATGGTGTTTGTGTTTATTTCTATCATTTTACAATTTTATTTTCAGAGTATTTTGTAGGTTTTTCTGTACAAACTAATCTTAAAATATATATTTTTTTTGTTTTAGAGATGTGATGGGTATATCTCCTATGAATAAAATCTGTCCAAAGTTTTCAAGGACTTCACTTTTTAATTAGATCATATATTAAACTGGACCTTATTTACAGGAAATCAAAATTAAAAAAGGAAAAGCATATGAGGTTGTTACTTTGTATCTTTCTTTGCTACCCACAGTTTTGAGTTCTAAGTGTTAGTGAGAGAATTATTCCTTTGGTGGAATCATGGGAGGAAGTCGTATTTTGTCCTCAGTAATAAATTTACCAACTGCGATGGGACTTATGCAATAATGGCATGAGAGGAAAATATATCTGTGGCTTCTTAAATGTTATAACAATGACCTTGTTTTTTTATCACTTTGAAAATGCAAACTTGCAAAAATATCCAATTTGCAACCTAAGTGTAGTGTTTTCTCAGATTGCCTGTTGCTGTTATATGTTTGATAGTCCGTGGATCAAACAATTTCTGACTTTTCTAACCCAGGCCCATGCATGTTTGATAATATAACTTCCTCACAAGTTTACTAGAATTGTGGGCTATTTCCTTGTAGATAGTTTCAGATATAAATAGCCCCATCCACAGATTTCTTCTGAAAATAGATTTTAAACCTCGTTACTCTTCTCTGATTGCTCTGACCCAGCCCTTTCTTCCCTTTATTTAGTGGCAGCTACACTCTATGTGAAGAGAGTATCCCTCTTGTTGCTGAGATGGCTCCAGTGTATAGTAATATCTTTCTCTAATTAGGTTTAGAAATGTTTAGGAGGTTCACATTGCTAGACTCTCACATGGTTTAGATTACACACCACTGACAGAGAACTATTCACTTCTGTCTCAGCTTCCAACTTTGCTATTTCATGCCTGACTTCTTTTCTTTTAGTGCTTTGATAAAAGGAGAAACCAATATATAGACATATTTTAATCAATTTTCAAAGAGCAACAAATTTGTTGAATATATGAAATGCACAACATCCAGCTTGTTACAGAAACCATTTCATGTTCATTTTCTATATCATACCAAGGATCACCAGCATTCCAGATATCTATACATATTTAACTAGACAACCTTAACTGGGCATGGTGGCTCATGCTTGTAATCCCAGCATTTGGGAGACTGAGACAGGAGGATGGGTTGGTGGACAACCTCAGCTACTATTTAGTGAGCCCTTTGCAACTCAGTAAAACATTGTTTCAAAATAAATAAATAAATAAATAAATAAATAAATAAATAAATAAATAATAGGGTTGGGGGAATAGCTTGGAGGTAGAATGCTCCTAGGTTTCAACCCCAGAACCCAAAAACATAAATAAAAAAATTAACTAGACAACCTTAGACAAAATCAATGATGATAAAAAACCAAATAATACTAGCAAAAGTCAGGTAATAACAACTGTACATATATTTGGTGCTGAGATTGAACCTAGGGCATTCTACAACCAAGCTGCAAACCAGTCATTATATATATATATATATATATATATATATATATATATATATATATATATATGTGTGTGTGTGTGTGTATGTATGTATGTATATGTATATATGTATATATATATGTATATATGTATATATGTATATATATGTATATATATATGTATATATGTATATATGTATATATATATGTATATATATATAGTTTTTTTAAAATTTCAAAACAGTCTTTCTATGTTTCTGAGGATCTCGGTATGTTGCCAAGGTTAGCATGAAACTTGCAGTTCTCCTGTCTCAGCTTCCCAATTATCAAATGTATATAATAAACTTGTGTTTCTTCAGTATATTTAGATAAATGGAGTTGCTATTTTTCACCAGTAGGTATATATAGTATATATATATATATATATATATTTTTTTTTTTTACAAAATCATTGTAAACTCTGTGGGAAAGATTTTTTTCAAAACATACTCTATTTCCTAAGAATATGCTTAATTTGTTTATTTAATTACCACCTGAAGATTTAATGTTAGTAGTTTACCAATCTGTATTTCACATATTTCTTTGTAAATGACATCACCACCTTTGTATATGTGGTTATTAATGTAAAATTTTGCTTGTATTTCAAATATAGAAAGAACATTCTTCGTTTCTTAGATGCAGAACGAGATGTGTCAGTGGTCAAGAGCAGTTTTAAGCCTGGTGATGTCATCCACTATGTGCTGGACAGGCGCCGGACACTAAATATTTCTCATGATCTACATAGTCTCCTACCTGAAGTTTCACCGATGAAGAACCGCAGGTTCAAGACCTGTGCAGTTGTTGGAAATTCTGGCATTCTGCTAGATAGTGAATGCGGAAAGGAGATTGACAGTCACAATTTTGTAATAAGGTGAGCTTTCTTCCGTTCCTAGAAAATTGTCATTTCTTAAAAGCCATTTTATTAAAAATAGAAAACTGGTAAAAGTTTCAACTTAAAATTTAGTATTATTCAGAACTAAAATATTTATCTGTTATATCATTTTTTGTGTTGTATCCAAATCTACATTTTCCTTAGATAGAAAATTAAAATTACTGGTTGGGTATGGTGATGCACTCTTGTAATCTCAGTACTTAGGTTGAGACAGGAGGATCACAGGTTCGTGGCCTGCCTCAGCTGCTTGACTGAGGCCCTCAGTAATTTAGTGAGACCCTGTTTTAAAATAAAGAATAAAAAATAGGGCTAGGGGTGTAGTTTGGAGGTAGAATGCCCTTGGATTCAATCCCCAGTACTAAAAACAAAAATTAAAATTAAAATTACTCTTGTTGCCGGGCGTGGTGGCGCACGCTTATAGTCCCCGTGCTTGGGAGGCGGAGACAGGAGGATCACTCTGGTTCTGAGCCAGCCTCACTGGCTTAAGAGACCCTGTTTCCAAATAAAAAAATATAAAATAGGTCTGGGAGTGTAGCCTGGAGGTAGAAGGGCTTGCAGGAACACCAGTACCACCACCAAAAACAAAAATTACTGTTGTTGAAAGAAAAGGTGGTATCAGTGTAGCAAATATTCACAGAAGCTTTATGGGGAAGACGATGGAAAAATTATTTTATTAGAAGTAAAACTTACAGCAAAAAGGTATTTAATATCTCACCTTTATGTTAATTAATTTTTACAACTTCTTTTATTGTATATAATTATGTACAATACTATGCAGTAATAAAATAGGTGTAAGCTAATTTTACTTATTAATTTATTTTACTGATAATAATTTAGCAGATCTTAGGAATATAATTCACCAAATTTATATTTCATATTCTGGACCAAACTGCCTTTCTTACTCTTTATTCATGATATTTGTGAACATTTGTGTATATATATATTTTTTTTGTGTGGTGCTGTGGATGGAACCCAGGGGCATTCTACCTCTGAGCTAAACCCGCCGCCCTATTTTTTATTCTTTATTTTGAAACAGGGTCTGAGTTCCAAAGGGCCTAAGTAGTAGCTGAAGCTGTTCTTCGAACCACGATCTCAGCCTCCCAAATGCTGGCATTATAAACGTGTGCCACAATGCCCTGCTTACATTTGTATATTTTAGTTTTGAGTTCTCTCACATAATTATTTATTCTTATTCAGTCTTCATTGATGGTCAACAGACATTTAATGAATTACATGTTTGGTTAGCTTAATAGTAGACATCTAATTAGAGATATATATAATTCTAATTCTCAATTCTAATATCTATGCAATATTTTTGCTTGTTTTAATTCTTAAGAAAAACATGAATGAAACATGTATATTTAAATTAATAGTGTACTGTAAACATGGATAGAAAAATGTGCTGAGTTAATTTGTTGATAAATACTTGAAGTCCATTGAAGATATGCTTGAATACAGCCTATGAAAGTATAGATCTTAAAAAAATCTTTACTTTTTACTTAAAATAATTCATTATGCATACATATATTATGCATACATGAATCAAAAGTCACTACTTTTTATAGAACAATAGTAACCCTAAGAAATATCCCATTAGATATTACCAAGTGAACCTAATTTATAATAACAAACACAGCTACAAACAGGTTACCTAATTATCTTTTTATCTCTGTAGCTGAGTATATTGATTTGTAATGAGCTGGGCCTTTAAACACATGAACTCTTAAATTTATTGACAGGAGAAAAAACTCTATCAACTTAAGCTATGAAAAAAATTGTATAGATTAAGGAAGAAAAATATTTGATGAAGAAATGCAAATAAAAGAAAGGATCTTTAAACATTGATGTCTGTGTAAAGTGTGGTTTTGAAGAAAATATAAAGGTTTTGAAATTTCTGAAGTAACTAAAATCACAGGACAGATGACATAAAGAGGTAAAACAATTAAGACCTCTTAGAGTTTGTTGCAACACAAAGAAGGGTATTTAAAAAGTGATTAATATTGGATAAAATTCTCTAAATACAATTTAGTTGTTGCTTTTTTATCTCTCTCCTCTTTGCCACTGGAACCTACATGAACTTTTGAATCAGACTTACGTCCAGTTCTGAAATGAAGACTTTTATGTGTGGGTGATGAGAGGCCTGCTGTCCTACAATTTAAAAGCAGTTCATTAATACTATTTCCAGCTCTGGCTTTAGTACCCCAATTTCTATTGACTGGAATCTTTGCATTATTCCAGAATTCAAAAATTATGGAGCTATAGTATATTACACTGTGTCTCCACTGAGTGAATTCCTACCTTTTTTTCTCTTTCTTAAGAGTGACTAGATTTATTTTGTTCTATTTTTATTAGTTCATTGTAATCACGCATCTTAATGGGGTATAAGATGATACAGGCATGAACCCACAAATCACTCATTTAACCCTTCCCTACTTCCTATCCCATTCTCTCCTTTTCCCTCCTCCTGTTTGGTTTAGTGAATCACTATGATATGTTTGTGAATGTACATCATGTACATTAGAGAGTTTCCTTCTTCCTCCCCACCCATCACCCTCAGGTTGACTTTTTTGCTTATTTAAGGCTTCTCATTCTTCTTCTGGAGTTCCCCCCATAACCCATTTTATTCCAAGCTTCTTCATATTAAAGAGCATTTTGTATTGATTTTTTTTAACATTTAGTGACTATCTAATCTTACTTAGGATAATGTTCTTCAGATCATCCATTTCCCTGCAAGTGACATAATTTTGTTTTTCTTCATGGCTGAGTAAGATACCATTGTGTGCATATCCCCAAATTTTTTAATCCATTCATCAGTTGATGAACATTTTGGCTGGTTCCATAGTTTGGTATTTGTGAACTAAGAAGCTATAAACATAGATACACATGCATTAGTTTGGTAGTTTTGTTTCCATTTTTCGGAGGTAGATATCTAGAGTGGCATTGCTGGATCATATTGTAGTTTCATTCCCATTATTCTGAGGATCATAAATACTGTTTCCCAGAGTGAATGCACTAATGTGCCATTCCAACAATATATTAGAGTTTCAGCTTCTTCACACTCTCACCAGCACTGCTGTTTGTGTTTTTAAATGACATTCTAGTTGGAGTTAGGTGAAATCTCAGGGTAGTTTTGATTTGCATCTCTCTGATTGCTAATAATATTGAACATTTTTTCATGCATTTATTGGCCATTGAGTTTCTTTTGTGAAGTGTCTATTTAGTTTACTTGCTAATTTTTTTGATTTGGTTATTTGTTTTATTAGTACTGAGTTTCTCAAGTTCTCTGTATATTCAAGATATGTATTAGTTCTTTATTACAGAATGAGTTGGCAAATTTTTTTTCCATTCTGTCAGCTCTCTGTTGAGATTCTTAATAGTTTTCTTTGATGCACAGAAGCTCTTCAGTTTAATGCAATTTCATGTATTGATCCTCCTTTAATTTCTGTGCCTTTGGAGTCTTACTGAGAAAGTTTTTACCTATGCATATGTGTTGCAATATTGGACCTATGCCCGTTTCAAGGAGCTGAAAGGTCTCTCTGGTCTGATTTCCAAGTCTTTTATCCATCTTGAATTGACTCTTGTGCAGGGTGAGAAAGGTTATTTCAATTTTTCTGCATATACTTAACCATTTTTGCCAGCACCATTTGTTGAACAGGCTATATATTTCTCAGTGTATGTTTTTGGACACTTTGTCAAAAATCAATTGGCTATAAGTGTGGTGATTTGTTTCTGTGTCTTCTAATCCATTGGTCTATTTGTATGTTTTTATGCCAAAAACCATGCTGTTTTTTATTACTATGGATTTATAGTAGTTTGACGTCAGGTAGTGTGATATCTCCTGCATGGTTCTTATTGCTGAGAACTATTTAGCTATTCTGTTGTTGTTGTTGTTGTTGTTGTTGTTGTTCCAAATGAATTTAAGGAATTTTTTTTGTATGACAGTTAGGAATATAGTTTAATGTATTGTATCCATAGAGCATTTTGGAAGAATAGACATTTTGATAATATTTATTCTGCCTAACCAAGAGCATAGGAGATCTTCTTAAGTCTTCTTCACTTTCTTCGTTCAATGTTTTATAATTTTTCTTGTAGAGGTATTTTGCCTACTTGGTTAGGTTTATTCCTATGTATATATTTTGTGGGGGATATAGTGAGTGTGTTTTCTGGATTCCTTTTTCAGGGGAATTATGGTTGGCATACAGGAAAGCTTCTGATTTTTTAAGATTGATTTTTGTATCCAGACACTTTGCTAAATTTGTTGATTAGTTCTATAAGCCTTTTAGTTGAGTTTGTTGAGTCTTCTAAGTATAGTATCATGTCATCTGCAAACAGAAAGAATTCCCCCCCCCAAAAAATAAGAAAAAGATAAGGATGTCCATTATCACCAGTTCTTTTCAATATAGCACTTCAAACTCTAGTCAGAGCAATAAGGCAAGATAAAGAAATCAAAGAAGTACAAATATGAAGAGTTAAAATTATCACTATTTGCAGAAGGTAGAAGAATAAAAGGGAAAATGATGGGACACAAGAGGGAAGTTCTATATTATAACTTCCCATTATCTATCATTTTGCATAAATGAAAGGAAACTCCGCATGCATAGTCCAATTTTACACTTAACGGTGTGTTTGCTTATCTGAGATGAGAGAACCACATAATTTCTTCTAGAACAGTGGCTCATCTAGTTATTATCGCCTGTAAAAACATAGTTGACCAAATCTCAGAGCCATATATAGCCCTTCTTATGGTGAAAGTAGAAGTTCTCACTGTGTTTTTGATTTTGTAGCCCTTTTCTACAGTTTAGCCCACCACCTCACCGAAGTGTGAGGATCTCTGTTTTATTTGCCTATTAATGTTTTCATATTACTATTTTTAAACTTTGGCCATTACAATCTGTAATTAAAAATTGTAAAATGAGCCTGGTAGAACAATTTTTATAACGTGAAATTACATAAATTCAGTGTTCTGTAACCTAGGGAGATGCAGTAGGGAAAGGCTACTATGTATATGAACATTTGAACTATTTTTATAACTAGCTATTTTTCTAAGTTGTTATAATCTGTATTACGATGCTCCCTTAAATTCACATTTTAAAAGATAATAATAAATTGAGATCAAGCCAATTGGTCTGTCCAATGTCAAATAGTTATAAGCTTAACTTTTAAGTAAGGATTTTATTTGCTCTCCACAAATTACAATGCTCAAATCACTGGCTTTTGAGCATTTGTAAATGATAGAGGTTTCTTACAACTAGAAATCCAGAAAGAAGACTTTTGTCCTCCTCATAGCTATGATTATTTTTAAAAATTTATTTAATAAGAGCTAAATAGTGACAAGTTCTACAAGTTTATTGATGTATTATAGAGTTACCAAAACACATAAAAAAGTAAGACTAAGCATACTAACAAAAGTTTGAAAAGTATCACCATTGTTATTTTTGCTTTATTTCTCCTATATTCTTACCCTTTTCCAAAACTAGAATCTGGCTAAGTGTGTACTATGGATATATTTCGAAGTATTACCTGATTTTCCAAAAAGAATAGGCTTTCCAAGAAAAAATTTAGAATGTGTGTTTTTTTTTTTTTTAGAAAAAATATATGGCAGGGTGTGGTGGCACATGCTTGTAATCCCAGGATTCAGAAGGTTGAGGTGGAAGGATTGTGGTTCATGGACAGCCTTAGCTACTTAGTGAGGCCCTCCACAACTTAGTGTGACCCATTTCAAAAATAAATAATAAAAAATAATGCTGAGGGTGTAGCTTCGAGGTAGAATGCCCCTGGTTCTATCCCCAATATGGCAAAAAATATATATATATATATCTATACACACACACACACACACACACACACACATGCGTGTGTGTGTGTGTAAAGTGTTTGTTATTTAATAGTCTAATACTCAATTGGGAATTCTATCCTTTGGGTTTCATTTTATTATTTTTATTATTAATTTGTATTATGATAACTTACTATAGTATATAATACTCAATGGTGGATGTATTTGGAACCTTTTATTGATATTATATATTGAGAATCTATTCCTTTACTGAATAACACAATAAACAAGACCTCAAAACTTGGTTATCTTTGAATAATAGGTGGTTTGTGGCAAAGTTCAATTAGTACTTTAAAAGTCATCACTCCAAATTGGAAAGAAATGTGCAAAAAATAATGTATGTGAATCAAAACTTTGTCACTTCTGAATAAAGACTGCCCTTTCTTGTTTATATGATATCATTTCCTTCATTTAATTAATTAGAACACTCTGAAGAATATCACATCCTTCAAACTTTGTGCCAAAAAAATTGCTGTTGTGTGGCAATCTTAATGACAAGCCAAATTCTCCCAGTGCCTACACTGGCTATACATTTAGATACTTTTGAAACGCTCTTTAACAGAAATATGAATATTTGAAATGAAGAAATTATCTCAGGAATATCAGAGAAGAAGGACTAAAAAGAATCCAGTATTAGAAATTTTTCTTCAAATAAAAAAATAAGTTGATTTCATCTCAGATTCTGATTTGTATTTGAAATGCAGAAGACATGACTATAAGTAATTTAAATATAGATCATGTGAGATAGAAATCAAAGATCCAGTACGTAAAAATTTAAAAAATAAAAGATACTTCTTGAGACTTCAGTATGTATTCAACCTACAAACTTTTTTGATTAAATTTCTCTTAGTTTTTCCCACTCTATTTGTTTTCTATTTTATAGTCATACTGTGCTACATTTAATGGCTATAGGACTGTGACAACTCTTGAAAAATCCAATTTTTAAATATAAAAAATCACTTATTTATTGACTAGGGGTTTTTAGTGACACATCATCGCAACAGATTTCTCTTTTTCTAACAGTTCTTCTCATAACATCTTGGATGATCATTGGTACGCCACAAAATGTTCCCTACCTTAAACACATGTGAGACCGTATTATCATCTCTTATTATTGTTACATGTGTCTCAAACAATAGAAAGTCTAGAAGAATATTTACATAAAAATTAATAAAAATGCCATTATCTTTTGGAAAATTTTCTTATCCATATTTTATGTGTGTGTATGTGGTGTGGGGAATTGAACCTAGGAACATTCTACTTCTGATCTATACCCCAGCTCTATTTTTTATTGTTATTTTGAAACAAGGTCTCTCTAGTTGGATGAGAGTCTCACTTGAGTACTTAGTGAGGCTGTCCTCGAACCTGAAATCCTCCTGTTTTAGCTTTCCAAATACTGGGATTTATAAACAAATCACCATGTCCAGCTTCTTACCCATATTGAACAGGTTACAATTATTTTTAAAAAAATTAGCTACAATTTCTACTTTTATATTTTAGTACCACAAACATTTTTTAATAACCAAAGGGATGATTTTAGTTAAACCCACACTTTGAAATAATTGCATGTAAACCGTTTGTGATAAAGAGAAAATTGAGCACAGTAATAAATAACTAAAAACGAAGCAGCATAGAGATTTTCTCATTGAACTAAGCTTCTTCATACTCGCAGCAAATTCCTATCCAAAATGATGATGGAATTTTTATTCTACTTTTCCACAGACTGCAGTACAGGTGACATTGCTCGTGACGCACTCTACAGCTAGTTTTGCATCTTTCAGTTTTCTTGTTTTTGTGCTTTCCTTCCTATCCCACTCCAAAGCAGCGCACCCTCTACGAAGTTGCACACCATCTGAGTTTTTCTGCCATCAGCTATAGTTTCTGTACAATTTCCTCCCAAGGTACATGGACACTGTTTTGCAAAGTGTTTTCAATTTTTACACTGAGCTTTTGGCTGTCAAGAGTGATCATACAGTCTGGTTTGGCCATTGCTCCCATTTTGGGCCTGGTCAGTCCCACTCCCTGTTCCTTCACGTACTCATCAAAGCCTTTGCTGTCCACCAGGTACTGTTCTCCTTCCAGTCACTGAAGGATGGCCATGGCAGGTGCAGCCCGGCATGCACAATGAGCTGAGCATGACAAATGTGCTGCAATTAACAGTTTTTACTATATTTCAAATTTCTTACCTTCCTGGCAATGTATTGTATGTCTGTGTGGCTATAGATATGGTTGGTTTCCTTTACAGCCTGTGTTTCCAGTTTGTTTACCTGTTTCCTACTTTTAGCACATTTGTTGAGGGAAAGGTCACTTGAGCCTGCTCTGCCACTAATTAGTGCAGCAACTTCTCAAGGATTAGACTCACCCGGGTATTATATTGAAGTTGACTTCTCATTTTATAAATCAAAGCACTACTTTTAGATAAAATCTTCAACATTAATTAGATTTTTTGCTTGAACATTTTTGGAAGGGATTTACAGGAATGAAGTGCAATCTTCTGTAACTATATTCCAGGATTTTTGTCTGCAAATGAGAATCTTTCTCCAGCTTTTCATTTGGGGGAGGTGGCAAGAGACGTATAAATCATGTAAGTGGATTGTATTTTAAATGTATTTAGTTTTGGAAACTCTTTTTAATGTCCTGCATATATAATTTCTTAAAATAAGACTGTGGAAAGCACCCGTGTAAATATACACAAGTATAGACAGCACGTTATAATGCATTTTTTTTCCGACCAGAAGTAATCTCTTAGTGGCTGTTTGTATCATTAATTAATCTGTTCTATTAAATTCAGCTTTCAGTGGGATGTTAAACAAATGGGAGCCCTGTCATATCATTAACTGATAGTTAAGGCACAAGTAACAAAACAAAATATAAAATTAGATCAATTAAATACTGAATTTGATTCTCTAATGAATGAATTAAATATTTAGCTATTTAGCTGATTTCTAAAATTAAATTTTCATGTCTACATGTACCTAAGTAATAAAAAGATTATATATATATATATATATATATATATATATATATATATATATATATCTGCAATTCTCCTGTATTAGCTTACCAAATACTGGGATTACAGGTGCGTGCCACTATGCCTGGCTAGATTTTTTTCATTTTTAGTAAAAAATTCCAAAATTATAATTCAAACAGCAATATTGAGTGGACTGTAATCATTTTTTAATATATGCAAATTTCACAATATTTTGCATATTGTTTCTCAATGAGCAAATTTCATGTTTCACATACTAATTAGGAACATCACAAATTCAAGTCCAAAATAACTTATATCTTGTCCTGTATTATTCTCTGATAAAGATGGTTCACAAGGATGATAAAGTTCTTATGAAGTAAAAGATTTTTTTCGTATGGTTCTAAAGAAGTAAAACTGTGACTAATTTAGTTTACATTGATGTGTCAGTTATATACAGTCTCTCATCTGCTTGAGAAAAGAGCAAATGAAAGCACGAGGAAATATTATTTTAGTAGTTTTCTCAGACCAATTTCTTCAAAGAATGATGCATATTTTTACTGCAGATGCACTTTATTGAAACTGCAGGAAACAGTGATTTGCCTCCATAAAATTCTTCATCAGAGTAGGTTCACACCATGATATATGCAAAAGAATTCAATAACATGTATATCTTCAATATTCCTTTTTTCCTCACATTGAAATCTTAAAATAACATTTGTGTCTCTGCTATTGTTAAGTATAGAGAATTGTACTTTTAGTCTTTTTTATGTTTTTAAAATTAATAATAGAAGAAAATTGCCAAGTATTTAGTGAACTGATACAGTGATATTGATTCTAATATTAATAATAATGATTGATGTTTAAAATATAAAACACCAAAACACTTAATTTACACCAATATTCCTCCCTCCCTCCCTCCCTCCCTCCCTCCCTCCCTCCCTCCCTCCCTCCCTCCCTCCTTTCTTTCTTTCTTTCTTTCTTTCTTTCTTTCTTTCTTTCTTTCTTTCTTTCATTTTTTCCATATTGGGGATTGAACCCAGGAACGTTCTATCTCCCAGCTATACTTTCAGCCTATTTTTTATTCTTTATTTTGAAACAAGGTTTCACTGAATTGCAGAGGGCCTTACTAAATAGCTGAGACTGGCGTCAAACCTGTACTCTTCCTGTCTCAGCCTTCCAAGCACTGGGATTACAAGTGTGGAGCACCATGCCTGGTTATAACAGTGCTTCGAACATGAGTAAATCAAGAAAATTTGTCTCTTACTCAAACTCCTCATTAACTAAATTCCTAAGAACGGAAACTCATAGGTTTCATATTCTTGCTGTCATTTGAAAAGGAATAATCAGCCAGGTATGGTGGCACATGCTTGTAATCCCAGTACTTGGGAGGCTGAGACAGTAGGATCGTAGGTCTGTAGTCAGCTTCAGCTACTTAGTGAGGTCCTTGGCAACTTGGTGAGACCCTGTTTCAAAATGAAGAATAAAAAAATAGGGCTGGAGGTATAGCTTGGAGTTAAAATGCCTCTGGGTTTAATTCTCAGTACAATAAATAAATAAATAAATAAATAAATAAATAAATAAATATGAATAAAAAGGAAATAATCTTTTAAAATCTGGTAAAATTATTTAATCAAAGGTACTGATAACATCACATCATTTTGTTCATACAATGAACCTTAACTTGTTAAAACCCCTAGGCTAGTCATGAGCAGAGCCTGTATATGCTACCGAGTATCTTTAAATTCCTTTTCTTCTTAATGGAAGACTGTAGATGAGCAAGGTAAACAATAACCACTCAACAAAACTGTCTGAAGACACGTGGTAAATTTAAAATAATTGTCACCATTATATTATTTCAAATAATGCAGAAAAATTTATAGAATGTTCAAAAGAGAAAATAAATTATGATTCCTATATTGTGTAGGGCTGTCCTCAGAATTTTGCCTAAAATCTTTTGACATTCCAGGATAGCCATAAATAAATTACTAGCCTTTCAATTTTATGTGTAATACATTTTGGAAAAATATTATTTTATTTTTTATTTTTTCTTTATTTTTTTGTGGAGCTGGGGATGGAACCCAGGGAAACTCTACTGCTAAACTACCCACCTGGCCCTATTTTATATCTTCTTTTGAAAAGGTCTCATTAAGTTGCTGAGGCTGCCTGTGAACCTGCAATCTTCCTATCTTAGCCTCCCAAGTACCGAGATTACAAGTGTGTGCCACCATGCCTAGGAGATAATTTTAAAGTATTAGGAATAAACTAGCATTCTTCTGTATACTAGCCAGAACATAGCAAACATATACACAGATAATTAATCAAACTATAGATTCATTCACCTTTACAATGTGCTGAGTATTATACAACTGAGTCCAAAAGACATGATAATTTCTACTATATATTTATAGTTGAAATTTGAACTCACTTTCAGACTTTATACATATATATATATATATATATATATATATCTTTTGAAAAATTAGGATAGTGCTTTTTAATTGAATTTAACTTAAATAAAATAATTTTAATGTGACATATTTATAGGATCTCCTTCTTCATCTGGAGTTCCTCCTATAGAGGAGCAAATAAGGCAACCTAACTGTGGGGATGGGAGGAGGGGAGAGAGAAACAAGTAATAGTGCATGATGTACTAATTCATATCATAGTCATCCACTAAGCCAAGCATGAGAGGGAGGGTAGGGAAGGAATGGGTGGAGCCTGGGTGAGGGCTGGCTGGGTGATATGTGCATTTAAGTCTACACAATTTTTTTTTGCTTCATCATGATGTATAAATACAATGCACCAATAAAATTTGAAAAATTGTGACATAAATAGGATTAATGATGACACCAGTTTTATTAAATTAACAAAAAGCAGTAATCACTAAAGAAATTGTATAATTCATATATTTTAGTTCTACATTTAGATATTCTAATTCATTAAATATTATAGATAGATGGAGTAGAAAACAAAGACATACATGATAGTTATTAGATAGAAAAAGAAGTAATTTATAAAGAGAAGAGTGAGTGAGAAACAGAAAACATGACTATCAATGCTGTTCTTAAACAAGAAACCATCATTCAATATAGAGTCCCAGAATCAGAGATTATTGTTGACGGTAGTGGATGAAGTTTATAGTATTTCTATACTTTAGTTTTCTAATTTAGAAACTGAGATTATTGTATTCACTCTTTCTCTCTACCTATGGTGTTACAGTTTGCTTACTCAAAAAGGTCACAGAATGATAGAATCACACTCCTAAACCCTGGCTAGTATTTACTCCAGTACGGGTATTTATTTGTATAAAGATGTGCTATGAAATTTCATCAATTGAGGGTTTGGAATTCAGCATATATCACATATATAACTACAGACAAAAGAAAGCAGATTTAGAATCGACCTTTTGCAATCTGTTTAAAGTGTCACTGAATCTTTTCTTGAGTCATTTTTTCACTTTGTTAACACTGTACAAAAGACTAACAAATATAATTATTGTAAAAATTGGAATTTTGAAACAATGATCTTTGAATTTCTTTGGAAATTTTCCTTACTTGCTTTGTCAGGGATTTTTGGTTAATTTACAAAATGTTTATTCACAAAAAGTATATTCTAATACTTATTCTGTCTATACTCCAGAATTTTATAAGTTTACTAATAGTTTTTTTTTCTAAAGGGAACAAAAATGTTTAGGTATTTTCTAATATTGATACCCAGAAATGGCAGAATACCAATCCACGTTCCATCTCTTCTGTTTTTGATTTGCACATCTTTCCTGGACGACTGATGTTGAGTTATTTCTCAATTTCTGGGCTAGCTGTAAATTATGGGAAATGTACATTAGTATTTCTATAGAAAAGACATCACTAGACTAGATAACCAGTGACTCTAGTACTGCACTGAGCTGACTTTAAGGGAGGGGATAATTATCAATTGCAATTAGTAACCAGTGTTCTCTGACCATTGACTGTCACTCCTCTTGCTTCTCACCTTCTTAAATAGAAGTTTCAGAAATATTGAGACTGATGGAAATGATTTAGAAATTGGTAAGCGCTTCAATACCTTTTCATTTGTTCTGAATAATTCATTAGAATTTCTATTTAATTTGTTCATTTCTTTCCCTCTACCTTCTTCTCCATTCTATCTATACCTCATTTCTCCCCCAGCTAAATCACTTTCCGTTTGCTTCTATGTGTATGTATGTGTAGGGTGCTGCAGGGGAATAAAGCCAAGGCCTTACACATGCTGGGCAAGAGCTCTTTAGCTGAGCCACATCCCCAGCATTCACTTTGACATTTCTTTACCAACATTCTGTAACCATGCTCTAAAACTTTCTCCACTACAACCTTTCACCTAATTTCCACTTGGTAATTTTTCTCTTAAAAATCAATAACAATGTAAGATTAATTAAGAGAGCTATTTAAATATTAACATATTTGTGTAATAAAATCATTGCTATTCAAATTGTGTCTCTGAGCTAATAGCATCCACATCACCAATACAATAGCAATACAAAATATCAGAGCTTCAATCAGTACTGCTAAGTCAGAGATGATCGCAGCAGGCAGGTGATCATTACACTCATTGTTACAGGTGGAATGGGCTGGGCAGTATGTTATATGCCAGCTACAGCTCTCCACCCTGTCTGATAGATACACCCTATATATTTAGGACATAGAAACAAGATTAGTACACTGAAGAATATAGCATTTATCTATGGAATGAATAAATAAATGAGAAAATTAATGTAGGATTTGATAAAAATGATTTGTGTTTATGTATTTCTTGCTTTAGGATTTATACAATACTGACCTCCATAATTAACATGGAAAATGACTCAGTTATAAAGAAAGATAATTCAAGCCCTCAAAAGAAAATGCCCAAGTATGAACAGTAGTACAGTGAAATGTTCCAGATATTTGGGATGAAAAACTTGGGTTCCTAACAATTACTAGAAATGTAATATTAAAAAAATATAATTTCTATTGTCAAATGAGGTCAGTACTAATAAGCCTGTCAACAGAAATGTGTTTTTATAAATTATCAGAGGAGCTATTTAGTAAAGCGAAGCATAAACCATAAAGCTGATAGTGATAAATGACACTAAAGCAGATATTTTTTGAGTTAATTGTATGTGAAAATCATATTTGGTACTGCTTTACCTAATAGTCATGGCTAAAATAGAAGTCCATTTATTAGAAATACATATACTCATTGTCTAAAACATATACTCATTGTCTAATTTGGGATAAACTTATCCCAAATTTACCAAATGTATATAAACTTGACACCAAATAACTGAATATAACTGGATCTGAATACCATATGAGACAATATGATATGCAATGACAATGGAACACTGCTGATAGGAGTATCTGCAAAATATGAACATGTGATATCAAATATAAGTGGAAGAAATATATGCCTTTGGAAAAAGAAAGTAATATGGTAAATATGTATTACTTTATGATGATTTGTATTACTAAGAAAAGGGCTGTTATGTTTCATAAAAGAAAAAGATAGATTGCCCTTGACTGGTACAACACATTTTTATAACTCAATCAATTTTTTATTCTCCACTGAAGGATAATTTATAGCAAAGTTTAAATCACAGTTTTGACCTATGAATGCTAACTCTTTTGTAGCAAAATATACTCTTTTGTGGGTGCAGAAAAATTGCTTTTTCCCCATGTGTTCACAAAGATTGTCCTTAATTCTTTTCCATTCCGTGTTCACAGAGAGTTTATCTTTTCTTAAGTAGCAAATAGCAAACAAAAAACTTATGGTAGTGAGATATCCATGGAACAAATAAGATTTAATTTTTTAATTAATTTAAATAGCAACTTTATTTTTAGAAATAGAAGCATTGCTTATGATATTTGCTGTATACTTTTTGTTTAATAGTTTGCTCATCAATCCAGCTATCAATCCAGCAACAGTATAAACATTTTTTAATATACAGCCGGGCGTGGTGGTGCACGCTTGTAATCCCCATGCTTGGGAGGCAGAGACAGGAGGAACGCACAGGTTCGAAGCCAGCCGCGCACGCTGGCTTAGGAGACCCTGTTTCCAAATAAAAATGTAAAAATAGGTCTGGGAATGTAGCCCGGAGATAAAAGGGCTTCCAGGAACCCCAGTACCACCAAAAATAAAAAAATAAAAATTTTTTAATATACAACTCGGACTTGTATTGATATAGGCTCTTCAGTGATATGCATTTAAGTGCCCATCATGTGCCTTTTCCAAAGATAAAATTGATAACATCTATCCTGAGCATTAACAATAGTTGTATTGCATTAGTCACTATTTCCAGTCCTAGGAATCCATCCAAATTTGAACTATTGTTTCAGTATAAAGGCATTGTCACAGTGCAAAACAGGAAAGGACAAGTTAAGGAAATCTATGTACATCTGGATGATTAGTCATTCAGCACGTGGAGCAGAGGAGTCTTTGGCAAAGGAACCAGTAAATACAAATGGTTTCCATAATTTTAGGTTAAGATAGCATTTAGAATGAGTTCACTATTTGTTTCCTTATTTTTTGATTTTTAATAGTGTGTTGTAGTCATACATCTTATTGAAGTACAAGATGGTAGAGGCATACCATCACTCAATTAGCTTTTACCTAATTCGCACCCCATTTCTCTCCTCCTCCCTACTTCTCATGTTTAGCTTAGTGATTGACTTTGATATGTTCGTGAATGTACATCATGTACATTAGGAAATTTCCCTCTTCCACTTTGGTTTTTAAAGAAAAGCCATGTGGAAGGAGAAATGGCAGGTTGTGGTGAAAAAACTTACTTGATGTTAAGAATTTGAAAGGTATTGTATTGTCCAAGAGGAAGCCCTTAGGAGTTGTTGCAGTGTTCTTCTGTTTTTTTCCTGTTGAAATTGTGTTGGTTTGGTTGTCCTTATTATAAACAATATAAGAACATATTCAGAGGTATAGAAATGAGTATATTTATAAAAGGAAGGGCCATAATAATAAATAAATCACAGATATAAGAGAAAAGGTGTTATAAATGAAGAAATATTTGATGAGAGTCAGATCCCAGGAGAAGATAAGGAGAAAAAACCTAGCTTCTAGAGTATGATACATGTTAATGTAAATGCTACAGAGTTTGTTCTTCTCTGACATGAAATGGGCATTTAACAATGGCCAATTGATTAGTATTTCCACAGATTTTCAAAATATAGCTTCAATTTGACTTTATTATTTTTAAGTTTTCATTCTTTTCTATAAATACATTCTGTCTTCAGAAATGTACTCGAAAGTCAATGTCAAGCACAAACAAAATTTTCAATAGCTATGGTTTCAAATCTGTTTTTCTATTTATCATCTATTTATCTAATCTAGTTTTTTCTTATAATTTTACTTCTTTCACTAACATAAGACAAACTGTTAATATGGCCATATAGAGCAATTCTTTACTATTTATTTATTTTTATTTATTTATTGTGGTACTAGAGAATGAGTCCAGGGGAGTTCTACCTTTGAGCTATATCTCCAGCCAGTTAGTTTCAAACAGAGTCTTTCTAAGTTAAGTGAGCTGGGACTGAACTTGTGATCCTCTCATCTCATTTTAAAAATTACTGGGATTACAGATGTGTGCCATTGTACTCTTCTCAGTACTGGAGGCTGAGGAAGGCAGATTGTGAAATTCTTGCTAATTTAGGGAGAACCTGCTTCAAAATCGAGCTAATACAATTTTTTGTTTATTACTTTAATTTTATTTTAATATATTTTTATTGGTGCACTGTCGTAAAACATCACAATGGAATACAAGACTTGTGAGAATATCCAAACACACATCATCCAATTAGCCTTTATCCAATTCCCCTCCCATTCCCTCACCCTCCCTCAATCCCATGCTTGATTTAGTGATCAACTTTGATATATTTGTTTACGTACATCATGTGTTTTAAAGAGTTTCCATCTTCCTCCATCCTATCCCCTCTGATTGGGGGATTAAATACATTAAATGAAAAAAAAATTAGGTTTTCAAGTGCTCTTTCATTTAATATGCATTCAAGATTTATTGTTTTCTTGTTGGTACTGGGGATTGAACAACCCAAGGGCATGTACTACCTCTGAGCTAAAAACCTAGCCCTTTCCATTTTTTTAATTAATTAATTAATTTATTTATCTATTTATTTGGGGTCTGGGGCTGTAACCCCGGGGTATTTGACCTCTGAGCTATACTCTCTGCCCTAATTTATTTTTTTTTATACTTTATTTTTGAAACAGGGTCTCAGTAAGTTACTGAGTAGCTGAGGCTGGCTTTGAACCCTGTGAGATCCTCCTGTCTCAGCCTCCCAAGCACTGGAATTACAAGTGTGAGCCACCCAGCCTGGCCCTAAATCTTTCTTCTGATGGTATATAATTAATATTTAGTACATTACTGGTACAAAAATTATATTTATGATGTGTATGTGTAGTACAGTTAAATGACCATTGTTGCTAAGCAGGATATTCTTTCCCATGAAGGATAATTGAAATAATATTCACTTGGTAGTTAAGAAACCCAGATCCTCTTCCTGCATTGCAGCTAAATATAGTGACTTTGAACAAATAGTACAAACCACTCTGAGTTCGTTTCCCATCGGAGGCAGTTACTGGCCTCATACTTACCTCTTGGCTCTGAAATAGGATGAACGTTTTCTTAGGATTCTGTAGCTGCTTTTGGAACTGTCAGCTTTCATTGATTTTGGAGGCTCCCCCCACATCTGGTTGCCATATTTTATGCATAATTTTTTTCCTCATAGATGAATTTGTAGAAATAGCATTCTCTCATCTGACCTTTTGTTTCGTTTGGGCCCAAAGAGTTTCTTGTATAGGGTTGACCTCATTGCCATTCATCCTGATGATTGCAAGCAAGTCTTAAGATAAAATCAGGAGAAGTGTATTCCTGCTGAGCCAAAGAAAAACAAAGCTAATTTTTAATGATTCACACAGATGACTGTAAATGGGCGAGGTGTGGGCCTGGGGAAGTCACAGGATATAAAAAAGGTATTTAAAAGAAACAGTAAGTGCAAGTATTATAAGAAAAAGAGAAGCTGTTTTATATCAACATACTTTTGGGGAAAAGACCTTGACATTTTTCTGGGAGATATGACCTCCTACTTCCCATATCTACTTCAATGGTAACCACCTAAATGCCTGCAACAACATAATATAATCTTTATAACTTGACTCATATTTTTACCAGAAACTTAAGTATATATGTATATATTTGCATATATATTTTTTAGTCATACGTAAAAACTAACTTAAAGACATATATATATATATATATATATATATATATGTATACATAAATATCACATAATGGCCACAGATACATATACTGTCTTAAAATAAGAAAGAGAAACATTTTTTAAAATTTTTGGTAATGAGGATTTAACCCAGGGGAATTCTACCTCTAAGCTACACCTCCAGTTTTTTTTCTTTGTTTGTTTTTGTTTTGTTTTGTTTTGTTTTGAAACAGTCTGGCGAGGTTACTGAGAATCTCACTAATGTGAGGTTGTCCTAGAACCGGATCTCTTCCTTTCTCAGCCTCTCAAGTTGGAGGATGGCAACATGGACCAAACAAGGATGGCAGGCATGTGCCAAAATGCCTGTCTGAACAAAAACAATTTTAGTTAAAAACTATTTTAAAATTCTGAAGTGTGACATTATTGTGAGAGTAAGAATTAAGTTTATAATTAAACTCCAACACCATCTGAGTGATACTGAGCATGTTATTTTCTTTAATATATAAATATTTAATGTGATATTTTGAAACCTATAGTTTTAAATTATCTTCCACAGGTGCTAAATCTTGCTTTTGATATTTTGAGGGTTTTTTTTAAATTAAGGAAAACATATTTTGTATATATTTTATCTCAAAACCATTTAATATTGCAATATTGGGAAACTAATTTTTTTTGGTGTGCACCATGGGAAACTAATTATTATTATCATTATTTTTTTTGCGGGTCTGGGGATGGAAACCAGGGGCATCCAACCTCCGAGCTGCACCCTCTGCCCTATTTTATAATCTTTATTTTTGAACAGGGTCTCACTGAGTTGCAGAGGGCCTCACTAAGTAGCTGATGCTGTCCGCTAACCGCGATCCTCTGGTCTCAGCCTCCCGAAAGCTGGGATTACAAGCGTGTGCCACCATGCCCAGCTGGAAACTAATATTTTGATTCATTGTTTTAGATACAAAGTTTACTCAAGTCCCAGCATTATATATTTGTAAACTGAAGGGTTTTTCTTTGTCATTAGTAAATGTAGGTTTGGGGGATGTAAAGATAAATTAAGTGGTCTATTTTACTTGGAGTTTGGAGTATGAAGGGGGAGACAGACATGTAGAGAGGAAAAACTAAACAGTATACTGCCAGTAATAATAGAGAGGGGGTAAATCTTGCTGGCAGAAAGACAGAATGGGGTGTATATTGGAGAAGGGTTAAATGCATGATGTGTGCATATATGCCTCTACTATCTTGTACTCAATTAAGATGTATGACTACAATGCACCAATAATAAATAAATAATAAATAAGAACAGAAGTAACTACCAATCAAAAATAAATACAAATGAATAAAATTAAGAGTTAAGGTGATTCTATTAGGAAAGAAAAAATGAATTCCTTTCAAGATTTCTTGTTTTGTGCTTCTTCTTGTCTGCTTCCTTTATGCATATTATCTTAAAAAACTATTGTGTGCACATGCTTTTCAGAAATTTTAACCTTCATGATTTACATCATTAATGTAAAAATTATGGATTCAGAGACATGCTTCCTACAAGCCTTGCAATGACCCCATTGTGCATAGCTTATTGACAGCATGTATTAAAAAGGGGGAAATGTTTTGTTTTTTGGCTTTATTTTCTAGCATGGGTGACTAAAGCACAAATCACAGCATTTCATGAATACTGTCCTGCTTTTAAATGCAAAACATAACTTTTAAGTATATAAATTCCATAGTGAATCAGGTTTTTCTTCTGAGACACAGGAGTAACTAACTGCTCAGCAAATACAGATCAGTGGAGTGGGTTCCTGTTAATTATGGCAAGCGAACATCATAATACATCCTGAGAATCCCTACTTTGTCTGCAACTCCTAGTCTTATATATCCCTATTATGAAATTTTAGCCAAGTTAATGAACAAAGAGTTTTCCACAACTACCATAATTTTCTCTTACGCTGCTCAAAAATAAAAATGGACTCTTAATTATGTAGTATTGGTACTATATATAATTTCAAGGAACATGATTTTATAATGACTCAAATAAATGCTAACCTTGCTAAGAGTTATACATCTGTCTTCACTTTTGTGAGAAAAAATATCAGTCAATAATAATTTAATTTTTCATGGTCTTTGATAGAAAATGAAATCAATAGGTCATATTGCATGTTAAAACATTTCCCTTCTGTTCCTATTTTTACAAATTAAATTTTTAGAACAAGTTTTTTTAATTTTTATGTGGATCATATTAAAAACGGCATATAATTTACACAGTCCTTGGTGGCCTATCGACAGTTTCCCCCTTTCCCACCTCCCAACAATGAGTGTCCAGGTTGATCATGCTACATTCACACTTACACACATACTCGAATGTAGCTCCGCCATTAATCAACCTCAGCCTTCTTCCTCCCCTACCCTTCCTTTCTAGCTTTGCTGAGGTTTCCCCTTCAATATCTGGAGTCCCTCTGGCATCCCTAATATCCCTTGGTATAAGCATATTGAGAAAACATATGTCCCTTCTCTGTCTGTGCTTGGCTGATCTCACTTAACATAGTGTTCTCCAGGTCTTTCCATCTTCTTGCGAATGACCTGATTTTGTTCTTCTTTATTGCTGAGTAAAATTCCATTGTGTGTATTTCCCATAATTTTGAAATCCATTCATCTGCTGATGGAGACCTAGGTTGGTTCCATATTTTGTTTATAACAAATTGTGCTGATATGAACATGGTATGCATATGTTACTGTAGTTCTCTGATTTCAACTCCTTTAGAAATATACCAAAAGTGGTATAGCTGGATCATATGGTAGATCCATTCCCAGTTTTCTAGAGAATCTCCACACTGATCTCCATAGTAGCTGACCTCATTTGCATTCACACCAACAGTGTAAAAGAATTGCTCTTTCTCCACATCCTCTCTAGCATTTGCTGATATTTGACTTCTTTATGCTTGCCACTCTGATTGGGGTTAGATGGAATCTCAGTGTAGTTTCAATTTGCACTTCCCTGATGGCTAATAATGTTGAATATTTTTTTCTTGTATCTATTGGCTATTTGTGTTTCTTCTTTTGTGAAGTGTCTATTCAATTTACTTGCCCATTTCTTGATTGGGTTATTTGTATCGCTAGTGTAGAATCTTTGTATATTCTGGATATTAGCCCTCTATCAGATCGGTGGCTGGTAAAGATTTTCTCCCATTCTGTAGGCTTTCTCTTTAGCTTCTTGATGGTTTACTTTGATGAGAAAAACTTTAGTTTGATGCCATCCCACTTGTTAATTCTTGCTTAATTTCCTGTGCTTTTGAGGTCTTGTTGAGAAAGTTACTGCCTGTGCCTATACGTTGGAATGTTGAGCCTATGCCCTCATCTAATGGCTTTACAATCTGTTCTAATTTCTAAGTCTTTGATCCGTCTTGAGTTGATTCCTGTACATGGTGAGAGGTATGGATTTAGTTTCTTCTTTCTACAAATGAATAGCCAGTTCTCCCAGCACCATTTATTGGAAAGGCTGTCTTTTCTCCAGTGTATGAGTTTGACCACTTTGTCAGAGATTAATTGACTATTCGTGTGTGGGTTTGCTTATGTATCTTCTATTCTGGTCCATTGGTCTGAATGTCTGTTGTTGTGCCAATGTCATGCTGTTTTAACTACTATTGCTCTGTAGTATAAATGGGAGTTAGGGATTGTAATCCCTCCTCCATGGTTCTTATTGCTGAGAATTGCTTGGCTATTCTGGGTTTTTCTTTCTTCATATAAAATTCATGAATAATTTTTATAGTTCTATAGGAATGTTATTGGTTCTTTGATAGGAATTGAATTGTATCTGTAGATCACTTTTGGCAGAATGGCCATTTTGATGATATTCATTCTGCCTATCCATGAGCATGGGAGATCTTTCCAAGTAAGTAAGTAGCTAATGTCCCTGAACCATTATCCTCCTTGTCTCGGTCCCAAATGCTGGGATAACAAGCATGTGCCACCACACCCGACTTATAGCCAAGTAATTTTTTTTTTTTTTTTGGTGGTACTGGGGTTCCTGGAAGCCCTTCTACCTCTGGGCTACGCTCCCAGACCTATTTTATATTTTTGAAACAGGATCTCTTACGCCAGCGCAGCTGGCTTCGAACCTGCGCGATCCTCCTGTCTCCGCCTCCCAAGCGCGGGGATTACAAGAGTGCGCCACCACGCCCGGCATAGCCAAGTAATTTTTAAGCAGTGATAAAGAGAGTGAGATAGACATTGTGTTATTATTGTCTCAGTGAAGACAAGATAGCATTTGGTAATAATCAATGTTAAAATTATATAACCTAGGGCTTGATATTCATGTCTTATGACTCAGAGAATTATTGTTGACCATATCAGTAAGTATTCAACCTAATACCTTTCCAAAGCAGAAAGATAGATCCTTGAAAATCAGATTTTAAATTATATTCACTTGAAATCTCATAGATCATAATATTGATGACTGGTTAGACTAATATGATATTGGAGATTATAAAACCACTTAATTATAGCAATTATAGGCAAGATACAATTAAAATTGAACACTAATACTGATAGTAAATAAAAAGGGCCATATTTTGAGTGAAGAGATGTAGGAGGGAGAGCTTGGTAACCAGTAAGGTGTGGGAATGAGAAGATGGGAGGAGAAGAAGAGATATTTCAGATGTTTCTCTTTTGGTGATACAAGTGAAATTGACATGGTATTAGGAAATAATATTAAAAATGATGTGTAAGAGGTTTATGGAAGAGATAATAGAACACTACAGATAATGGTTTCCAACTTGAATATTCTCATTTGAAGTGTCATTGGAACAATTATTAAGGAGTTCAGAAACTGAATGGGACTTAGATAAGAGGGTAGAGTTAGAAATCAGTATTGTCCTGTCCTGTTAACAATGCAGGGGATTAGCTAAGTTATTCTATAAGGTAAGGTATGGCTTAAGAGAGAAAATAATTGGTATCAAGATTTTAAAAAACCATCAGCAATTAAAAATTGATGGCAAGTAGTGATTCATTGGACATTTAGTGTACTTTTCCACTTTTTGATATCTAACTGACCACACTCGTTACTTGAGCCTAATCCAGGCATGTGAAAGAAACCCTGTTGTCCAGTTCAAAATAAAAATGTAACAGTTATTTTAATTCTGTCTTTTCCAGCAACAAGTAATAGGAATATGGTGCAAAGTAGTAGAATCAGGTGCTCCTAATGATGGCCCTAGATGGTGAGAGAGAAGCTCATGGGCATTGAAGTCAGAAGCACAGTGAGGGTGGGGAACTTCAGAAGTGATCACTCCATACTGTTTGGGAACCACCACCATTTTAGTGATTTTATTTACATGACCACCCTTACGACAAATCACTTTTCTACTGTGTTAGCCAGAGTTGTTTTCCTCAATTGGGTGAAAACAATGAGAAGATGCAAAATTAGCAAAGGAAGAAATAGACATCACAGAAATTTAAGAAATAGAATGAAAATGTCACAGGGAGTCAGATAAAAGAAAATTTTAATAGATTGTTTGTGAAATAGAATTATAACAATATAACATTCAATTGTTATTGAGTCTCACTGATACTGCCGCTATGGTGATTAATTAAGGAGGAAAACTGAGTCACTCAAAGTATGAAACACAAACTATGAGTTTGTTAGGCAATGGGAATAAAGTAGTGAACCAGACAAATTAGCTCTCTGCTCTATTAGGACTTGCATGCAGTCTCTGCCATTTAGAATTGGCTGTTGTCCTCACTATTGTCAAGCCCAGCAGTTAAATCTCAACCTTCTATATTGCATGGTGCACACAATCATGCGGTGATAACCATTGGCTGTTAGACTAATATTAATTAAGAAAAACTTTTTTGAATTCTTGTGTTTATGATGTCTTTTTCCCCCAGTTACTCCTCCTGTGTTTTCTTTCACTCTGGCCTCTGTTTATTTATTTTTTTTCTTTTTTCCTTTTTTGAAAAAGAAGTGCTGACTTATAATTGGTTATACCACTCAAAAATTCAATAGGCTCCAAGGAGAAAGCTGATAAATGTGAAATTTGAGTTTGATTAAAAATGAATTTACAATGAAATACTCTGACTATAATGACTCGTCCTGATTCCCGAGGCTCTTTTCTCTTGGTATGCTGGAGTTGGCAATGATAGTGTAGAAAAGAGGGATCTTAATTTTTGTCCTTAGCTGACATTTTGGAATAACTAATTTTAGGCTTTGCCTAATCCACTGCTTTATATCAGAGAAGATAATTGTAAGTTATATTACATTTAAATTTATTAAATATACTAATAGACATCTAGTATTTTAATAATTCATTATATTAATACAGATATCAATGATAAATTATTAATGCAGATGCAGAAATATTAACATCATACTATTATTATATTTAGAAATACCTGAGTTCCAAGGCTAAATAGGATTGTCTCCTCAGCAATAAAATGTGTTCACATATAATTTTCTATATATAAGTATATATATACATATATACTTATGATAAAATATAAATCTCTACATGAGAAAGAAGTTTACACATTTTAGTGTATTTACTTCAATATCAAACTCAGTGAGTAAACTTTGCTCTTCATTCTCATCTGAGACAAATTCCATCCAAGATCCCACCTTTAGGGAGGAATGCTTAGGGAGAGTCACAGCCACCTCACGCTCACATACAACTGACTTGTGATCAGATGCTTCCCCATGTTGGATTTGGTGCTTCCTCTCCATTCCCAGGAACTTAGTGATATGTGATGCTCAGTTAAGAACATGGGTTTAAAATCAGCCTGTAGTCCTCACAGGCTGTGTAATCTTGTACAATTTTTCTGCAACTCAGTTTTCTTATCAATGGAAAACTATGACAGTGTCTCTGTCATAGGCTTATTGTGAGAATTATATACTCTATTACACACAAGTAGAAGGGTACTTGACCCAAGACTTCTCTCGTTCTAATAAAAAATCATCATATTTTTATATGACTTATCATATTATGAAGTTTTAATTGAATGACCTTATTCTTCATAATATTTAAGTCATAATCTTCTTTTAAGTGCAATTGACTATGTTAAATCTTCCGTACTGCTCCTGGAGTCAAATTTGTTTTGTTTAATCATCAGCATATTTGCAGTTTGGCCTCATCAGTCATTCAAGCCCCAGTTTCTAGGAGACAGAAATTATATTGCACTCAAAATAGCTTACTAAATGAGTCGTAATATTTGTTAGCTACCACTAGGCATGGTGGTGCATATTTGTAATCCCAGTACTTGGGAGGCTGAGACAGAAGGTTTGTAGGTTTGAGGCCAGCCTCAATAACTTAATAAGACTTTCAGCAATTTACTGAGAATCCGTTTCAAAACTAATGATAAAATAGGGCTGAGGTGTGACTTGCTGGTAGAACACCCCCTAGATCAACCCACAGTACCAAAAAAATATTATAGTTTTCTCACACGGTTTCTCAGGATGACTTTCCTATTTGATATACTTTTCAATTTTACTGTATATATTTTAAATGATTTTTATAGTAGACTGTAAAAGGAAATACTATGATATAAAAGAAATTAGACTAATATAGCAAATATTTTTAATCCAGGGGAAATTTTTGATAGAAAATTTAATAATTTATTTTATTTTTTTCTCAGTAGTATTCAAATCAGTGAAAGCCGCATTTATGGAAAAATTGGACCTCAGAGACATTTTTACTAACTATAACTCAGTAAATAAAAAAGAAGAATTATAATTTCAGAAAGATTACGAAATTTACCTAAAGTCAACCAGTTTATCTTGAGAACCCTACTGCCCACATGGTTTACCACTAGAGATATCTGAAGACAGAAATAAAGCTGGATTCCTTTCACTTTTTAAGGTTGTGGCAAAAGTCAAATAATTATTAGGTTTATACTTAACATCATAATTGATTTGAACAGGCACACCCATTCCTTGGCATAGTTTCCCCTTCTTTTTCCCATAATCTAAATCATTCAGTAATGTCTTTGCAATGGTTTTAACTTTGGGCAAGGATTCCACTTTTGTTTTGAATGAATTATGGGAATGGCATAGTCTAACATATTTCTTGGCAAACACATCTTTGTTTACTACCATGAGTTTGATGTTTTTTCATTCTGTGAGTTTTCCTACAAATTATATGACGCTGTTCTTCCCACCATTGCCTGTAATATAAACAAATATGGGCCTGTGAAAATGTTTCCACTTCTGTTAAGTCACAGTTATTTTCATGAGATGTGCTGTTTGTGTTTGCTTATATTGCTGAGAGATTTATCAGTTGTAATTTTTTTTTTTTTTGCATTACTGGAGATGGAACCCAGGGGCATTCTACTTCCAAGCTACACTTCTAGCCCTATTTTTTGAAACAGGGATCACTGAGTTGCAAAGGGCCTCACTAAGTAGCTGAGGCTGTCTGTGAACCACAATCTTCCTGGTTCAGCCTCCCAAATGCTGGAATTGCAAGTGTGCGCCACCACACGCAGTTTATCAATTGTAAATTTAACAGCACTTATAACATGTGCCTTTGCGTTTATTTTGGTTGTCCATTTTACACTTCTGAAAATGCAGATCTTCAACAAAATTTGTCATCTTTATTTTCGATACTTTTTTTTACTGTAGAATGGTATACTCTATGTACATCAACTTCTAATCTTTTTTTTTTATAACAATTTTTTTTAATTTTATTTTATTGGTGCACTGTATTCATGCATCATAGTGGGATACAAACTTTTGTAGACATACATGCACACATCGCCCAGTCAGCCACCACCCGATCCCCACCCCATTCTCTCCCCATCCCTTCTTCCCATGCTTGGCTTAGTGGTTGACATCTAGTATTATAGCAATTTATCCAAAATTAAAAATGATAATCTCACATAACAGTTTCATTTGTCTGATACCAAGTGTTTGATGATTTAAAGATAGCATTTCAATATTTCTTTTTGCTTTCTTTCTTACTAGAGCATATTTTTTTCTGTTTTTTTAGGTGAAACTATCATATATTTATATATTTATTTTTCAGAAAAAAATCTATCCTAATATGGAATATGAATTCTAAATACCCAAAACGATCTTGAAAAAGAACAAAGCTAGCAGATATATATTTTCTGATTTCAAACCATATAAAGCTACAATAATTGAAACAGTGTAGTACTGTTCTAAAGGCAGATATATAGACCATTGGAGTTAAATACAAGCCTAGAGCTAAATTCTTCCCTATATTGTCAAGTTATTTTTGACAAGGTTTCCACGAACATTTGGTGGTGGAAATAATAATCTTTTAACTAAATATTGCTGAAAAATAATAATTACATGGAAAAGAATAAAATTGGACCTTTACCTAATCCCATATACAAGTATTAACTCAAAATAGATAAAAGACCTAAATATAAATCTTAAGACTATAAACTTTTAGGAGAAAATCTGGGTCATAAAACCTCACAACATTGAAATTGGCAGTGATTTCTTGGATATGATTTCAATGGCACAGGCAACAGAAGAATATACAAACTCCCTAAAAAATAAAAGAAAATATTGTATATCCAAAGACAATGTAAACAGAGTTAAAAGTTACTAATAGAATTGGATAAAATATTTCCAAATGCTATATCTAAAGGTATATTAATATTCCAACTAGAAATCCTAAAAATTAACAACAATAAAGGCAAACAATACAACTTAGAGATAGGTAAAAGACTAACATAAATAATGAATTGTCTGTTGGATGGAAACTCTTGTTTCTCTGGTTCTGTTGAGTGTTACCTATTTCTTCTTTGTAGTTAATCTCTTTGAGTAATTTCTCTAGTGCTGGTTTTGAAGACATAAATTCCTTCAGTTTCTGTTTGTCATGGAAGCTTCTTATTTCTCCATCTAATTTGATAGAAAGTTTTGCTGGATAGGAAATTTTTGGCTGGAAGTTGTTTTCTTTCAGAGTTTGGAATATGTTACTCCAAGCCCTTCTGGGTCTCATAACTTGGTTTGGGAAGTCTGGAGTGATTCTAATTGGTTTGCCTCTGAATGTCACTTGGCCCTTTGTTTTTGTTGCCTTTAAGATTCTCTGCTTGGCTTCCACATTGGTCATTTTGACAATTATATGCCGTGGGGATCCTCTTCTCCGGCTAAAGGGAGTTCTATAAGTTTCCTGGATCTGTGTATCAACCTCTTGCTCTATATTTGGAAAATTTTCTGCTATTACTTCCTTGAAGAGATTGTTGATCCCTTTGGTATCACTTTCTTTTCCCTCCTCTATTCTAATTATTCTTAGGTTAGCTCTCTTAAGATGGGCCCATATTTCTTCAATGTCAGATTCCTGCTGTTGGATATTTTTTTCTAGATTAGAAACTATGCATTCATTTTTGGATTGCTCATCTTCTAAGAGCGAGATTCTGTTCTCCATGTGGTCTAATCGGTTGTTTGTGCTTTGAATTGAGGCCTTTACTTCATTAATTGCATCCTTTATCTCTTTTTGGCTCTCTCTGAGTTCTTTTCGAAGCACCTCTATTATTTCTACAGTTATTTTCCTGATTTGATCTTCTAGAAATCTCTGATTTTCTGTTTTATCGGGTTCTGATGTTGTGGGGTTGTGCACATTCATTACTCCAGTGTTATTCCTCTTTCCCATGATTTCGGAGGTTTGTGCCTTCTCTGGGTTCTTCCCTTGGGTCACTATGGCTTCACTTAAGGTGCTCTGGATCTCGAGTCTGTATTATCTCAGACCCCACTACTCCTTTACTGGGTTGTATCACAGAGTCTCCGACCCAGGGAGTCGATAGAGGCTGCTTTAAACTATGGGGGGTGCCAGGTTGCACGTTCTCCTATGGTGTGATATCTCTGCCACCACCACTCCCTCACTGGGTCAAGTCCCAGGAGGCCCAATACTGAGATTTCTCCTCTGTGGCCCGCAATTTGACTCACTGTTCTTGAGTACGCAGATGTAGCTGTACTGGACTCGGTGAATTCACTGCTGCTGCCGCCGCCGGTGGCAATATGGCGCCTCTGCCACGCCCTCGGCCATGAGGCTGGCGTATTTTTTCTTCTCTGGTTTTGATTTCCACTCTGAATCCCTGCAGCGTGTGCTGAGCTCAGCCACTGGGAGCTTTAAATGCTGTCTGCGCCGAAAGATCCCGCCTGGCTGTTCCGCATCGGCTCACCTGGCTTGCTGTAGCCGTCCGTTGAGTTCGCCGCTGCCGCCGGCAGTATGGCGCTGCTGCCGCGTCCTCGGGCTCGTGTGTCTCCTCTGAGGCCCTGAGCTCTGTTCTCAGTCCGCTTTCTCTCTGGAGCCTGGTGGTTTTTTTTGTTTTTCTGGTGATGGTGCTTTCTGGCTATGAAAGGCGCTCTTTTTGTGGTAATGGAGATTGGTTGTTAGCGGGACTCTTAAGCCCCGCTTTTCTCGGTCGCCTGTAACAATTTTTTTATTGAACATAAATAGTATACATTTACACTATATTTGGTGCCCTCTTTCCCCCGCCCCCATTTTCCCTTCCCCCCTCCCACCAATGGTTGTCCAGGTTAACCATGTCTTATTCATAATTTTACACATGTTCAGGTGTAGACCCACATTAATCAAGACCGGCCTTCCTCCTCTCCTATCTTACCATCCAAAATTAGCTAATATTTCCCCTTCAATATCTGGAGTCCCACTGGTATTTTTTGTGTTTCCTAGTTTGGGCATATTAGAGGAAACATATGTATCTTCTTCTTCTGTGCTTGGCTGATCTCACTTAACATAATGTTCTCCAGGGCTTTCCATCTTCTTGCAAATGATATAATTTTGTTCTTCTTTATGGCTGAATAGAATTCCATTGTGTGTATTTCCCACAGTTTTGCTAACCATTCATCTGTTGATGGTGATCTGGGTTGGTTCCATATTTTGGCTATTACAAATTGTGCTGCTATGAACATAGGTATGCATATGTTGCTGTAGTTCTCTGAATTCAACCCCTTTGGAAAGATACCCAGGAGTGGTATAGCTGGATCATATGGTGGATCTATTCCCACCTTTCTTAGGAATCTCCACACAGATCTCCATAGTGGCTGAACTAGTTTGCATTCCCACCAACAATGTAAAAGAGTTCCTCTTTCCCCACATCCTCTCCAGCATTTGTTGTTATTTGATTTCTTTATGCTTGCTACTCTGACTGGGGTTAGATGGAATCTCAGTGTAGTTTTGATTTGCATCTCCCTGATGGCCAGTGATGAAGAACATCTTTTCATGTATCTATTAGCCCTTTGTATCTCTTCTTTTGTGAAGTGTCTATTTAGTTCATTTGCCCATTTCTTGATTGGATTGTTTGTTTTGCTAGTGTAGAGTCTTTTGAGCTCTTTGTATACTCTGGATATTAGCCCCCTATCAGAGTGGTGGCTGGTAAAGATCCTTTCCCATTCTGTAGGCTTCCTCTTTAGGTTATTGATAGTTTCTTTGATGAGAAGAAACTTTTTAGTTTGATGTTATCCCACTTGTTTATTCTTGCTTTAATTTCCTGAGCTTTGGAGGTTTTGTTGAGAAAGTTACTGCTTGTGCCAATATGTTGTAGTGTTGAACCAATGTGCTCCTCTACTAACTTCACAGTCTCAGGTCTAATTTCTAAGTCATTGATCCATCTTGAGTTGATTCCTGTGTTAGGTGAGATATAGGGGTTTAGATTCATCTTTTTACAAATGGTTAGCCAGTTCTCCCAGCACCACTTGTTGAAAAGGCTGTCTTTTCTCCAGCGTATGTGTTTGGCCCCTTTGTCAAAGATTAATTGACTAAAGATGTGTATGACCAAGTCGGTTTCATCCCAGAAAAACAAGGCTGGTTCAACATACGCAAATCAATACATGTTATTCACCACATAAATAGAACCAAGAACAAAACCACATCATCATAGCAATAGATGCTGAAAAAGCATTCGACAAAATCCAACACCCATTTATGTTAAAAACACTGCAAAAAATTGGGATAGAAGGAAAGTACTTCAACATCATCAAGGCAATATACTACAAACCCAAAGCCAACATTATATTGAATGGGGAAAAAAATGCAAGAATTTCCGCTACAGTCAGGAACAAGACAAGGATGCCCACTATCACCACTCCTTTTCAATATAGTCCTTGAGACTCTTGCTGCAGCAATCAGACAAGAGAAGGAAATCAAAGGAATTCACATAGGAAGAGAGGAATTAAAATTATCCTTATTCGCAGATGACATGATCCTTTATCTGGAAGACCCAAAGAACTCAACCAAAAGACTTCTGGAGCTGATTGACAAATTCAGCAAAGTCGCAGGTTACAAAATCAACCTAAAGAAATCAGTGGCTTTTCTTTATGCCAACAACGAATCCACAATGAAAGAAATAAAAACAACAATTCCATTCACTATAACCTCAAAACCAATAAAATACCTAGGAATAAACCTAACCCAAGATGTAAAAGACCTCTACAAAAAAAACTATAAAACATTAAAGAAAGAAATTGAAGAAGACCCTGGAAGATGGAAAGATCTCCCGTGCTCATGGATAGGCAGAATAAATATCATCAAAATGGCCATTCTGCCAAAACTGATATATAGGTTCAATGCAATTCCCATTAAAATACCAGTGACATTCTTCAGAGACCTAGAAAAATCAATCATGAATTTCATATGGAGAAAGAAAAGACCTAGAATAGCCAAAGCAATTCTCAATAACTTCTAATCTTATATTTCATATCTTTTTTTTTCACTAGCATATGTTTATTTCAAGAGCAAGGAATATAACCACTTAATACCATAATTCTTAAGCCCACGATCTGAAAATTTTAAGTTTTTTTATATTGTTTTCTTTTTTCTTTTTTTTTAACAGTTTTTTATTGAACATAAATAGTATACATTTACACTATATTTGGTGCCCTCTCCCCCCCACCCCCGTTTTCCTTTCCCCCCTCCCACCAATGGTTGTCCAGGTTAACCACGTCTTATTCATAATTTTACACATGTTCAGGTGTAGACCCTCATTAATCAAGACCGGCCTTCCTCCTCTCCTATCTTACCATCCAAACTTAGCTAGTATTTCCCCTTCAATATCTGGAGTCCCACTGGTATCCTTTGTGTTCCCTAGTTTGGGCATATTAGAGGAAACATATGTATCTTCTCCTTCTGTGCTTGGCTGATCTCACTTAACATGATGTTCTCCAGGGCTTTCCATCTTCTTGCAAATGATATAATTTTGTTCTTCTTTATGGCTGAATAGAATTCCATTGAATGGATAGCAAAACTGTGGCAAATACACACAATGGAATTCTATTCAGCCATAAAGAAGAACAAAATATTTCATATCTTATCAAGTTTCAACAAGTAGTTATTTAATATTTTTACTGACATTTTTAAAATCATTTTAAGGTATAGATCGATATGGTGCTAACTGTTTAGATCTTGGGAACTATCATCGTAGAGTAGCCTTGTATAATATATTTAAATCCTGGAGCCGGGCGTGGTGGCGCACGCTTGTAATCCCAGCATTCGGGAGGCTGAGACTTGAGGATCGCAGTTCGCGGACAGCCTCAGCTACTTAGTGAGGCCCTCTGCAACTAAGTGAGACCCGGTTTCAAAATAAAGAATGAAAAATAGGGCAGGAGATATAGCTCGGAGGTTGAATGACCCTGGGTTCCACCCCCAGACCCGCAAAAAAATAAAAATAAAAATAAATAAATAAATCCTGGGACTTTGAGATTAAAACCTAGGTCAAAATTGACACTCTTTTTTTTTTTTTTTCTCCATGAAGGTTGGTGTGAAGCCTGCACACATAGATTTTTTCTTTAATTCTGAAACAAACTCTATGTGTAAACAGTGTTAGTTAAAAATTCACATCATGGAGTCATTCTAAACTAGGTTGTGCTGTATTTTTCTTTTTTTATATATAAACAGTATACCCTTGGGCATATATCAAAATCACTTTGACCTTAGTTCTTCGTGGATAATAGAGGTAATACTACTCCTGACCTTAAGCAAGAATGACTGTGTTCAGGTCTGTTGGGCACTTACTACCTCCACCTCAGAAAGTCAGAGAGACTGACAGATTGTATATTCTAGCCCCACTAGCACGTCTGAAAGGGTAACCACAAATTCTAAGTAAAAAGGTCACAGTTATTTGTTCTCCTGGCTTTTCAAGCTGAGAAGCCAGAAGGGAGCAGTCAGGATCCACAAGCTTCCACTGGGAGCAGAAATGAAGAGACACACTCTGTTTCCTATTGAATTGGTAAATGTAGTTCCATCTGTAATGACGGCTTCAGTGGAAGGATTTCAGTGTCAATACTGGGAAAGTCACAGTGGAATTGGTCAAAAGAGAAAAAGGATGATAATTATGTGGTTGGAACTCATTTGAATATTAAGCAAAAGTGGGGAAAAAGTTTTGTTTATAATTCATACAGGATTATTTTTTTCTAATTTAATCTATGTTAATTATATAAAAATTTAAGTGACAACCTGCAATTATCAGAAGAAACCATTGTTTTACCTTTGTATGTTGAATGACTAGTTCTTTGTCTAGCACAAATTTATAAAACACACCACAGGGCGAATAAGTGGGTGGCTAAATGAGTGAGTGCTATATTTTTTATATTATTAGTAGTATTGTCAAGATTATATTTGGGACTGATTATATCATTGCAATAGAGTATGAATAGCTGCATAGCTAACGACACATTAGCACAAAGAACAGTCAACAAATACCTGTTGAGTAAATGAGAGAGAGATCTGCTTTCTTAGAGTATGTTAACTATAACTTAAGAGAAATGCAGAGAGCATTCAGAAACTCATGAAATATTTTTGTCTAGGAAATTCTGTGATCTTGTACAATCAATACCTGAAATAAAGATTATTTTCCAAATGCATTTTAAAATATATATTTTATATGGCCTTAAATTTAATCAAAGTACTTCAATTTGCATATAAGTAGCTGAGAAACCATGATGTGCAGTGTGAGATCACAGAAGAAAACTCCAAGGTCCATAGTACAATGGAGTTAGCTGTATTCCTGCAGGTGATTAATCAATAACTGAGAATCAGTACAAAGTAAGAACTAAGTAGTTTAGATAAATAGAAAGTTCAGCCAACACATCTATTTTTGTGTATATTTTCATATTTTTGATTTGTCAAAAAATGGTTGGGCCGGGTGTGGTGGCGCACACTTGTAATCCCCGAACTTGTGAGGTGGAGACAGGAGAATCACGCAGGTTGGAAGCCAGTCATGCTGGCTTAAGAGACCCTGTTTCCAAATTTAAAAAAAAGTATAAAATAGGTCTGGGAGTGTAGCCCAGAGGTAGAAAGGTTTCCAGGAACCCCAGTACCACCAAAAAAAAAAAAAAAAGATTAATGTAAGTAATCATGTGTCACTTTATAAATGCTTGAGACACATTCTGGTTACATCTGCATATCACGACCTCTAAGGTTTTTATAAAGCAAGTTGAAAATCTTGTGATTGAGAATATATTTATAATTTTACTCAATCAGCAGTATTGCTGCTAGCACCATTCTGAAGTTCACGAGCTTACTGAACGGCTGGAGTGCAGCACAGCTGGTGGGTTATTTTGGCTTCTTTAGGATTTTTTCCCCTGAATTTGTGACATTCAGCTAATTATATGACAAAATATCTGACTCAAACACACAGTAATCTTCTGGCCACATATGGACGTGGTATTACTCTTTCTTCCCAGTGAAAAAGTATACATATTCCCTCCCAGGAAAATGACAAGCTGAAGTTCTAGAGCCATCACAGGTTATATTTTATGATGTGTCTTTCTGTCTTGTTATTTTCAGTACCTGAGTCACCATCCCTCACACAGCCTGACCGGGCTCTGCTCAAGTCCTCAGAGCTCTACCTATGAATTTAACTACTATTTGATGTCCAATTTCTCCTTTAGGTACCATTATACTCATTTAACGTTATTTAATTACCCCAAATATGTTAGTTTGTCTTCTATATCAATTCTATTCTCGAGAAATATTTGATAGGTACTTTTTTCTTCTCTTTGAAAAGTACTCATCTTCAATACTCAGCTTTAACTGATGAACATCTCACTATTTCTGACACAGCCATGTGTCAGAAACATCTCTAGTTAATCCTGGAAAAGTGGGTATTGCCAGACATAGTGGAACTTTTTCATATGTGATAAGGAAAATTAACTAAAGGTGTAAAGTAATTAGGTAATGTTTTTCTGAAAAGATAAACTGGCACAATATAAATTTTGCTTTTTTCAATTGTACTGCTTCTGGTTACACTTATAAAGAAAATAAAGATACTATTTTTTCTACAGCGAGAATTCTCTGAAAGTAATTGCTGAGGATTAACGTAGCAGAAGGATATGCATGCTGCCATCCTCCCTGACAGGAGTATGTTAACTGCAATGTTAGCAAGTGTCCTTGACATTTTACATGAAGAAAGTGAAGTATCTGCAATAATGATACTCAGAATATCCCATTCTTCACAGTATCAAAATTCATGTTATAATAAGTTGGACTAGGATTTTAGATTATTTTTAATATTCACATAGGGCAGATTTTAGGACTGTAAAAAGATAAAACCCTCATTCTTTCGTGAATGTCACAAGAAGATAATCACTTTGACCTCTGTTCATATGTCACAATTGTTTCTCAGAGCAGACCTATAGGATAAGTTTTCAAAATTACTTATTGTTATAAAAATAAATAACATCTAATCATAATTAGTAGTATGGATCTTGGGTAGAAACAAACACTTTGTTATGTGATACAGTGTGTGTAAAGATTAAAAAATTGAGACAATAATAATCTTTAATCTATAATTTATAGATATCTTGATAATTTTTTATTTTTCTTTTAATAGCTCACCCCAGATACTGCAGAATTTAACAGTGAGAGACAAAAGAAAGGTGTTATTATAGTTAACTTGTTGTACAAGATCTAGAAAGAAATAAGATGCATTAATTAAGAAAGATAAGGAAGGACACAAGATTGTTTTGATAGAATACCCACATTACTTTTTAATTAAATTTTAACTTGTTTGAGAAGTTAATTAATGTGGCAAAATACACAGAGAAGCGAATTAAATCAAAACTGAAAAAATTCTAAACCGAAAACCTATTTATGTTTTTATCCCCTGGAAGGCGGATAAAGACAAGAAAACATAATTATGTTCTCATTAAGGTATAGGTTGAATAAACTAAAATGTCTTTTTATCCAAGATAGTAAATTTGTGTTTGTTAAAAATCTAATTTTTCACCTATCATCTGATTAACACCTTACTCTCTCTCAAGTCCAAGATAATGGGGTTTTTAAAAGCTATTATTTAAGTCAAACATCCAAAGATTAATGTGATGAAATTAAAGAAACATCATAAACTCCTTAAAGGCTAATTCAAAGTGCTTTCCAAACTCGTCTTATAAAAATAGACACAGGGTGCATGAATAAAAGCAGTGTAGGCTACAGTCTAGGCTCTCTTAAAGGTCTATGACTCAGAACCACAAATTTTCTCTCTTTCCTACATATGAGCTCCCTAGGGATGCAGATGGCCTACAGGGTAAGAAGCTGCTTTTAGGATGCCCTCAAATGAGTCAAAAGGGTGATATTTTACCCTATAGCAAGAGCTTTGATAAATCACTTAAGATTTCAGAGATAGTCATAATGTTCCATGCTTGCTTGTAATCCAAGAATTTGAAAGGCTTACAAAGAAGGATCACAAGTTTGAGATCAGCCTCAGCAACTTAAGATTCTGAGCAATCTAATGAGATCCTCTTTCTCATGAAAAAATAAATCTTCCATTCTGTCAGCTCTCTGTTGAGATTCTTGTTTTTTCTTTGCTGCACAGAAGCTCTTCAGTTTAATGCAGTCGTATATGGATCTTTCATTCATTTCTTATGCCTTTGGGCTCTTGTTGAGAAGGGTTTTACCTATGCCTTGTGTTGAAGCATTGGATCGATGCCCTTTTCAAGTAGTTGCAAGGTCTCTAATATAATTTCCAGGCCTTGATCCATCTTGAACTCTTGTACAGGGTAAGAAATTGGGGTTTATTTACATTTTCCTGCATATATAGTTAACCAGTTTTGCCAACACTATTTGTTGAAGAGGTTATCCTTTTTTCAACGTGTGTTTTGGCTCCATTGTCCAAAATCAAGGGGCTATGTGTGCAAATTTGTTTCTCAGATGATTTTTGCCAGCTACTTCTCTGATAGAGGCCCAATATCTAGAATATACAGAGAATTCAAGAAACACACAGCTAAGAAAATAAATAACTCAATAAAATGGTCAATTGAACTAAATAGACACTTCACAGGAGAAGAAATACAAATGACCAATAAATATATGAAAGAATTTCAGCATTTTAGTAATCAGAGCCGTGCAAATAAAAACTACTCAGATATTTTACCTAACCTCAACCAAAATGACAATATTAAAAATATAACAACAAATACTGATGAGAGTATGGAGCAGTGGGAACTCTAATACATTGCGGCTGGGATTGTAAATCAGTGTAATCACTTTGGAAAATTGTATGGAGGATCCCTAGAAGAATGGAAACAAACCTACCATATGATCAAGCAGTTCTATTTCTGGGTATCTACCCAAATGAATGGAAACCCAACTACCAGACTAATGCACACATATCTAGGTATATAGCTGCCCAATTCACATTTGCCAAAGTATAGAACCAGCCAAGATGAGAACCAGCCAAGATGTCCATCAGTAGATGAATAGATTAGAACACTATGGAATATGTCCACATGGAATTTAACTTAGCTATAAAGAAGAATAAAACTATGTCATCTGCAGGGAAACAGATGGAACTGGAGAACATTATGCTAAGTGAGATTAGCTAGTAACAAAAAGTGAAAAGTCAGATGTTCTTTCTAATATGTACAAGCTAGGGAGAAAATGGAACCTAGGAGGGACTCCAGACAAAGAAGGAGAAATCTTAGATGAGTAAAGAAGATGACTTTACTGAGGGAGACTGGAGGGGGGAAAGAAGGAAGCACCCTAATGATCATGATGTACATTCACAAAAATATCAAAATCAGTCACTAAGCAGAATTTCAGAAGGAGGGAAGAGGGAGGGAATTGGGGAAGGGCTAAATGAGTGATGTGTGCCCCTATGCCCCTACCATCCTGTACCTCATAACGATGTATTATCACAATGCACAAATAAATAAAAAGGTCTGGGGATGTAACTCTGAGACAGAATGTCTCTGGGTTCAATCCCTAGTACCACGAAACAAAAAAAATAAAAATCTCAGAAACACATATCAAATATATCTACATGTTTCTTATTTTTCTCCCTCATTTATGACCACAGAAGGAATTGCAAATATGTTTGTGAAAGATACTCTAAAGAATTGTACTTTTCCTGTAACCTTAGAGTATAGAGAAATCAAATTCATCTTGTTATATGTATAGTTGTCGAAAAGACTTAAGCTTGACAAGTTGTGTAGATGAGAATATCAAGTTCAGTATGTTTTACCTACTTACTGAAGAGCATATGGTTTAAATTGACTATTGTGTGGCAACAGAGCCCTTGTGAATTTATGATCATACATTCACTTATTATGAACTCACATCACATGTTTTGTGAAGATAACAGTAAAGATGTCTTTAGGCAACAGGTTGCATATAAATGACAATTTGAGAACCGTACTGGGAGTGCATATCCTTACTGAGAACAATATTCCTGAATGGTGACTTATCTTTGAGGTTTCTTTTACCCCATCCCCATCTGGTGAAAAAAAATGCTGGTTCCTCATTTTTATTTTCACACACACCATTTTATGTGTGAATGTTTCATATTTATTTTTCATTTCTCCATTAATTTTTCCTCTTCAGGTGTAATCTAGCTCCAGTGGTGGAATTTGCTGCAGATGTGGGAACTAAATCAGATTTTATTACCATGAATCCATCAGTTGTGCAAAGAGCATTTGGAGGCTTTCGGAATGAGAGTGACAGAGAAAAATTTGTGCATAGACTTTCCATGCTGAATGACAGTGTCCTTTGGATTCCTGCTTTCATGGTCAAAGGAGGAGAGAAGCACGTCGAATGGGTTAATGCATTAATCCTTAAGAATAAACTGAAAGTGCGCACTGCCTATCCATCACTGAGACTTATCCATGCTGTCAGAGGGTAAGTGACTGGAAAGGACCAGTCTGTCCTTGGCACAGTGGAACACATAGCTAAATATCTTTCTAGATAGGGTGGAGCCTCTGTAAAATCTCCAAATGAATATATGTTTCCATTATTTTATAGTAGTTTGTTGGATCTCAAGCATGAGTTTTGTTTGTGTACTTACTATTTTTAACTCATCTTCTTTCTTGTAAAAGTGAATTGTTGAACTTGGCACTTATTTATGTCTTCTCATGAGAAAACTGCTGATTTTTATATTTTTGTGTGCTAAAAATAATAGGAACTCTTAAGCCAGACATAGTGGTGGTGCACGCCTGTACACCTAGTACATGGAAGGCTGAGACAGGAGGATCTCAGGCTTGAGACCAGCATGCAATTACTTTAATGAGATCCTGAGTCAAAATTTTAAAAAATAAAATAAAATAGGTCTATGAGTGTAGCTGAATGACAGAATGCCCTGGCTTCAATCCCCATTACCACACTCATGCACCCCTAAGTATAAGAATTCATAGGAAAACTGATGAGCTTAGAATAGCAAAACTATAAAGATGTGCTAAGTGACTAATGGGCATAAAGGTTGTACATATTTAAGAAGCAATTAATCCCATCTATTTCTATGAGGCCTACTACTGAGAGAAGGATGACTGAGTAGTATGCCTTAATACTTCACCCCCAAGTCACAGATGCCATTTTTATGAATGAATTCAACATTTCCTTTGTATTAGTCTAGATAGAATAAGAAGAAAAAATATATAAAACTCTCTTGATTAAAGGCAGCTAATTACCTATAGGTCATATCCAGTCATATAAACAGTAAGTGTGCAAAATAAATAACTCACAGTTAAGTAATTATGTATATTTATTGAATATATATCGAGTGACAGATATTTTAGATGGGAAAAGTGAAGACTATCTTATAAGTACCTTTAAGAATGCATAGACTTTATGGCGGAAACAGATGCATAGACAAATCTAGTGGCATAATAAAGGAGTATATTGTCAGGAGTATATAATTTATCCCTCAAATTTATAAGGAAACTTGAAAAGTGGAAGAGTAGACAAAGTTTGATGTAGACTTAAAAAAATAGCATAGCACTGCTAGGTAAAGATAGACAGAAAGAAAAATAAAAGGAAAGGAGGTAAGTACATAGTAAATGTATAGAATAATGGAGTCCACTATGAAGCACTGGAACACAAAGTTCAGAGGACTGATTAAACACAATGGGTAGATTTTCTAAAAGAAAAAGTATTCCAAGCCCAGAGTTAAAACAACCCAACAAATGATAATAGTTTACTTTACAGAATAGAATAGAAACTGAGCTAAAGTGCTTTTTTTTTGAGACACTCTCATGCAAGGAACTACCATTTCCTGTTTACTTCTTAAAATAATTTCTTGTATAATTTTGCACACAATTAAACTGCATTGTTATAATTAGATTATGGCTATTTACCACACATTGTCTTTGTGTTTGATAGAAATTTTCAGCAAACTAAGATAAATGTATGTATTTGGAGGAAAAATAACCCATTTTGTGAATTATAAATATTCCTGGTAAATAAGGTTTGACTTTATAAATTATATATACTTATCACAAAGCAACTTAACAGTGTATTGTAATAAGAACACTTTTTTAAAAAACATATCAAAATAAAATATCTAATTCTGAGAAAAAATCATTTTACATCTTTGGCATATACATCCAGTGATAGCTGGATATGATTTCAAAACAAGTATTATAAGTACTCTCTGACTATGGAAAACAAATACAAATTCTTAATATTACTCTGAATTAATACTTTGGGTAAATAGTTTCTCGTTTATATTTCTCAAGTCATTATCAAAAGAAGAATATTAAATAAAAAGCATGGTTGAAATATTGCACATTCAATAAGGTAGGATTCAGGTAGAAATATATATAGTTAATAACAGTGACCTTTCCTAGTCTCTGATAGATTTGGTTTGAGTTAGTTTGGTTTGTTTTGGTTTGTTTGAGATGGAGTCCCTCACTTAGTTGCTGGCTTCAAACTCTTGGCCTTCATTTCTCCTGCCTCAGTCTCTTTAGTAGTTGAGACCACAGATAATGGAATAATTCCTCAGAGGAGCAAACGAGAAAGGGTGGGAGAGGAAGAAGGCAAGAAGGCTGAGGTTCATTAATGGAAATGCTACCTGCAACTATGTTCATACATGTGAACACTGTTAACTTGGACTCTGTATTGGGAGGTGGGGGGGCACCAAGTACTGTGTGAATATATGCCATTGTCCATATAATTTACATTATGATGTCAGAATACAATGCACCAATAAAAATATATTTAAAAAAAGAAAGAAAGAAAACAAGCCAGACAGTGTGGTTAATGCTGGTAGTCTCAGCTACTGGGAATCTGAGACAGAAAAGATCCTACGAGTCCTGAAATTCCAGAATAGCCTAGACAATGTAGCAAGAGTGTACCTCCAAGAAAAGAAAAAGAGAGAGGAAAAAAAGGAAACACGTATCATCACTTGGTTTGTTAGAACATGAGATTTTATATGATCTTGGCAAACGATATTTTCATGTCTAGTATCAACCTCCTTTCAGTTTTAAGATTAACACAATTATCATTTCTCAGATTTCTGTTAAGTTCATATTTTAGATGTGAAAACCTATTTAAATATATGTAAAGATTGCTTTTTAAGCTAACTAACTTCATGAGAATGCTGTGGGCTTACAGAAGAATTTGAATCAGACCAGTTTCCCAGTAAAGTCCCCAGTGAAAGCACAAGCTAAAAGAAATCATCAGTATATTTCAGGAAACTGAGTTCACTACAGTTATTCAAATGGTTGTTTTGGAGTATTGAATCCACTCAAAGTCACACATGGAAAAGCAATTTTTATAAACAACTTTGAAAATGGAATTATTCAAACCAAGTACTTTCTGAAAATGGCTTACTAATTTTAAATTTAGCCTTATGCTAAAAACATTTTCATATGGTTTCTATTTTGACCTATGAGCAACACAGCTGTAATACTTTTTTTTATAAAACATGTGTCCTAGTTTTTTAGTAAACTCTGCATAATAGGCATTATTATTATTATTATTATTATTATTATTATTATTATTATTAATTTTGTGGCAGTGAGGATGGAACTCGGAGCATTCTACCACCAAGCTATACTCCCATCCCTATTTTTTTATTCTTTATTTTGAAACAGGGTCTCACTGAGTTGCAAAGGGCCTCACCAAGTAGCTGAGGCTGGCCATGAACTGTGAATCTCCTGTCTCAGCCTCCCAAATGCTGTGATTACAAGTGTGTGCCAGCCACCATGCCCAGCTTTAATGGGCACTTTAAAGTAAAGAAGAGTTTTAGGATAGGATAGTTCTTTCCTAACTGGATTATTCTGGTATGCACACTTCTGGCATTTACAGTGTTTACTGATAGTATGGTCACTCTTCAGTGAAATTATGATTTCCTGGCAGCTCCCAGTATATATATACTGCATTGTGGAATGTGATAGTGTAAATGACCTGTTGTCAAGAAAGCATTTATAAATGTATGGCTCTAGCCAGAAGCAAGTGTCTACAACTTCAGGCTGTCCTTGTCCAGTACATCTTCCAATTATCTGTTACCTCTCATTGAGGTCATCTCTCTACACCTTTCACAATTTTAATTTCAAAATGTTTTACTTAATATCAGTTTAAAGATATCTTTAATCTTAGTATAAAATCTCAGTCTTAGCCAGGTGTGGTGGTGTACACTTATAATCCCAGTACTTGGGAGGCTGAGACAGGAGGATCACAGGTTCGAGGATAGACTTGGCAGCTTAGAGAAGCTCTCAGTAACTTATCTAGGCCCAGTTGCAAAATAAAAATAAAATAGTCATAGGAATGTATCTCAGAGGTAGAATGCCTTTAGACTCAATCCCCAGTCCCACAAAGTAAAATAATATTCTCAGTTTTACAACTGTTTCACACTTAAAATAATTTTTTTATTATTATTGGTGCATTGTAGTCATACATCTCATGGTAGAGGCATATATGCACACATCACTCATTTAGTCTATCCCCAATTCCCACCCCATTCCCTCTCCTTTCCCTCTTTCTCATGTTTGGCTTAGTGATTGATTGACTTTATGTTTGTGAATGTAAATCATGTATGTTAGAAAAATTTTCTCTTTCCCTCTCCCATCACCTCCTTTGTCAAAAACCAATTGGGATGAGAGTATAGATTTGTTTCTGAGTCTTCTATTTTGTTCCATTGGTCTTTGTGTCTGTTTTTTGCCAGTTTCATGCTATTTTTTATTACTATGGCTTTGTGGTATAATTGGAAGTCAGGTATTGTGATGTCTCCTACATGTTTTTTGTTGCTGAGAACAACTTTGGCTATTCTGGGTTTTTGTTGTTTTAAATGAATTTAAGGACTAGTTTTCCTATTTCTGTGAGGAATGACCTTGGTAATTTAATAGGTCATGTGTTAAAACTGTGGATCACTTTATGAAGAATGGCCATTTTGATTATATTTATTCTGCCTATCCAAGTACATGGAAGATATTTCCATCTCCTACGGTCTTCTTCGATTTCTTTTTTCAATGTTTCATAATTTTCTTTGTAGAGGTATTTTATTTCCTTGGGTAAGTTTATTCCTAAGTATTTTATTTTTTGTGGGTCCTGAGTGGAAAGTTTTTTGGATTTCTTTTTCAGTGGATTTATGATTGGCATACAGAAACGCTTTTTATTTTTTAAGATTTTTTTTGTATCCAGACACTTTGTTGGATTTGTTGATCAGTTCTATAAGCCTTTTGGTTAAGTTTGTTGGGTCTTCAAAGTGTATTATCATGTTATCTGGAAATAGTGAAAGTTAGAGTTCTTTTTTATTTCCTTTTCTTGCCTTATTCCTCTGGCTAGAGTCTCAAGTACTATACTGAAAAGAAGTGGTTATTATGGACATTTTTGTCTTGTTCCTGTTTTTAGAAGGATTTCTCGTAGCTTTTCCTCATTTAATATGATGTTGGCTCTGAGCCTAATGTATATTGACTTTATGATGTTGTGGTATGTTCCTTCTATTCTGATTCTCTGCAGTCCTTTTAGCATAAACGGTGTTGGATTTTGTCAAATGCCTTTTTAGCTTCTGTTGAAATTATCACGTGATTTTTTCTTTAGATTTACTTATGTGATGAATTATTTTCATATGTTGAGCTAGCCTTGCATCCCTGAACCCTCCTGGTCATGGTGTATGATTTTTCTTGATGTGGTTCTGAATGCATGTTGCTAGTATTTTGTTTAGCAGTTATGTGTCTAAATTCATCAAAGATACAGGCATGTAGTTTTCTCTTTTTGACTGTCTTTATTTGGTTTTTGTATTAATAGAATGTTGTCTTCATAGAATGTATTTAGGAGAGTTCCATTTCTTTCTATTTCATGAAATAGGTTGAGGAGGATTAGGATTAGCTCTTGTTACTTTCTCTTAGATTGACCTGGGTGCTATTCCTTGTATTCTTTTAACAGATGATGTATAATTCTATTAAAGGAGTCATCAAAATATGTCACTATTGTTCATTTTATTCTCTGTGTAAATTTCATGAGAGTGAAGATTGATTTATATCCCTTTATACCTAATAAAACTTATAAACTCCCTGAATATGTTATGTTGGAGGCTTAAGCAAGTGTGCAGTCCAGTGGAGATGGAGTCTGGGATTGTGACATTTAGCTCAGTGAGTCTTCCAGAGCAGCCAAAAAACAGGAAAGCAAACCAGGCCAATAAAGAGGGCTTGAATACAAAACAAGACAGAAACTGGATAGCTTGCCTTCCAGAAGGTTTTTAATTAATCATACTAATGTACATCCTCTTGTACCTGATATGTTAAAAAAAAAAAAAGCCGAGCGTGGTGGCGCACATTTGTAAACCCAGCATTTGGGAGGCTGAGACCAGAGGATCACGGTTCACGTACAGCCTCAGTTATTTTGTGAGGCTCTTTGCAATTCAGTGAGACCCTGTTTCAAAATAAAGAATAAAAAATAGGGCAGGGGGTGCAGCTTGGAGGTCGAATGCCCCTGGATTCCATCCCCAGACCCGCAAAAAAAAAAAAAAAAAATAGTAAATTGTGAAAAAAATGCTTACTAAAATTTACTTTCCTGTGGTATGGTTATAATGTAATAAAGGGATAAATTCTGATAAAATGTAAATAGGTCATCATAATAGTAGCATCCAGGTTACCTATGAGTTTGTCCTTGCCTCCTGAAAAAGTTGCCTAGGTATATTATTTAGTCACGTATCTTTTTCTTGAGTATTATCTTTCAGAATCGGTTAATATTCAATTTTAAAATAATTAAATCTATTAGTTTTATCAACATATTAATTCATTTTAAAGATAATATTAATTGAATATGTTGTTTTCTAGAGGAAAAATAATTGTTTTACCAGATCAAGAAATTGATTTTCACCATTCTTTAAATTACAAATCTGAAACTTAGCCAGAAGAAGAAAGGTTTATATGACAATTTTAAGAGCCATAGAAAAAACTTATTATTTTAATAACTTATAATCATTATATGATTTGGGTTGTTTAGTTGTATTTCTACTTTGAAGTTCACTTTTCTAATGAGTTTTAGAAAGTTCACAGTCAATCTCGGAAATTCCCCCTGTGACCCTGACCTTTCCAAAAAACAGAGGAACATGATCAATATGAAAATGTCTATTGAATTAATTTTTATAAAAAATTTCTAACTTAATTCCAAGGAACTGACAAATGCTACATTCACATATTTTTATATACATTAAAATAATTCATCGTGTACTTAAAGGAAATGACAAATATATTTAGTGAATGTTTAGCCAGCAAGCCAAAGTAGATGCTCTTTGAATTTACTGAGGAAGGCTATTGAATTCAGTATCACATAAATTTTTAAAAAGTAACAGTTTCTTGTTTCCTTGAAATGATTTAGATGTAGTTTAGCTTGTGAGTGGTAGTTTAGGCTAGGTCTTTCCATGGCATTGATCATAGTCAGTGGGCTAACTCTATCTCTTAATGTGGTTGATATTAAGGTTACAGCCTCTGGCCACAACTTTCAAAGTATGGCTATAAATATTTGTAATTCCAGCTCAATATGCCAGTAATAAATAAAAGAGTAAAGCAACAAACATGGGGTTTCACCACTAGAATTACCATGTAGGAACAAGTCATTGATGGATACTATTGCCTATTTCATAGACTATATGCATATATACCATAATTCCTGTTGGCATAAAAAGCAGAGAAAGAACTATGATTCTTCTTTTTTCTCTTCTCTAAAACCTTAATACAAAATCATTTTAAAAATGTAAATATATATTTAAAAATCATATAAATATCATTAAATAGGTTAGTCTAACCCTAACCCAAAATCTGGGTATGTATATTGTAGCAAGATAAATTTCAAGATAAATTTCAAGAGTTTGGCTACAAATATACACACACACACACACACACACACACACATATATATATATACACACACACACACACACATACACACATATATACATATACACACATATATGTGTATATATTTGTGATATATACATATATATACATATATAAATATATATTTTGTGATACCAGGGATAGAATCCAGGAACATTTTTACCTCCAAGCTACACCATCAGTGAAACAGGGTCTCGCTGAGTTGCAAAGGGCCTAGCTAAGTAGCTGAGGCTGTCTGCAAACCATAATTATCCGAATGCTGGAATTACAAGCATGAGCCACTATGCTCAGCTTACAAAAATATTTTTAATGTCCTTTTGCCAATAAACATTAGTTCTATAATTACTCAAAACCAAGAATGGGAAAGAAGGGTGGCTATTCACAGGCTTGGTTTCTTACAGGGTGCAGTTTGACCACACAAGTGGGATCTGCTTTTCAGAATTAAGCCACACACATTTTCTCACTTCATGTAAGTTGAGAATATTCAGAGAGACAGGAAAATAATCACCACTCTAGATCCTTGGCCAAGGCCAGCCTTCACTGTCCAGAAAGCAAACACATTGCTGCGGTCTGAGTGTGACCCCTCTGCCATCCTGCCCTCAGCAATGTGTGTCCAAATATATCAGTTGTTCTTTGCTCCCCACTGACCTACTGGATGACAGCGCTTGTTTATGTCTTAATAGATGAATACACTCTCTTTGAGGGGGGGGATACCTGTGGTTCAAGATGATTATCTGAAGATGATATTTTAACATCCTACATGGTTGTGGATATACATGGAAAATAATGCTTAATCAAATTACATCATATAAAATATAAATTCCTCAACTATTTTTTCAGATCAGTGTTCTTTATCATATAATTTTCTTCTAAAGATCTCATGTTGAAACTGTCACTTATGGGGAATATATACAATTCTAAAGTAATTTCCTCAGTTCTTAAAGAAGGAAGGGATTATCTTAGGAACTCTGGCCTCCTAATAAACAGATGTTACTAGGTGTCAGTAAACTAGAATATCTGTACATGAAATGAAAGATTCCCCACCCCTTAGAAGGCCTCACTTCCGTTAATTTTGAAAGACTTTTAGTCTCAATTATAGATAACCATGTAAGCATCAAATATATGAAAGACATAATAAAACAAGCTAAATATATAGTTAGGTATAAATAACTGGTAGGTAATTCTTAAAAACTGTTGGGTTTAGAAGAAAGTAATCATAGTGTTCTATTTATAACTTGGGTATTTAGAAGCAAGAAAAGAAAAACATATGAAGTACCTTAGTGTATGTTGCTGATGTTACCCAGCTGGTTCATGGTGGTTGCACGTCAAAGTTAAGCTCAGTACCAAAAGTCAGTAGGGGACAAATCACTGCTCTGTATTTAGCAAATATCTTCTGTATTATATTTTTACATGAATTTTCAATACATGACATCATTACCCAAGCAATGATATTTAGCTTTATTCCATATTTACATGTTTGGGTAAGAATACTAGTCAAATGTCTGTATACTAAGAACTCAAACACAAACCCTCAATTCTACCCTGCTTCCAGTTTTATCCTCCAAATCATCATGCAATGACCATATCAATGACTAAACAGAATGTGTTACAGAGAGATTTGCTGGAAGTTGCTAACATATATAATTTATTATTAATATATATAATTGATATATTATTAATTTATTTTGCAGTACTGAGTATTAAACCCCAGGATACCTTTTTCTTGCAGTAATTGGGATGGAACCCAGGGGCATTTGACCTCTGAGTTACATCCCCAGCTCTATTTTTTAGTCCTTTTTATTTTGGAAACAGAAACTCACTGAGTTGTGAAGGGCCTCACTAAGTAGCTGAGGCTGTCAGCAAACCAGGATACTCCAGTCTCTGTCTTCTGAATACTGGGATTACAAGTATGAGCCACCATGCCTAGGACCAGAGTACTTTTATACCCAAGAACTTATTCATTTTTATTTTTATTTATTTATTTTTGCATGATGCTGGGGATTGAACTCAGGGATGTATTACCTCTAAGCTACATTCTGACCCCTATTTTTTATTCTTTATTTTTATTTTGAGACGACATTGCCAAGTTATTGAGGCTAGCTTTGAACCAGCAATCTCAGCCTCCCAAGTATAGGAACTACAGGGTTGCATTGCCACACCTGATCTTATTATTTTTTTTTTTTTTGACACAGTGTGTCCCTTTTAATAGGGTGTGTCACCATGTTGCCCAAGCTGGCCTTGAACACTCTATCCTTCTGCTTCAGCCTCTAAAGTCACTAGGATTAAATGCATAAGCCCAGCCAGTTGCTATCTTATTAATAAACTTTACAAGAGAAAACTGGTCTGTTTCAGACAGCATAAATTTACATCATCAACATGAAATTATTTTCATAATAAAAGTACAGATTTTGTTGCATATCCCATTTATATAAAACAAAATTCTAAAGAAAATATTACTCTTTGAAGTCACTCTAGAGAAGATAAAATCAGTGGAGGATACATTTCCCCCTCTGCTCACAATAAAGTAATAAAGTGACAATGTAATTAAGTATTTAGAAATTCTCAGGTACATCATTTGAATTGATCTCCTTTAATGAAATTTAGTAACTTAGTTCCTTTAGTCTTTATAACAATTTCAAGAAAACTTGCCAAAATTAAGTTGTACCACCAAGCAACTAATGTTTAAATTTAGTTCCCTTGTTTTAGATAACAAATGATATTTTTCCCAGTAACAAACTTGAATTAAGCTAAATAGCTAAAACAATCATGTGAGGACTGGTTATAGCTTAATCTAAAGTGCCAGAGATTCTATTCTTCACTATCAATATTTTTGAAAATTTGGTTTATTAGCAAACAATTTCTTTGTTTATTTTCTGTAGTGATTCTTGCTTACAGTAAAATTAGTACTTGCAGCTAAAGTTCTGATTTTTCTTTTTCTTCCATTGAGGATCTCCCTACTTTAGACAAAATTCTATAAGCTTTCTACAAAAGTGATTCTCTAGCCACATATAAATATTTAGAATATGAGAAACTGATCACATACCAAAATATCATTTCTCTCTGTTTGAGGGAATTGTGTAATCTTTAGAAATCTTTGGAAATACTTACTTTGTTTTTATTTTATTTTTATTGGTACATTGTAATTGTATGTGATAGATTCAGAGTGAAACAAAATAATAAAATTAGGGAAATACTGTTGAGGTGGGACGTGGAAACGAAATGCTTTGGTTTTGCTTCTTAAAAGTCAGAATTTTTTTTAAAAAAGGAAACTTGATATTTTGTGTAACCCATCCTCCTCTCCTTTTACCAAATGTTCTATCAGATCTCCATTCCTAAAAGTCACTCCCGGGAAGAGCTTTTTAGTTTGCTCAACTGGCAAATATTTTCTCTTTATTTTTTCCTGAAACAGATGCCTACAATAGAATTGTGGTCAGATTCTGATTTTTTTTTTTTTTTTTTTTGTGGTACTGGGGTTCCTGGAAGCCCTTCTACCTCCAGAATACATTCCCACGGGCTACACTCCCAGATCTATTTTTTAACATTTTTATGTGGAAACAGTCTCTTAAGCCAGCGAGGCTGGCTCTGAACCAGCGTGATCCTCCTGTCTCCGCCTCCCAAGCTCAGGGATTACAGGAGTGCGCCACCACGCCCGGCAAATAGCTGATTATTTTATAGGAGATAATTCTCACAGAATATGTCCACAGAAATAGTTTAGTAATATACAAAAGTCTGGTAGTCTTATCAGACTGGAGAAAATGAAGTTCAGATTTTGTTCATTAAAATGTTTTTATGTAAGCAGCAAAATACTTAAAAACCACATAATTCCATAATGTTTGGAAAATATGAATAGCTGCCCTTCTGCTGTAGCACTTTTCTCCTTTCTCCAAACATTGACGGTATTATCCTGTGCCAGGAACCGGGCTAGGCCAGAAGCTACAGAGAAAATAACAAAAAGGTATCTCTCCTCAAGTGACAGAATTCCTAGCTTCATTGCCCAAAGATTTACATACAGAAGGGACGGGTAATTTTTGAATGCCAGGGGATTTGAAAAATGCTGGGATATCTCAGGGAGGACACAAGTTGCCATTAATTAGTGATGACCTAAGAAGATTTCCCAAATAGAATTAGAGGTCAGTGAACAATATACCTAAGTAATTTATAGGAACAGCCATGTGCATGTCCTATCATAACTGTGTCCTGTGTACTCGTCTTATTTAGAAAGAACCAGTCATGATACCAATACTGTATTATAACTTAAATAAAAAAGTAGTGTTAATCAAGGTTCCACTTTGCAAAATGCTTCAATATCCAAACCATTTACTCCTACGTACTCAGATGTATTATAGAAAGGGTCAGAAGACAAAAGAGTAAATAGTTATGCAACTACTGGAATGAGTAATCTCTTCAAAATAATTCAGGGTGATAAATGGAAGTTCAAAATAGATTTGATTGCCCTTCCTGTCTCTACCATGATATATCGTAGGTCTGGCATTTCTCTTATTCTGACTTTCTCATATAACTTGGTGTTCACAGGAAATAAGTTCTTGGATTTCTCTCTGTGACACAGTGTGATAATGAGGAGGCATACTGTGACTGCAAATAGATGAGGTGGGGAACAGGGAAAGGGTACTTACTGGAGAATAGAAAAGATAGAAAAAATTAAAGTCATTCTAGGCAAACTATCTGCATCTGTTTTGTTCTTTGGGATCTATGTAATGAAAATACTTTGAAGATCGGTTTCTTTTTTATATATACCTTTAAGTAACCTTGGGACTGGAATGTTACAAGAGCAAAACCCAGATTAGTGGGAAAGAGACTCTGTGGCAGACAAAAAGCTTTTAAAATGTGATGCTGGCCAGCAGATGATGGTGATATCTAGCTTCCTCTCCCACAGTCCATGGGTTAGGAGAAATGGCATTATTCAAGTTCTGTGACTCACGATGACATGAACGGCTTGGGTAAATTTTGCAACCACCTGCATGCTCTGGACCTTTCACTACTTAGGTTTGACTGGGGACTTTCTAAGCAAGTTGCAGGGTGATATTATGAAACATTCCTATAGCTTCTTATTTAGTCCATTAAAGCAAGATATTACAAAATATTTTCATAGCCTCTCTCAGTTTCCCCCATCTTTTACCTTAAAGGAAACTCTAGAGTTGACCACATATATACATACATACATACATATACATACATACACATATATATATAATACATATATACATTTTGTACATATATATACATTTTGTACATATATATACATTTTGTACATATATACATGTATATATGTATATTTATGATCAAACAACTGTACTCTCTACATTAGGTTTACATAAAATAGTATTAGAAGACTATAATTCCCCATAAAATAAATAGGAACTATTTTAAAATATTTGAAAGAAAGCTTAGAGACCACTTAGAATGGTTTTGAGAAGTCTAATGCACTGAAGATTTTTATTTCAGGCATGTGATGACTTGTTGTTTTTCACTCTTAAGACCCAATATAACATGACTCATGATATTTCTTTTTTTTTTTTTTTTTTTTTTTTTTAACAAAAGGAACATTGGAACTTTATTGATTGTAAAGTTTATAGGTTTTTTTATTTAGATTTTCAAATACATACCACATTCACATAGATCAATATTTTTATTTTTTTTTATTTTTTTTTTATTTTTTTTTCTGGATTTTTTTTTTCACAGTATTTTTTTTTATTTTATTGGTGCACTGTATTCATACATCATAGTGGGATACAAACTTTTGTAGACATACATGCACACATCGCCCAGTCAGCCCCCACCCGATCCCCACCCCATTCTCTCCCCATCCCTCCTTCCCATGCTTGGCTTAGTGGTTGACATCTAGTATTATAGCAATTTATCCAAAATTAAAAATGATAATCTCACATAACAGTTTCATTTGTCTGATACCAAGCATTTGATGATTTAAAGATAACATTTCAATATTTCTTTTTGCTTTCTTTCTTACCAGAGCATATTTTTTTCTGTTTTTTTAGGTGAAACTATCATATATTTATATATTTATTTTTCAGAAAAAAAATCTATCCTAATATGGAATATGAATTCTAGATACCCAAAACAATCTTGAAAAAGAACAAAGCTAGCAGATATATATTTTCTGATTTCAAACCATATAAAGCTACAATAATTGAAACAGTGTAGTACTGTTCTAAAGGCAGATATATAGACCATTGGAGTTAAATACAAGCCTAGAGCTAACTTCTTCCCTATATTGTCAAGTTATTTTTGACAAGGTTTCCACGAAGATTTGGTGGTGGAAATAATAATCTTTTAACTAAATATTGTTGAAAAATAATAATTACATGGAAAAGAATAAAATTGGACCCTTACCTAATCCCATATACAAGTATTAACTCAAACTAGATAAAAGACCTAAATATAAATCTTAAGACTATAAACTTTTAGGAGAAAATCTGGGTCATAAAACCTCACAACATTGAAATTGGCAGTGATTTCTTGGATATGATTTCAATGGCACAGGCAACAGAAGAATATACAAACTCCCTAAAAAATAAAAGAAAATATTGTATATCCAAAGACAATGTAAACAGAGTTAAAAGTTACTAATAGAATTGGATAAAGTATTTCCAAATGCTATATCTGAAGGTATATTAATATTCCTATTTCATATAACTTCAAGATCAGTAATGGATAATTTAAAAAGCTATAGATGTATTGAAAATACTAAAACAGTATAATCATCATATAAAATATATAACTACCTTTTATACAACTGATAAATACATACATATATATAAATATTTAAATCATTTCTGACATAATCTAATTAATTTTTTTTTCATTTTATACAAGGCACTATTGAGGCCAAAACGTGTTCAAGAATGGAAGCTCATTTAATGGCATAGCCAGTGCTTCTGATTTCAGGAGCAACTTTCCTTTATCAAACAATGTAGTTTTATATTATTATATAAATATAATATATAATATTATTTGTGTCATTTTCTCATTCCTTTTGATGTCTAGTTTTGTAGAATAATACTATTATTTACATACCTTTGTACTCTTTCAAAATAATATTCAGCAAGTGCATGTATTCTTACTTATATAAGTTATTACAAATCTTAAGCTGTTTCTGGCTTGTATTTCCTGGAAAGATAAAAGATTATTTTTTCACGAACAATAAGAGGAAATAACTAAATTATCTTTCCAACTAAGAATTTATAACCCAAACTCAAAGAATGAGTTTTTAAAAAATTCTAAAATATAATTCCAAATTTTTTCAACTTTGAAAGAGATAGCATACATTCTATAGCTGAATTCTGAAGCGTTTCATTTAATTTAAGTTCATTTATCTACTCAGGCTTTCAGCTGACATCTGCAAAGCAAAATCAAGATCTCTTCTGGAAAATTGATTGATGGTGTGCTATATTATTTGAAAAGCTCAAGCCATCTATATATGAAATGTTTTATTTTAAATGAAATTTGAAACAAAATAAAGAACTTTAAAATGTATTTGGCCAGAGAACATGTAAAATTTATATTATATCTAAATATCAATTCTTATACTTTCTAAGATGATAAAAGCTTGTAGAAAAAAAGTCTTCAGTTTTAAAGATGGCTTTGCCTACATTGGTTTAAGTAATTTTACTGGAAAGTCAAATGCACATGACATAATGTTAAAAAAGGAATGTCACTATTTTATGATTTGCTGGAATTGCTCACTGGCATTTTGTTTTATCTTCTATATATTCATTATTCTATTCAAAGCAAATATTTATAAGGATTTATTTTAAAAATTGATAGAAAATACATTCAAAGTAACTACAATGTTGACAGCTTACAGTTGAATCTTTGGAATTTTAAAAAATGATATTCATTTTAAATTTAAATTAGACAAATTGCATTCTTATAAATAAGAATTGCATCACTTCTGGTATTAAATTTTTAATTTAATAGTTAATTTGATTTGTTTTTCTCCAGTGTTTCATGTATAAGTTAACTAATAATGAAAGTATAATTTGGATTTACTTATGATTAAAATAGAATTTTAATATGTTAATTTACAATATCTATTTAGTACTTAGCTATTTAAGTAATATAATATTAGTTTTCTTCAGAATTCATAATTTCTCTCATTTATTTTGTAGAAACTACCCTATTGCATCTCTCTCCTTCTCCCTGATTATAAATAAGGGTAAAAAACTAATGACTAACAATTTTAGTTCTAGTCTGTGGACCTATTTAATAAGAAAAACTTAAAATGAAATTATTTGCTAACATTTAAGAATCACGGGATTTCAGATAGAATTTCTACTCTCTAGCAATTAATTTTAAAATCAGAATATTGGAAAACAACAGACCTCTATTCCATCATGATCAAGGTGAGGCAGTGCTGATTTAGGCTTTTTCACTAGTCTAGGAATTGTTAACCTATTCTTTAAAACCTCATATATTTCTTCATCTCCTCTATCCTGACACCAGTTGGAAGCTTTCATCTTCGTCTCTGATTTTATCCTGCTCTTTAACCATTAGTTTCATTATTCTGTCTTTTGAAATTAGAATTAGGTATAAACATATATGGTGACTTTTTAGGATGCTCTTAGAAGTAGAGAAGACTTTGCAGATCATCTAATCGAGATCTCATTTTAAAATAATGAGAGGAAGAAGTTCTTCGGAAGATTGACTTATTAAGAATAAATATATGGCACTCTGCTCAAAATAGACATCTTTTGACACCTGTTTAAGAAATAAATCAAGCAGGGTGTGGTGGCACATGCTTGTAATCCTAGCATATGGGAGATTGAGACCAGAGGATCGTGGTTTGTGGACAGCCTCAGCTACTTAGTGAGGCCCTCTGCAACTTAGTGAGACCTGATTCAAAATAAAGAATAAAAAAATAGGGCAGGGGATGTAACTTGGAGGTCAGATGCCCCCCAAAAGAAAGAAAGCAAATGTTAAATATTTGCCGAAAAGTAGGCAGCATCTCACCAATGGGAAATTCTTTTCAGGCACTGACTAGTAAATGTTTAACAATGAGTTTTCTGGGAAAACAAATAGACCTGATTTTGTACACGTGCTGATTTCCATAGCGTAAATTCTCCCAACATTGTCCAGTTTCAAATTAACTATATGAAATCAATTATCTTACAAAATTCCAGAAAGCTTGACAAAAATGTTGTGAACTAACCAGGGCCAGATCCAGCACAGTAGAATAGATGCATAGTTCAGAGAGATTCTTCTGTATGTTAGGTGAAGAAAAATTGAAACTGAAATAGCCTTATTAAATAATATATTTTCTATCACACAAAGAACTCTATCAGAAATACCTGTCTCATTTAGTAGAATATTTTCATTTTATTTAAGCTGTCATCATAATTTAATTGGCTAATTCAAATGCACTGGCAACAGTAATATCTATAAAAGAAAAATCAATGGGTTTTATTTAATTTATCCCCTCTAGATTATTATACTAATCAAATGTAAGCATGTATAATGGAAATTTTATATAATAATTCTTAAAATGGAGGCTGTGTTATTGACTAAAAAAAAGTACTGAAATTATTCACCCTGCTATTGAGCTAGATCAAGCTAAATGATTTTGAATAGCATTAAATTTTATAGTGTTGTTAGAAATGGATATTCATTCTAAAGCTATTATTGTTTACCTAGATTTTTATCTTTTTTTTTTTTTTGGTGGTACTGGGGTTTCTAGAAACCCTTCTACCTCCAGGCTACACTCCAGACACCTATTTTTTTATATTTTTATTTGGAAACAGGGTCTCTTAAACCAGCGAGGCTGGCTTAGAACCTGCAAGAGCCTCCTGTCTTGGCATCCTAAGCGTGGAGATTACAAGCATGAGCCACCATGCCTGGCTGATTTTTATCTTTTTTAATGTAAAAACCCATTACCTTATTAGTAATAGTTGTGTCATAGCCCAACTTATATATTTAATTTCTCTATTATGAATGTATGAGAGGAATCAGGCATGGTGGTGCATGCCTATAATCACAGTACTTGAGAAGCTAGGCCATCAGAAACTTAGTGAGATGCTATTTTAAACTAAAATATAAAATAGGCCCAGATGTGTAGCTCAGAAGTAGAGTGTCTCTGGGTTCAATCTTAGTTCCACAAATCAGTAATATATAATATATAATTATCTTATATAAAATATACTTATATAAAAATAAGTAATATATGAGAGGATTTTGACAAGATTTAAATTTTTCATTTTTATTCTAGAAATGTGGTAGCCATGACAGATTCACTCAAATAAAACATAACATTTACTTACATAACTGGAAATTTTTGATTTCTTAATGTCATAGTCTAAAAACCAAGAGAGTATTATTAAAATTATTTTAACTTATCTGAGGAAGTAAGACACATTGTCATTTCATTTAGTCACAAATATACAAGAAGACATTTATATGTTAAGAGAAATTTAATATTAAAATTTTTTTATTTACAGTACATGCTAATAACAAGTATATATATACATGTTTATATATGTGTATTGTGTGTATACATATTTAAATTAAAGTTAATATATATGTCAGTCATTAAGCATCTAGTTTGATCTCTAATTTTAGAACTCCAATGAAGATTTTACTGATGTAATTGCTAATACAGATTAAGATTTCTTTCTATTTTCTTTCCTTTTTTTTTTTTTTTTTGCAGTTCTGGGGATGGAACCCAGGGGCATTTTACATCCAAGCTACATCCCTAGTCCTATTTCTTATTCTTTTATTTTAAAACAGGGTCTCACTGAGTTGCAAAGGGCCTCACTAAGTAGCTGAAGCTGGTCACGAACCAGATCCTCCTGCTTCAGCCTCCCAAATGCTGAGATTACAAGCATGCACCACCACACCTGATTTAAGATTTGTTTTAAGTACTAAAAAATGTTTGTGTGCAGTGTAATGGCTCCACTTTTTAAGGGAAATCTTTACTTTCCCTTTGATAATTATGGCACCTTCTCACTATCATTTCAACGATCTTTTAGGTTAGAAAATGTAATATTATGTTTTATCTTTTCAAAATAAAAAAGAACTTCAAAACCAATAATAACCAGAACCAAATCTTTGCAACAAACTTTAAGATAAATCATAGATCACCACCAGTATTTTATTCTCTAGCTCTTTTAATCTTTTAACCAAAGGAAAGGGCTTAGTAAAAACGGTGATGTCACAGGGATGAACAGGTAAAGTAAATTAGTTTCTGTTTAATCCTGTACCTACTCAATGCATTCTCATCCTCATGGCTGAACTTGGTTCCACCTCAACCAATGTATTTCAGATATTTCATCCTTTGATATATAGAAGACTTCCCCAGTGCTCCAGAATTACTAACTGTTACAGATAGAGAATCTGCCCCATTTGTTTCTATTAACTTTTCTGTCTGGATGAAAGAAACCATAAGATAAGGAAAATGGAACATTTGATTTAGGAAAAGCAAAGAAAGATAAGATTTGCTAATGAATATTAAAATACGAGCATGAGATTGCTATTGATCACAAGATTTATATAGCCCATTTATTTATTGTTTGCAAAAAGACTGGCAAAATAGAAAAGTGTGCGCGCGCGTGTGTGTGTGTGTGTGTGTGTGTGTGCGTGTGTTGGAAGAATCACTTGGAGCAGCTGTTGAACGCTATTCCCTGTTGTTTACAATCCCTAACTCCTTACCATACATAAAGGAAATCTCTTCCCTTCCTCCTCCTCATCCCCCCTCCTCCTTCTTATTCTTTTTTTTTTTTTTTTTCTTTCTTTTTATATCTTTTTTGCCTAGTGACTTGCAGAGGGTTAGGACTTTGAATTTGGAGCAAACCATGTATGAACAAAGAAAAAGAATTTGGAAATAACTGTATGAGACTGAGATAAAAATTGGCTTGCTGTTTTACTATTTTTACCTAAAATTTTAAGAAAAAACTTAGGAATCTCACGCTTTTATTCTCGTGTGTGTGTGTGTGTGTGTGTGTGTGTGTGTGTGTGTGTTACTGGGGTTCCTGGAAAACATTCTACCTCCGGGCTACACTCCCAGACCTATTTTATACTTTTTTTTATTTGGAAACAGGGTCTCTTAAGCCAGCGTGGTTGGCTTCCAACCTGCGTGATCCCCCTGTCTCTGCCTCCCAAGTGCGGGGATTACAAGTGTGAGCCACCACGCCCAGTGTTTATTCTTCTTTCTTTATAAACCAATTCAGTACTGATTCCCTAAAGCATCTCGAACTGACTCAGATTTTATAAGTGGAGAGGAGAACTAATAATCAAAATTGTCTCACTTCTCTCATGTAGTGTGTGTGTGTGTGTGTGTGTGTATTAGCATTAGTGAGAAAATCTCCTAGAGTTCTTTTAGTGCTCCTATCATTAAAGTCATTAATGATATTAAGTCACATGGGAGTATTTTTTTAATCCAGAAATTGGAAAGAATATCTCCAGAGTATTACATTTTAATGTCAGCAAAGAATAGTAGCATTTTAATAAGTTTTATTATTTCTCAAATATCAGCATATTCTAACAAATCTAAATAAAAATAATCTGGAGATAATAAAATATTTTTCTAATTATACATAGTTCTAATTGGTTATCAGAATTATTTTTATTTTTTGAATTATCTGTCTTTTTTGAAGATATGGGATTATAACTCTGACAAAGTAGACGCCACAGGGGACTGAACATGCTTTGGAAAAATGAAAGTTAATTATTTCCAAGCTATTCTTAGTAGGGACTACTATGCATCTAACTGAGAAACCTGTTGCCCTTCTTTTCTCCATCAGATTTTGGAAGACTCTCTACTTTTCTATGTTTATCAGGCAAAATACCCAAAAAAAGCCAGGCGTGGTGGCACACTCTTGTAATCCCAGCATTTGGGAGGCTGAGAAAGAAGGATCACAGTTCGAGGACAGCCTCAGCTACATAGTGAGGCCCTTTGCAACTCAGTGACCCTGTTTCAAAATAAATAATAATAAAAAAAATAGGGCTGGCCGTGTCACGTTGGGGGAGAATGCTTCTGGGCTTCATCCCCATTACTAAAACAAAAAACAAAAAACAACAACAAAAAAAAAAACAACCAACAAAAGAAATCTCAGACCCCCCCCCCAAAATGAGAGAGCCACAAAGGGCAATAATATAAGACCCTCACTATTTTCAGTAATTTAATTTTTAATTTTGAAACTAATGTGATCCACCTAAAAGTCTATGACCAAATTAATAGTATTAGAGACATCTAGGTCAACCTGGTATTTAGGGCACAGAACTCTATCTAGAGCAAAGCTGATTTTTAATCCCCATTTCCTGGACTTCCAGTTGTACCACTTTGAGCCAGTACTTATTTATGTCAGATCTTTCATCTGTAGAGTTATTAAAAGTATCTACATCATAGGGTTGTTGCAAGAACTATTGGAGCTATAGGTAAAGCATTCAGAACAGTGTCTGGCCTGGCACATCATACATGTTAAATCTTAACTCTAATTAATGCATCATCAACAAATACATTCAGTAAATTCTCCTTTAGGTAAACAAGAAAAGCTCATTTCTCTCTCAAGGTAGTTCTTTTTCTACAGACACCACATACTCTCTCTTTCTGTTCTTTTGTTTAAATGAATCACAGTTGTTCATAATAAGGAATTTTGAAATATACAAATATGACAAATAGGAGACCAATTGATAACACCTTATTCCTTACCATGATTTCAGAAAGTAGTCTCCTCTGGGTGTTTAGGTTTGTTTCCTTTCTATAACTCTTTCAGCTTAGATTGAAGTTAGCTGATATTTTTCTTTCCATCCTGGTGGATATTAGTAATAGATGAATGTGTCTAATGTTTTTCTCAAAGAAATACATACCTTTCAGCTTGGCAGATGCAATGACTATATCCATTAGATGATGGTAAAACTGTTGTCTTTTACCATCTTATTTCTGAAACACTAATTGTCAACCACAGTATTCATAATGATACAATTCATTTAAATTTTTCACATGAGTGATGAGCAAAACTTCTGAAGATAAATTTGCTACGCATGAATTGGATTAGTAGAAAATCTCATTTCCACTACCTGTAATGGTAAAACTACCTAAAGATAATGTCCAGTGATTATCTTATAGTGTTTGATGTTTTAAAATGTAAGTAGCTACTTTTAATTTGGATGAAAAGAAAAATTAAAACATAGCTGAGCATAATGGCACACTCTTGTAATCCCAGTACATGAGAGGTTGAGACAGGAGGATTGTAGGTTTGTGGCCATCTTCAGCTACTTAGTGAGCCTCTCTGAAACTTAGTGAGAACCTGTTTCAAAATAAAGAATAGCCTGGCATGGTGGCACACGCTTGTAACCCCAGTATTTGGGAGGCTGAGACTGGAGAATCGTGGTTCGCAGACAGCCTCAGCTACTTAGTGAGGCCCTCCGCAACTTAGTGAGACCCTGTTTCAAACATAAAGAATAAAAAATAGGGCAGAGGGTATATCTCAGAGTCAAATGTCCCTGGGTTCCATCCCCAAACCTGCAAAATAAATAAATAAATAAATAAATAAATAAATAAATAAATAAATAAAAGTTTAGAATAAAAAACAGGACTGGGAATGTAGTTTGGAGGCAGAATGGCTATGGGTTCAATCTATGACAAAACATTTTCTGCATTTATGTGACTATAACATTATTTGGTTATATTTAATAAAAACAGCAACTTTTTTTCAAAATAAACAGAGGACAATGCTTGAATATCAAAATATTCTCATTTCCATGAAGAATTGACTGATTCCCCACATGGCGATGCAAGAGAGAAATATCTCATTTTTAGTGAAATACTATTTGCTAGTTAGTGAAATGCTACTTGTAATGGATGTGAACTTGTGGGTATCTTTAGAGTTTGTGATTGACAACTTTATATATAATAGAAAATATCAATTTAGTTTTACATTTGGGATATAAATACAATACATTCAGAAAAACAAGAATATAAATTTGTAGTTTCTTCTATATTTTGCCCATTTCATCCTTGTTTTATGGCTTTGAAAAAATAATCCACAAAGGATAGGTTAATTTGACTAGGAGTGACAACTTGAAAAAATAACAGCTAAGGGAAGAAAAAATATTAAAGCACTCAGAAATTCAAAACCATTCAACTAAAATAAGTCCTATAAATAATATCTTATGAAAATGTTTTAATGTCTCCATGATATAACAAATTACAGACGTTGTTGTAAAAGGGTATTTTTGTGTGTGACATAATCATGAAGTTACTGTATTTAATATTCAAATGAAAATTTACACAGTGCTAATTTCTAAGCATTCTATTCTCTTTCTATGTCCAACAAATTAATGATTGATTATAACAAAATATTTTACGTTTTATTATCATTTCATTTCTTTACCTTCATAATTATAGTAAAATTAGACTCATGGCCAGGTGCGGTGTTTATACCTTATACTCTCAGCTATTCAGGAGGCTGTGGCAGGAGGATTGCTTGAGCTCATGAGTTTCAGGCCAGCCTGAGCAAGGAAGTCAGGCCGTGTCATAGGAAAACAAAAAAAGAGAGAGAGAGGAAGAAAGGAAGGAAGGAAGGAGCAAGAGACAGAAGGAAGGAAGGAAGGAAGGAAGGAAGGAAGGAAGGAAGGAAGGAAGGAAGGAAGGAAGGAGAAAAAAACCAGTATTATATATACATATATATTACATGTAAGTATATTTAAATATATTTGGATTATGTGATACAATAGGTAAAATCAATGGCTATTGTTTCAGTTACTTATTATATAAAGATGATTTTCTAATCTCTTTAATATACGTCAGTGTTTTAATGTACTCATTCAACATATATTCACTGAATATATGCCATGTGCCAGGGACTTTCCTAGACCGGGGCTACAAATATGGATTAAATTGTGACAACTCTTACCTCATTTTGATAATTCTATTAGTACCAGACAGTTGCATACAATATAAGTGCAAGATGAGCAAGGGACAGGTGCTGAGATGAAGAAACCCTTCTAGGACCTGTTAAGGGAAAGAAGCTGGAAAAGCAATTGACATTTAACTGATGCTGTAAATAATAAATGTTTCAGGAAAAGAAATTGACAAATGTAAAACCAGATGTTGCCGAGTGTGGTTGTGCACACTTGTAATCCCAGCACTTGGGAGGCTGAGCAGGAGGATTGGGCAGGTTCGAAGCCAGCCTCAGCTATTTAGTGAGGTTCTTAGCAACTTAGTGAGACCTTGTTTCCAAAAATAAAAACAAAAACAAAACAAAACAAAACAAAACAAAACAAAAAGATGCTTTTGTGGAATCATTTTGCTGTTTAATGTCAACTAACACTCTTTTGACACTATGTGCCAATCTTTATTAAAGTGATTGTCACAGTATGTGAACAACTTTGTGAGCTCCTTGTGGGATTGCTCTGTTTTTCTACAGGAGGAAACTGAGGAAGGGATTTGTTAAATAACTTGCTCATGTGGACACAACTAGGAAAAGGCACAGCCAAGGTCCCAGATAAGCAGCTTGGCTTCATCACTTGCCCTCTTTCAACTCCATACTGCTTTTTACAGTGGGAATGAACTAAAGCAAAAAGTTAGTTTATTACACTAGATATCCATTTTGCAGCCCAGTAAAGCCAGTAAAATATCATAGAGTCCAAATTGTAATAGCTGAAATAATACAAATTACCAAATGCCCATGTGTCAACTATCATGAATCAGAAGTCAGAAACGAGACAGAATGAATATTTGTATATAGAGTGAATATTTGTATATAGAAATGTGATATAAATAGAAGAACCACTTTTATCAGGGAAAATCAGAAGACATTTCATTAAAAGGAGGCATTAGGAGTTTTCAGTGGTGGATTGAATTTCCTCAATGAAAGATGTTTACATAGTAAAGTATATACAACTTGACATATAAAAGGAAATATGAACAAAAGCAGCAGAATAACACTAGGAGAACTGAGTGAGAATAATAAAAGAATTTATTAAGAAATTTTATTGAGATATGACTCCCTAAAACCGTGAATGATGTGGCAGGGAAATTTATGTTTTGAAAATGGAGGATCAGTAGAGATTTTTTTGGTGTAATGTGACAAGATCAGAGCTGTGCTTTTATAAAATGTAGTGTTTTATTGAGTTTCTGGAGCTCATAAGAGTATTTTAGAGGCAAATCTGTTAAACTTTATGCAAATTAATGGTGATATAAGGTAGACCAATAAAATCAAGAAGGGAATGAAGGAGAGAGAGGAGGAAGTTAAGTAGGGATGTATTAAATTTTTAGAATGCTGTAATACATTTTAGTGCACTAACCTACTTTAACTAAAAAAGAGAAAGTCATACTTTGAAAATAAGAACAATTTTCTTCATTTCATTGATGGAGATAGGAAATCTTTCTTCTTATTATTGCAGTTTCTGTGGTCCAGAGCATGTTTGAAAATGAAACATCTGTGATACTGAAATATCTTCAATAATGAAACATCTGTGATACCAAAATATCTTCAATATTTTTAAGTATTGGGAAGGCTTCCCTCAGGCATATGCCCCAGATATTTAGTTTTATACTTTGTTATAATTGCAAAGACTGTGATGCCCCAACAGAGTCCCAAAAGAAAAACTAGTCCATGTAGAATTAACTAAAGAAAAAAAACCCTAAAGTGTTATCTGATTTGTATCAAAGCTCCTAAATGAATATATAACACATTTAATCTGTCTACCTAAATATTACATCTCTTTTATCACTATTACCCATTTAAACAAAGATTAAAATTGTTTGAAGTAGATTCTATTTAGAAGTCATAGATGAATTCTAAGTATTTTTCATAATCAATGTTTTAAATAAAGTTTTGGTTCTAGACTCAGAACATAGTCAAAAATTTTCACTTGAATATATAAATTCTTACCATGTCCTAATTCATATATTATCTATTCATCTCTTCCAAGACCCTCGATATACTTTAAAAATTAAATTGATTGTCATATGGAGGGAAATTTTTAAATAAAATGTTTTGTTTTGTACCACACTCAGAGATGATCAGGTATGACTTATATGGAGTCAAACTAGTTAAGAACTCCACTGGTGAAGGAGTGTTGAGTAGTGAGTTGGGACTAGGACAAATATCCTCAGATTTAATCCTAGTGTGGTTGCAGTTACAACTTGGAGCCTTCCTGGACCTGTACCCCCAAGTCAGTTCATACAGTGTGTCTTTAGTTCACTGAGCCCCGGTCTGTAGGGTGGAGGTTGTCACACACCCTTGGGTAGGGACAATGTCTGTACAGTGTCTGGCATGTGTCAGACTCCAAACTAAGTGGTTGTTGGAGGACTTTGGCAATAAACAAAAACAGAAATCATTCTAAAATTAATTTATGTAGGTAAATATAATCAAATAATGTAAATAATGACCCAGGGGTAAACCAGAAATTTCAATTTCAATAAATATATACATATAAAGAGATGACAGTGAACACAATAGAGTCCTCTGTGTATGTGTAGTCAGACTTATTTTGAGAAACTGTGCATGGTTACAATGTAAAGAAATATACTAAAATTTATATTAGAAGTCATATACAGATACAGTTATATAGCTATGATTATTTGCTTAATCCTCTGTAGGAACGATTCACTTGTTCCTTTCTTGAAACAAATTTTAGTTGCACTTGTTCATATATATGTCTTGCATGTTTATACTCTTAAACCCATGCACAAACACATGTACATACACAGATAAAAATAATTCAAAAACTCAAATGTGTCTAAATAGCACCACCCTGAATTGTAATACCATTCTTGATTATATATCTGTGATTACTTGCCTGAATTTACAAGTTTTCTATCATCTATTCTATTCAGATAAAATATAATTTATAAAATAGGCCTATTGGGGGATTAAAGAGGTAACCTGAATTCAGAAGAATAAAATATTTGTTTTACAGAGACATTTGCTCCATGTGCATAGCTCAGAAATAAATTTGACTTTGAAAATGTGACACTCAAATGGAAACTATTGGCTGTTGTATTCATAAGTAAACATTGTAGCGCTGTGTGTCAGGCAGTGTTTGAAGTACTATATACATTTTAACTTATTTAGTCTCCATAAAAATCATGTTAGATAAATATCATCCCAGTTTTATTGAGGATGGAATGAAGCACAATGAAATTAAATGTCTTGGCGAAGCTCAGGAACTAATGCTTTTGCACTGGGCTTTGAACCCCATCAGTCTGGCTCCAGGCATGTGCCCCTAACAACTGCACAGTGATACATCTTACTGAGCTCTCTCTGAGGCTTTCAAATGTTTGCCTCTTGGAACAAGTCTTCGTAAATAACAGTTTTAAAAATTGTAGCAAAGCTCTAAGATTGGGGCACACAAACCCCTTATCTGTAGTGTTTCATATTTGTGGCCCAAGATTGCAAAGATAGGATGACCACACTTCTGATAATACAATACAAATTGTAGAGACTCCATACCTCTGTATTTAGTTGTGCTTTAGAAAACCCAGTTTTCTCCAGAATAGAGTATGTTGCTAGGTAGAAATGTTGAGATAATCATAAAGGTATGTCAAGAACTTTAGAGTTAGAGACAAATGATATATCTATTTTCTTATTCACTTATGACTTTCCATCCCTCCATTACAGCTGTGTCATTGTCAATGTGCTTTCTTTTTCAACCTTTTTTTATTAATCTAAAATGAAATTAAGGGAAAGGAAAAAGTTCAAATTAAAAAAAAAAAACATTTAGCAAAGCATTGAGTCAGTAGTTGTTAGGAGCCAAGGAATATGTGTTTAAATAGGATGTATGAACTTGGATTTCCAAAAGGAATTTACATTTCTAATCCATGAGAAGGAAAAAAAGACAAAGGACAGGAATCAAGCCTAGAGATAATTGTTTTGAGAGGGGAGGAAGAGTACTGGGAGGACTTTGAGGTGCACAGAGTTATGCAGGGGCTCAGCAGTTTCTGTTTTGCTCCGGAATTCTTTAGGCCATTAGCCTAAGAGATGAGACTACAGCATTGGAGGAGCAGTGGGCATGTGTGCACACTGATGTCCCTGTGTGCAAAATGCTCACCTTTCATAGGTAAAGATGTGTGATGCAAGAATTTTTCTATACCTACAAATACTACTACTGGGACTCAGGTACTATCTGCATTAGAATTCATAGTGCTTTCATAGTAGGTCACTTGGCAGGATTTTGTTCTTCTCCTGATGTTATGATTAAGCTAATGAAAATTATTCTCAGTCTCAGACCTGGTGAAATAATTTCACAGGAAACTGGGCCTCTGAAGATAACAAGCTGGGCATAGTGAAACATCCTTGTAATCCCAGTACTGGGAGGCTGAGACAGAAGGATCACAGGTGCTAAGACAGTCTTACAACTTAGTGAGACCCTATTTCAAACTAAAAATTTAAATAGGCTGATGATGTAGCTCAGAGGTAGAATAACCCTGGGTTTAATCCACAGTCTGTCTGTCTGTCTGTCTGCCTCTCTCTCTCTCTCTCTCTCTCTCTCTCTCTCTCTCTCTCTCTCTCTCCCTCCCTCCCTCCCTCCCTCCTCTCTCTCTCTCTCTCTCTCTCTCTCTCTCTCTCTCTCTCTCTCTCTCTCTCTCTCACACACACACACACACACACACACACACACACACACATTCCCATTTCTCAATTAGAGAGCACTGTTTCATCACTTGATCTGGTATCTGGTTCAACTAGGAATGGGGGCCTTGCAAGTCTCTGGAATCCTGCAAGTAAGGAAATCTAGGGCATCATCTAGAATTTTAGCCAGAGTGAAGCCTTTTCGCAAAGATGCGCTTAGACATTATTCAACCTGTGTTTTCATCTAACATAAAAATGTTTGATTCCATTATGATCTGCTTTCAGAAGAAGTTTACAAAGAATATGCCTTTCTGAATACTCAGGGAAATAACCGGTGAGCCTCAGTTCCTGCAGAATCTTACTAATGGTTAAGAGGAGCAGGGTTGCTTTCTTGGGTGCTCTGGGCTGTTGGCCTCAAAGCTGCTTGCCAGACATAAAGGAGGAAACCTGAAAGACTGATAGAAACGCTCTTTCTCTCTATACAGATCATTTACTAACTACCAGCTCACTGGAGTTGTGCAAGGTGTTTGGCTTGTGCAGGACACGGAAGGCAATATACTCTATTCACGGCATGAAAACTAGCATACTTCTACCTCTCAAAAATCAAGAGCTCTCCTAGAAGAGGTCATTCACTTTCCAGTAAATGGAAAGGATTTGTGTTTTGTAGTTGCAACCACAGAGTTGCTCTGTTGGTGAGGTCTCTGAGAACTATGAAGTGTTTAATCTTTGCTTCAGTATATATACATATATATATATATATATATTCTGTATTATATAATCATGCATAAATAGCTATAGATACAAATGTGACTTTGAAACTTTATTCACTTAACTAGTGCCTATCAAATGTGTATGTGATACTCCACCTGACAACAGGAGAAAAAACTACAATAAAACAAAAAACATTTGTGATCTTAAAAGACACTTTGTGCTGTTATAGAGCTGCAGACGTTGCTACCATGGATGCCGCTGCTATTTAGAGAAGAATTAGAGTGACGAAAGGACAACCTGGACTTCTTAGAGTTGCTTTTGGCCACACGTGCAGCTTGTCTCCAAGGCCAGGGAGGGACTGACCCACTGTGAGAAACCCTCTGGCATCCCCAGCTGCCATTTAGGACGTGAAAGCCAGGATATGACCTGTCAAGCTGAGCCAGTTCAGCATATTGTGGCAAAGCAGCTGTCACTGACACATAAGTCTCCAGAGGAAAATATTCCAACTGCTTCCATGGTGGAATGAATAACAAATGCACAGCTCAAATCATATCTGAAGCTGCTTTTTTTTCAACCTGATGATCTATATTAAATATGCAAATGAGTGGAAGTGACCCCAGTATCCCTTGAAATCCTCGATTGCCAAACATTTTCTGGAGGAAAATTTCTCCTAATATATTTGAGAGGACGGGAAACATTTAGAAGCCACACAGATTTAAGATATGCAGTTGCCATTCTCTTTTCTCAACACAGGTAAACTTGTTATAGATCCTCCAGGGTATTTCAGTGAAACATCGGAATAAGAGAGTTTATTCCTTGATATCAAGTTATTTTATTCATGTTATTATCAATTTATAGCACTAGCACAAAGTTTATAATTTGAAAACTTGTCATTTAAATTCTCAATATCGACAGAATCTCATTAAAAAAGAGGAAAGGATTAACACTCATGGTCCCACAGATCTGCTCAAATAATGAAGCAAATATGGAGCCATTTTCTTTTCTTTTAAATTAATATTAAAAGTTTCTGAAATGTAGTAACTAGTTTGTTTTTGGATAAAAGTGGTTCTAATAAATTTCATGATAAAAATGTGCCATCTTTGACAGGGTAATTTTTCTGTAATTTTTCCCATCTGCACTGTCAACCAACAGACTGAAACAAGATAGGATAGAAACATTTGATTCAACTAACAAGTTAAATTATCTCAATATTCCAAACAATTTTTAAACTTAATATTGTCAATTATAACCTCTGATCTTTATGTAATTATAATATCCCCATGTTATATGTGCACATATATACATTCACATAACAAATTATAGACATATATTTATATATGTCTACATACATATATTTAAATATGACATTCTATGTATTAAGTTGATATATATATTTATATGTATATATAATATACCACATATAACTATAAATTTTATAATCATTCAAAAGTATACATATCTCTATTCATTTTATTGATTAAATTGAAATATCCCATTATCTAATGATAACTGTAACAATTTGTTTTACTTATTCCAGAAACTCTTGAGACCAGTAATTCATTAATTTATATAAAAAGTATGTATATTTTGTTTTGTAAAATTATTTGGTATATAAATGTATATAGTTTGCCTATGTGAATTTAAAACATGGATATCCTACAATACCTGTAAGTCCTCACTGAATTATTGAATAACCTTGAGATCTTCATACATGTCATTTCTTCAGAGCACCGTGACAGATTTTTTCCCCCTAAATACCTATCACATTCCCCAGATGGCTTAGCCATCATCACTGGCAGATCATGAATAATATTTTAGGTTGAACAGATGTAAGCAATTTGTAATTTTTCCACTTTCTGAACCAGCTTTGTTTTGATTAATCAAATGAAAATTGAAACTTATGTAGAACTTCTGTTTGTAAAGGACCAGTGTTTTTCCACACTGGAGTTTGTAGTCAGCTCTTTCACATAGAAAAGAGACGGGGACCGGGGAAACTGGTTGGGCTCTGACAATAAAATACTGAAAGTTCATCATTTAGCATTTTAATTTCTCTAGTTTATAGAGCCACAGATAAAAAGTAGTTTTAGATTGTTCCAATATGGTTAAATTTCTGTTAGGTACCTGTGTTTTTCTCTGGTAAGAATGTTCTCTAAAATCAACAACAACGAAGCTGTAGCTCTGAAAATATAGGGAATGATGATGAAACGATGAGAGAGAAGCAAGTGAGCCGTTCTCCTGACAAGGATGCATTTATTCTGCTCAACTGCATTTAAGACATTATACAAATTATATTTTGAACCAGATATATTTACTCAAATTGAAGTTTTCTGGCAATTCAGGGTTAAAGAATGCTCCTTACAAGCTACAAGTTAAACGATATTTTGTTTTTAAAAAGTATAAAAACAAACAAATAAACAAACAAAACAGGAACCAGAGCACATGCTTTTAATTCCAGCTACTTGACAGGCTAAGGAAGGAGGATCACTTGGGCCCATGAGTTTGAGACCAGCCTGAGCAACATAGCAAAAATAAAATAAGCAAACAAACCAAAGCAGCAAAAGTACCTAGGCAGACCTTAATGTTGTAGTTAGAAAATGTGTGTTCGTTTACACATTGATTCCCATTTGTAATCAATATAATTTTTTTTAGAACAATCAATTGTCAAGCCTAAAACACCATTTAATGTCTAGAGTCTATACTTCTAGAGTCTGTTGCTGACCTGATAATTTTTGCTTTGAAAAGAGCAGTTATAGAGACTATTCTTTGCTTTATTTAAATTAATACCCATGAGGCCAATCCAATTGGTGAATGGTCTAGAATTTATAATGGAGTTATTGAACACTTGAGAATTTGATGAATCAAATTATCTGAGCATATAGTGCATGAATAATTTAGTAACTAAAATGTGAATGATCAAAATCAACCACAATGCATTTTGTATTTCTGTGTTCATTACTTCATTTCACCAACATTAGTTTAGAATGCTTGTTGTTACTACTACCAAATAGGATTAGGTAGAATTCATAGACATAGGCCACCTTCAAAAAATTTTATAATTTTTTCCTTCTTTATTTATTTTTATTTTTTTGGTGGTGCTGGGGATGGAACCCTTCTACCTGCAGGCTACATTCCAAGACCTATTATATATATATATATATAATATATATATATATATATATAATATATTATATATATATATTATATATATATATTATATATTATATATATATATAATTTTATTTGGAAACAGGGTCTCTTAAACCAGTGAGGCTGGCTTCGAACCTGCGCGATCCTCCTGTCTCTGCCTCCCAAGCACGGGGATTACAAGCATGTGCCTGGCAATCTTTTTTTCTTTTGAAAACATAAAATATCATCTCCTTTTTTAACAATAATTGGAATATCAAAATAAATTAAATAGCCGGATGGCGGCGCACCCTTGTAATCATCGCGCTTGGGAGGCAGAGACTGGAGGACACAGGTTCGAAGCCAGCTGCGCTGACTTAAGAGACCCTGTTTCCAAGAATAAAAAAGTATAAAATAGGTCTGGGAATGTAGCCCGGAGGTAAAAGGGCTTCCAGGAAATCCAGTACCACAAATAAATAAATAAATAAATAAATAAATAAATAAATAAATAAATAAGTTGAACCCAATCATAACAACTCTACTTATTGTGTTACTTCTACTTTCATTCTACTCAAGAAAAACATGTGTTTAATTCTTCTTCAGTAAAGAGCCCCTGGCTCTAGTAAGCTATTTTAGGGTGTTATTTGTAAGATCACTCATGTATATAGACATGTATAAAATATATCTTCAGATATATTTTCCTACTTAACCAAAAAACTGATGGAGTAACTTATCTTGTCTCCGTTGTTTCTCTTAGAGTATATAATATTGTCCATATATACAAGTTTGTGCCCTGTATTCCCGAGTTTACAGGTATGAAATTCCTGGACAAAAATTTGAAAAGCTTTTTTTTTTCATAGCCATTTACAATGAAAGCCCTCTGGGCAGTTCTTAGAGGTCTCACCAATTTTAAGGTTTTTCTGTTAAATTTTATTTAGCTTCATTATTTTAAAGGATAGACAATAAGATATCAACCGAAATATTTTGAAGATGTTTTGTTAAACAATACCACTAAGATATTCTAGTATTTTAAACTTAATATTTATAATTCAATGCTTAAAAAATTATTCTCTTTCATCTATACTGTTATTCTGAACTTCTTCACTCCCCAGATTCATCTCTTGTTTTCTGCAATCTATGCATATTTCATGTGCTGTGGGGATTTCTATGAGAAATTTGAGTCATCACACAAAACAATACTACATGAATGTACTAACAGAAACAGATGGTCAAGAATACTGTACACATGCTTTGTAAACCAACTCCCACAGATTGCCTGTCTTCAGAAGGTTTTTTAAAAAAAATTTCCCCCAAGTAGAACCAATCATCAAACAAGTGATTTGAGATGCTTTATTATGGAAATATTCCTCTTGAACGATAACAATAACAAAAAGCCATTCCAATCACATTTTCATTTTGAAGGAAGTTATGTTTCACCCTTTTTAAGTTTATTGTTATGAAGTCTAAGCTAATTATCTCCATCAACTTATATTCTTATTCAAAGAGTCTGAGAAAAAAGTTTTATGACTTGCATTGCTGAATTTCTATTATATCAGGGTAGCTAACAGAAAACAAACTGTATGAAATAAATGGTTGTCTTAGCATTCTAAATGTATATGAATTTCATGATTGCTACATTATGTGGAATTGTGTAGCTCCCACTCAACATGGGTACCCCGTGATCATTCCTCCTTGCCTTTTTAAATCTATTAAGTCCAAAAGAAGTAACCATTGGTTTCTTTGTTTCTTCATTTGTTTTGTTTTGTCTTTTCCAGATGATTTCCAAGCCCTACTTGTATAATATAGGCAATACTTCATTACATTTTTAAACAAAAACAAGAACTAAACTAAACTCAGATTCAGTACTTGAGTACCATATTCAATCACATAGATATTGTGATTAAAGCTTTTCTTTGTATTTCTACTAACATATTAAAACTTATTTGCTTATTGCTAATACACTCAACTGTTATTTGTATGCTAGTTATTAAATTACTTCAGCATTCCAGAGGGTAAGATATTTTAGTCCAAATTCATAGATTACGATTCTGAAATACAGACAGAAGGACCGGCCAAGTCACTTAAGGTAAACAGAAGCAGACTGTGGCCACTCTCTCACCAGTGACTTCATTCTACATTCTAGGACTTTTCATGACACCAAAGCTACAATGTTATATAACGCAATGTGGCTATATCTTTTTTTTTTTTTTTTTTTTTTTGGTGGTGGTGGTACTGGGGTTCCTGGAACCCCTTCTACCTCTGGGATACACTCCCACTCCTATTTTATCCTTTTTTATTTTTGGAAAAAGGGTCTCTTAAGCCAGTGCGGCTGGCTTGGAACCTGTGCAATCCTCCTGTCTCCGCCTCCCAAGTGCGGGGATTACAAGCGTTGGCCATATCATTTTGACATCTTATTTGTTTACCATTTCTTATTTTGAAAAATGTTATATTAAAAAAGTGGTTCATATAATTTATGTATATAAAAGTATATAAAATATTGATATATTTAGATCATTGATAAACAGAAAATTTCCTTGTTTTTTTTTTTTTTTTTTTTTTTGGTGGTACTGGGGCTGGAATCCAGAGGCTTCTACCTCTGGGCTATACTCCGAGACCTATTTTATTTGGAAACAGGGTCGCACTAAGTTGCTGAGAGCCTCACTAAGTAGCTGAGGCTGGCTTCGAACCTGTGTGATCCTCCTGTCTCAGCCTCTCAAGTGCGGCAAATACAAAGGTGCGCCACCACGTCCGGCTTAGAGGTTTTCCATTTTAAAAATCAAGTATTATTCAGTTTATTTGGGGACATAATTTCTATTATGTAATTCTATAATGCTGCAAAACATTTAATAACATTATGTAAAAATGTTTGAGAATTTATTCCTACTAACGTGAAGTATTAATACCCCACTGCATTCTTTACTAAAACAGCTTTATTGATATACAGTTCACATGCCATATAATTAATCCACTTAAATTATTCAATTGAATTGTTTTCAGTTTGTTGATAAATTTGCTTTATTTTAATCATGATTAATTTTAGAACATTTTACTTATCTAGAAAGACTATATCTATCAATAGTTATTGCCTATTTCCCCTAAGCCTCAAGAACTCCCGTTTTTGTCCAGGAGTTAATTGTGTGCGTGCTTGCGTGAGTGAGTGCGTGTGTGCATGCTTCCGTGTGTGTGTGTGTGTGTGTGTGTGTGTGTGTGTGTGTGTGTGCGCTTGCGTCTGGTTTTGGGGACTGAACCCAGGGCCATTCTGGCATTGTACTTCTTAGCTATGTTCCTAGCGATGATAGATAGATAATAGATAGATGATAGATTTTAATTTTGAAAGGTTTTGCTAAATTACTATGCTCACCTCAAACTTGTGATCCTACTATTACAGCCTCACAAATACTGGAAATATAGGCATGCAACACCATGCACAACTGAAAGTCTTTTTTTATTTAATTTTTGGTGGTACTGGGGTTCCTGGAAGCCCTTCTACCTCTGGGCTACACTCCCAGACCTATTTTTATATTTTTTTTTTATTTGGAAACAGGGTCTCTTAAGCCAGCACACGTGGCTGGCTTCGAACCTGCGCGATCCTCCTGTCTCCGCCTCCCAAGCGCGGAAATTACAAGCGTGCTCCACCACGCCCCGCGGAAAGTCTTTTTTTAAGGGATAAAGTTGTGCCAAAGACAAGGCAGTTTTGTAAATGGGCAGTCTCTTTGGTATCGGATCCTTTATGTCAGAAATAAAACTAGAGAATGATGTCTAAATTTAACCTCTTTAAATGTTATTAATTTGATATTTTCTGGGGAGGCTTTAAAGAACTACTAAGAATTTACTTATGGCTATGCTAATTCTACTTCACTTGGCTGTGAGGAGAATCCTGGTGTATGATGTTCAGTTTTCACCTTTTGCTAGCAAGAGTTTTGCATTATTGAGTGAAATATAGATCACATTTGTTGGCCCTAGTCCTCCTGAAAAAGATTTTAGCACAACTCCTATTTGAAAGCTTAATGTAACTTGACTTATTGATGTAAAGTGGGCATAACCATTTGTAAATAGTGTAAATTGAGCTAAAATGAGATGATCAAGCCATTGGAAGAGTTGTTTATACTTTAAGTGGGAAAATGAACTCTTATTGGGACACTATCCTTTTTTATTCCAGGAAATGTGAAAGTGTAATCTCAAAGTGGATCCTGGGACCAAATGTCAATGTAGAGAAAAAATTTACGTACATAACACTTTTATAATTTTTATGTTTCATTATCTGACCCATTTTTTATTGGTGCATTGTAATAACACATCTTGATGAAGTCAGGATGACAGAGGCATGCATGCGCACGGCACTGTTGAACCCTCCCCGAGTATTCACCCCACTCCCTCTCCCTCCCCACCTAAATCAGCACACAGTGATTTAGTTTTGACAAATTTTTGATCTACTTTTTATGATTTTGGATTACTTTACTTTACACTTTTCTTCTTCAATTATTTTTTCTTTGTAGGACTCCGTGTCCTATGATAATTTAGGCTCCTTCCTTTCTGTCTACTAGGAAAAACATAAGGCTTCCATGAATTTTTATTTTAAAAATGTGATACTATATTACAAAGGTCACATGTGAGGCACTTTGTGTTAATCCCACTGAATTCAGTCATCAAGCTTTAAATCACCAACCCCCTGCTCTTTCCAACACTTCACTATTTTACACATCACTACTTCCTCATTCTGGCAGATTAGGAGTTTCAGTTTTCTCACAAGTTTTAAGTTGAGTTAAAAAGAGAAGGTCATTAAACTGTGTGATTATGACATCTATTTTTTGCTAGAGCCCTCATTTATCTGTTTCAGTTTTTAGTATTATCTTTGAGGACTCCCAAAATATATTTTTATAAATATAGATATATCTATGGATGATGACTTAAAATTTTTTTCACAAAATCTATTCAAAATATGAATATTTGAGTCATTCATGTAGCTTATGTAGTATTGGACAGTTCTATTTTAGTTCCCTTTAGGATTTTGTCATGGAAGTAAAAGAGTACATTACCTCTGATTATTTTTGTTTAATTTATATTAATTCTCATAAAGGTTTCAAAGAGACATCATTCTCTTTCACTAGCTTTATCTTTTAAGGTATAATGAATTGTTTTCTAAATTTTTATACAAATGAAAAGTTAATTTGATTTGAATTCCTTAATGTAAAATAATTATCACCTCTAATTACAAGTGCTACAGAAAACTTGAAACAATGTAAGATTTTCAGTAGGGGTAATTATATTTAATAACTCTATAAGGTGATGGAGGGGAAAGCTAAACAAGAGATAAGCTAAGAGTAGTCAGGAACTTGGAGAAAAATAAGAAGACTACTACAATGGTGGAATGAGCTCCAATCTACCTCAATCTCAGATTATTTTTGACTATAAGTTAAAGATTTTAATGGAGTGCTACCCTTAGTAAGAACTTCATCTTATTTATTAGATAAATGAATATGGCTAATAGTTTGCAGAAGATCACATAATTAATTAAAAATAAAGCAGTTCTAGACTACACCTTCTCCAATGTTTTTCCACAATTGGATATTGAAATTGCCAAAGCATGGATACTCTTATTTTATGAACCCCAAAGCATTCTAAGGTGCCAGAAAAAATAAAGTGAATAATTGTTCATTAAGTACCTACTGTGTACCCAGCATGTCCTAAATATCATCAGATAAAAATAAAAGCTTTATTCATCTCTTCTTTCTAATCTCATGAGATGATAATGCTAAAACTTTCGTGTAATATGTGCTGCAGCTCTTTATAAAGATGAAAGTTTTACCTTCCATCTCACTTTTTCTTTTTATAAATGAGGTATACAACTTGTACTCATACATTTTTGTAAGTAAAGTTTACTTAATATTGTATTTTCTTGTTCAAAACCGATGATGTTAAGGGTCAGGAGGAATATTTCCTATATCTTTACTATTGCCAGTGGCATACTGGAGCTGGCTTTTTTTGGTTGCTAGAGCTGATTGTGCTTGTCTTCCCAACCAAATGTGCACTGAAGTCAGGTTGGTAGCTTGAAATCAGCAACGTGTGCCATATATACACCACAGGCTTTAATAAATGATACTAATCTATAACGTTATCTCTCCATGTCTGCTGTTAAACCCTAGCTAGCATAGCAATGTACAATTTCTTGGCTGAACAAATTGACGTTATTCTACTTTTTGAGCCACAACAAATTTGCCTTCCGTGAAGTAGAGAATGTAACGCATACTCTGGTATATAGCATATAATTTTTTGAGGATCATATAAAAATACTTTGAAGCTGTATAAAATAAAATTAGTAAGATCACAATAATAAGAGTTATATCTAAACAATAAAATATAAATAACTATGTAAAACTAATACAATATAAGCCGATCTTGAATCTCTTAACACTATACCTATAGTAAAGAACAAAGCTTGATTCCTATGGTAGACTTTTAATAATATACATTCTTACCAAATTGAATATAAAAATTATTCTATAGAATAATTATTCTGTAAAATTGTTGTTCTAATTGTCCTATCTATACATTACTGATTCTAAAGCAATATCTTCACATTTTTTCAATCCCATGAGTCCTCTCTGTCTCAGGAATTAAGCTTCTAAAGTTTGAATAAACCTTATCTATTTTACATGAAATGCCTCGGTTTATTTTTTATTTTCCACGTAATATTGATATCCACATACTATAAAAATACTGGCAAATTACCTTAGAGGGCTTCAGATTTCCATTTTCATTTTAATGACACTTCAAAATACATCAAGAAGCACTATTCAAATAGGGGAATTCTTACCCTTTGATTCAGTGTCCCTGCCTCTGGCATTTGCATTGAGGGTAAATAAATTACATACTGAAACCTCAAACTTATCTTTTGACTGAAAACACTTTTGAGAGTGTACGTTGGGAAAAGTGGGTCCTACATATTAGTCAAATCTTATTTACCTTTAAAATAAAAGTCAAGAAAGCCCCAGGCATAAAATACATTATTACTGACACTGGCCTATTAATCACCATAATAACATACAGATCTTTATTTTTTTTACCCAATAAACTCTGTTGAAAATAGTCCCAACAAATTGTTGTTCAAAGCTGAATGCTCCTGAAAATACAGAGTTGTCAGTTAAGCTTGAGATCATTACAGACATAGGGAAGTAAGCTGAAATTCTGTTCCTGTCATAATTTTTGAGAATATAAGCTGCCCTTTACCCTCTCTGTTCCCAAGCCTTAGTGCCTCCCTTTGTGAAATAACAACCATTTATAGGTTAGTCCCAAGAAGTAAATGGAAAAAATATGTAGAACACCTAACATTGTCTCTGAAGTATTTTAAGTACTCAATAAATTATTATTATCTCTACCTCAATAATAGCTTCTTATTCCCCCTGAATTTACTTTTAGCTTGCCAGATCTGCCTTTTTTTCCTCCTTTGTTTTTTTCCATCAGAAATGGGTTTTAGCTCTGTACCTTCTTTTCTCTGTGGCACAACATAAGAATAAATTTGGGGATTGAATTATTTTCAATGAGAATATTAGTAGAACTTGCATTTTGCTTTAAAGAACTTATGATCAGCCCTAACTTTTCTGGCAGCACAATCTCATAAACGTTAAAGCTGTAGAGAATTTTACTAAAATAATTTTAAAAGAATATAAAGTTTTATGCAGTTAAAAATAAATTCAAGCCGAGCATTTATACAATTATAAACCCAGGATTTGGGTGGCTGAGACAGGAGAATCACAGGTTCACAGACAGCCTCGGCTATTTAGTGAGGCATTCCACAACTGAGTGAGGTCCTGTTTCAAAATAAAGAATAAAACATAGAGCAGGTGGTGTAGCTCAGAGATAACATACCCTTGGGTTCAACCCCTAGTACTGCCAAAAAAAAGTAAAAAATAAATAAATAAATAAATTCATGTTGTATAGGATTCTGCAAACTAATAATGTAATTAAAGGGCTATTTTAACACTTTGGAAAAAATAGCAGAGATATTCCAATTCAGTATATCCAGAGGTAACTGCTTTAAAGGTCATAGTATATATCATATCCACTTATACTCATCATATTAATAATCAATATATTGACAACTATGTAAGCTAAAATCTCGAAAATTTACACTCATTTATTTTTCCACACTATGATTCTTGATGGCATGTGAAACGTCTCCTGCAAAGATGAACTGTTGAAAGCCATATTTTGTTTTGTTTTGCTTGGGTTTTGTTTCTGTTTTTTGGTGGTGGAACTGGGATTGAATCCAGAGGTATTCTATTTCTGAGATACATCCCAGCCCGATTTTTTTTCTTTTTTGGAAACAGGGTCTTGCTAGGTTGCTAAGAACTTCCCTAAACTTCCCAGGTTGGCTTTGGGCCTGTAATTCTCCTGTATCTGCGCCTTAAGTACTGGGAATACAAATATGCTCTACCATGCCAGGCGTTTTTTTTTTTTTTTAAATAACATATTAAATTACTGTAGCTGGATTAGACCGAGGGACCATAGTATTTAGCTTGAAAGTCTTATATGGAACCAAGGACAAAGGTTAGTACTCGGAAGATAAATATAAGAAGAGAAATAGGTGGGAGTCCTCTGAAGTAAGAGTACAAATGCGTACTATGTTGAATTTCTGGGAACATGACTAGAAACTTTCCTTGTAATATAACATTAGATCACAACTGTTAGCATGGTGGAGATTCCTTCTTCTACATTCAAATTTTTCTAAAAATTGTCATATTTGATTTTTGGAAAAATATTAATTTTGAGAAGGAAAATAAACACGTTATTCTAAACTTTTATATATTTATCTAAATACAAAATCCAGTTAATACTTATTAATACACTGAGTATACACTATAACTATTCTTATCAGTATAGTTAATGATGTTCAATATGACTTTTTTCAGAGTTTTTATTTCTCTTGTTTTTGTAATATTGATTGAACCCAGGGACATTCTGTCTTTGAGCTACACCTCAGTTCTTTTTATATATTATTTTTGTAATAGGATCTCACTGAATTTCCCCATTCTGGCCTTGAACCTTTGATCCTACTGTCTCAGCATCCAAAGTATCGGTTCACACTCACCACGGTTACTTTTCTCCCTAAAATTATGGTTGCTTGAAATCATCAGATATTTTTACTCATCATTTGCTTAATTTTGTTTTTATGATGCGATAAAATCTAATAGATTACTGGCTTTTTAAAATACCATCTTTGCTTTGTAAGATACAATTTTAAAGAAGATAAAGGGGCAGAATGGTGAGTTAGAAGCAGAGGAAGAATCAGAATGTTTAACAATTTCATAGACAATGAAGATTTTAAATCACAGTAAGAATATGTTAGAGGAAACCCCAAACATAGAAGTAAATGTTTATGTTTCTAAATGAAGAAAACACGTTCACCGAGGTTAAATGATATGCCCATAATTGTCTAGCTAGTATGTAGTTCCATGAGAGAACTGGGATTTATGAGAAGGATTGAAGAATGGGTTGTTTGGGAATCTTGTTGGAGTCAACTGGTATCTCTTACTATGTGCCAAGTTATACACTATATTTACTATATGCTGTATTTACTATCTCTTCTACCTTATTACAGCAATGTTTTATGTTAAATAATATTGGCTGAGGTCTAATGAAGAAATGTAGCTTTCCTAAGGAATAATAACTATCATAGCACAAATTCAAACCCATATCTTTTGACTACAAACATGACCTCCTATAGCACACATTTAGTAGGTAGAGATATAAGTTTTGAGTTTGTTTAATGTAGAAACTGGGATTTATATGTTGGTGGAGGAATAGATAAGACACTTTGCTTAGGAAGGACAGATCTTCTATGCTGGGAGTAATTAAATCTATGGAAAACACCATATTTTAAAAAGTTATAAATATTCAATTTGCATATAAATTCAGGGCAAACTGTTTTATATAGCAGGAAACCCTACTGCAATATTAAGGCAAAATAGGAGAAAGGAAATAAATAGCGTTAATAACAAAACTTAGCCTAGTTAATGAAAAATATCTAGTACATGTCTATGAATGACTATAACAGATATGTCAACCACAGTTAATGTTTATATTCCTTATACAGTTTTTTTTTCCTTCAAATTTTCGACAGGAAGCTTAAATTAACCTTAGAATTCCAAAAATTCAATTTACATGAAAATAAATATATAGATGGATGCTAGATTATTCCCAAGATAATATTTTATTTTATCTTATTTATTTATTTACTTATTTATTATGTGGTATTGGGTTTCCTGGAAGCCCTTCTACCTCCGGGCTACACTCCCAGACCTATTTTTATACTTTTTAAAATTTGGAAACAGGGTCTCTTAAGCCAGTGCAGCTGGCTTCAAAACTGCGTGATCCTCCCATCTCCGCCTCCCAAGCACGGGGATTATAAGAGTGTGCCACCATGCCCAGCTATCTTACTTTATTTTGACCCAGGGTTTAACCCAGGGTCTCACCCATACTAGGCAAACACTCTATCACTGAACTACATCCGTTCAGTGATAGGGTTTTGAACTACATTACATTTTGAACTACATTAAATAGATATAAATTTGAGAAAATATTAGGACATATTTCACTGAATTATAATGTAAATACTTCATTATTTTATCAATGCAATAATTTCAATTCACTAACTAGGATTTAAAAACATTAATATTCTGTTTTTTATAAACTTCAAAAATTGTGATTTTTAAATGTTTGTGTATAAGTAGATAGCTTCAGGTATGAGTTTTAAAATTGTAATCTGGTCTGTAATCTAGTTTGTAAAATTGACAGATATTATCTAACTAATATGCAGATATTATCGAATATGCTTACAAGACTATAAAAAAGAATATCGTGAGTTTTAGAAAGTGAGCCAAGAATCAGATGTTTTCTCTCATATTTGGAAGCTAGAGAGGAAATAGGAGACAAAAAGGACTCTAGATAATGGAGGAGAGTGAACAATGGAATAGTGGAAGGAAATAGGGGACGGAGGTAGGGAAGGCAGAAAGGAAAGAGGAAAACCTAATAATCAGTTCAAATTATAATATGCCTATGTACAGAGGTATCACTACCATTATCACCACTATGTACGGGTAGAAGGTGGGATCTAAAGAGAAACATATCTAAACTTGTAAACATAGTTGTATGACTTTGAACTTCACTGTGATGTAGAAATAACAATGCACTAATTAAAGTATAAAAAATCCACTCTTGTCCTTTTCAGATGTGGAATAATAAAGTGATTAGTGATTTCTCGCTAGCAATGTTTTTCTCACTTAGGGATAATTTCAAATAAATTTTATACTGCCAAATTATTCCCAATCATTGAGATTCCTGATAGTAGTAATCATTTTGACTGAATTTACTTAGCTTTCTTTGTATATTTATAAATTAGTGCGCTTTTAACTACCCAAGTTTATTATGTGATGACATTTGTGATTATAAACAAATAACTCATAAACTTTTCCTGTAATTATAATTTAGTATTATGAATAACTGCATTCTTAGATCCCAGAGGAGCTTTCTGGCCATAAGCCTCTCAAAATCTTCAAACCAGATTTTAACTTTGCTCCTTGCATGGAACTGCTTGTTCGTGGTTTCTTCATAATTTTATCAACATATAGGCTATGTTCTTTACTCATTCAACTAGTTTTACATCATTGTTAAGACATTTCTCTCTGAAAATGTCTTATAAATATATATATATATATATATATATATATATATTTTTTTTTTTTTTTTTTTTTTTTTACTGAGGACAGGCTTTCTGAATAGTTGTGATAGCAAATGGCTCATAATGCCATTACTTATTTATTTATTTTTTGGTACTGGGAATGGAACCAAGGGCCATTCTACGTCTGAAGTACACCCCCGGCCCTAATTTTTAGTCTTTTATTTTTTGAAACAGAGTCTCACCGAGTTATGAATGTCCTCCTTAAGTAGCTGAGGCTGTCTGCGCACTGCGATCCTCTGGTCTCCACCTCCTGAATGCTGGGATTACAAGCGTGTGCCACCAAGCTCGGCTTATCATGCCTTTTAAATAGCTCAAAATATTTAGTTTATGGCATTCATCAAACGAAAAAAAAATAAAAATGTGTAAGGCTAATACTGAAATAAGAGGTTTAAAGAAAGATAAAATTGAGAATGGGCTAAACATATTTTTCCTGTTTTGGTTATATTTCTGGTGAGATTTGAAAGTACTATATTTCTATAAGCAAATGAAGTAAAATAACACTTATATTATTGGATATTCAAGACTCAAGATGTATTTAATGTCCTTTGGAAAATGTCATAAAAGGTTTTAAAAGGAGAAAAATATTATGTAAAATCGTAAAATCAAGGGCAAGTATATTAAGTGTAGCAATAACTAGAATCTAAGCATAATCTCTCCCTTATTTTTAGATGGCTGGATATATATTTCTCTAAATCAGAAACAATAGTGAAAACAAAAATAACAAATAATTTACTAAGTTTTTTTGTATTTACAATTGTACAACTTTTAAAGTATGTTGTGAAATCCACACTCTTCCCCTTTTAGTGTTCTTCATATTACACCATTATCTTTAAGGATATACCAAGAAGTACCAGAAAACTTCTCTTCAGAGGTCAGCTTATGTTTGCATGCTTTTCAGATCAACAAAGTTTGGGAACAATGATGAATCTACTATTTTGAGTTATTTTATAGTCTTCAAAAGTGAAGACTAAAATATTTATCAGCATTAGAATGTATTCACCTATTTAACAATATGTTAAATCACTTTAGTGCTGATCTATTTATTTATTATCCAATAGCTATATTTTATGGGGTTTTGGTTGCTCTTCATATTTTGATTGGGGTAATATTTCTAATTTGCTTTATTAATAAACTATACTTTTTACCATTGGAGTTGAAAATTTCAATTAGTATGATACAGTTAAAGTGTTTACTTGTTTGGATTATTAGATATTTTTAAACTGTGTAATCATAGTTTCAAACTTTTTTCTAGAGAGAGTGATCTCTACAAAATTACTATTTCCATTTCAGTTATATTTAACCTTTCCAGAGGATATTCTATTCAGTATGTTATACTGATGTTTTCTACCAATTCTTTTTCAATGTGAGGTTCTTAGATAATATTTACCTATATTTTGAATCCTCTGACTATTTATAGGACCTAAAGAATAATCAATAAAATGGAGTAATGCAAACATAAAATAAAGGCATAAGTTTTTCTAAATGCCTAACTAAGATAGCCAGGAGTGGTGGTGTACACTTGTAATCCCTGTGCTTGGGAAGCTGAGACAGGAATATTGTGCAGGTTCGAAGCCAGCCTCACTGGCTTAAGAGACCCTGTTTCCAAATAAAATACATAAAATAGGTCTGGGAGTGTAGCCCGGAGGTAGAAGGCCCCTGGGTTCCATCCAAAAAAAAAAAAAAAAAAAGCCTAAGATATTATTTTTAGTAATCGTGAAATATTATTCATTGAGACACTTTTTAAGTTTTCTATGCAGCAGACATACTGTACAGTGTTTTGTCTGTCTCTAAATTCTCTAAATTTTTCTCTTCTTGTTTTTTGTTCTTCCAGCTACTGGCTGACCAACAAAGTCCCCATCAAAAGGCCCAGCACAGGTCTCCTCATGTACACACTTGCCACAAGATTCTGTGATGAAATTCACCTATATGGATTCTGGCCATTCCCTAAGGATTTAAATGGAAAAGCTGTCAAATATCATTACTATGATGACTTAAAGTATAGATACTTTTCCAATGCAAGTCCACACAGAATGCCATTAGAATTCAAAACATTAAATGTGCTACATAACAGAGGAGCGCTAAAACTGACAACAGGGAAGTGTATAAAGCAATAAAGCACATTTAAAATGTACAAACAAACTGAATATGCGCTTCTTTTCTGAAGATGCTTCTGAGGGTTTGAAAATAGGATCCAAAACAAAGCTGGGTTTCAGCATTCATCAATTAACTGGAAGGTCAATAAAGGAAGTTCACGTGAAGTCTACTACCAGCTGACGACATACCTGCAAAGTGCTCTAAAATTAAATATTTTGACTACAAGGGTCCTAGTAAGTGCCACTTCCACTGAGAATACAGTCTGAATGTATAACCAGTAGTGTTTACAAGATCCAACAATGCATTCATCATTAATTAACAAAGCAAATACGTTCATCAGTGTCAGGCTGCCACTGCAATGCCAAGCACATTAGAAGAGAGACCCAGGAACACAGCTCAGCCCTTCTGAAAGGAACTGTCTGTCCCTGTCAGCAGGAAACAAGAGGGAAACACCTTGAGCAGCGAAATCCACATGATTAAACAACTCAAGTAAATGCCTTCCATCAGGATTCTGAGTCTGATCATGAATTTTATCTTTTTATGTTTTTGTTTGTCTTCTGGAATCTCTTCTGGTTTGGATGTTAGGGTGCTTAGAAATCCTTTCTGAGATACAGAAATGGGAAATATATGTGAATGAGAAAAGTAAATGTCAAGTTACCATTTCTAAAGTTCTTTATTTTTAAAGAACAACCACCCAAAGTTTTATTTTTAACTTTATTTTGCACAACTGTAAGCCTCCAGATTAAGTTCCAATGGTGTAGAAGGTACCAGCTAACTGTACCACTCAGTAATAATGAACCAATTTAAAGGAGAGATATTCGATGTCTCTGAAGTGGTAATATTAGCAGAAAAATAAATTGCACTTTTGGTACCAAAGATTACACTCATGTTTCTACACAACATATCATTCTCCTTTCCTGAAATTAATATATTATTAACATGTTATACTACTATATTATACTACTAATGTGAAAGTTATCTCTAAAAATTTTGAAATTTCTGAAGTCAAACTATATTTTTATTGGGAGGAAAACTTCCATACCTTTTGCATTTCATAATAATATTGTGGAAGCATTTTTCCTTTTAAAAGAATAAAAATTTGATTGATATAGCTGAAATGTGACTTCTAGTTCTTTAATATTCCCATTGTTATTCAAATACAAAGATTGGCCTGCTATTTACATCATTGTTAAATTTCTTTGAGCAAAAATTGCATGATTAATAGAGTGTTGTTTACATAATAGAGATGATTAAGAGGTTTAGCAGTGAAACTGTGTGTCAATATTTTGCACTCAAAAATAAATTCAACTTGGTCATTGTTTTTTTTTTTTTTTTCCTGTAAATTTAGTAACATTGTCACGGAATATATTTTAAAGAAATGTAAAACTTTTCCTGAAGTGATTTAAAGCAATTTAGAATATAACCGAATTTGACCAGTAGGTTAGTTTTTTGTGAGTTATACTGATAGGTAATTCTGAAGGCATGTTGTTTCATTAGAAAGCAGAAGTGTTGTATTCTCACTTCTTCTTGGCCTGAAACAATTTATATAACTTCTTCTTTCTTAGGGAAGGCAATATGAAGAAAGAAGAAATAGCACGAGGAATATGTATGCTTTGTTTGTTTCTTAGGGAAGGCAAACTGAGAAATGAATAAAAAGCATGATATATAAATGTATATATCATGAACACATATGTATATATTCCTGTTATGGTATAGGATATTCACAGTAGTACAGTTGTCAGTATTTTTAATGATATGTGGTATTATTTAAAAATATAGAACATTGGGATATGAAGACTATATTTTCTGAGAATTCCTGTGTTTTTTAGAAAGAAAAATGAAATGCATATGGGAGACTCATAGTTAAAAATAACTAGAACTTTAATGTGCTTTTTATCATTAAACCTCTTATCTATTGGAAATTTAAAGAGAGTTAGATAGGTGTTTTAAATGTAAAGTTGAAAAGTCTGATATACATAAAAGTGAAAAGTAGGTGATTTATGAGACATGAGATTGGACTATTTGCACATAATGCATTGTTCCAGTAGGCTTTAACTTGAATTTGATAGAAACCTAGAAGTCACAAGTAAATTCTTACAGGTAAAATTCCACTTGACACTCATTCAAAGTATGTCTTTAAAAGCATCAGCAAGACACCCTGCCCATTTTTTTTTTTTTACTTCGTTTTCAGCCAATGCACTTAAACAATTTTAAGGCCACAGGAAGCACATCTGTCACTCACTCTTCTATACATTGGCATTTCTCTCCTGGATGTATTGGGTAGTGCCTTTTCCCCTTCTTCACACTGCTTTGTTGACCCTGTGTTTTATGTTCTTTAAAAACTTGCCCAGTTTTGAAAATGTTCAGCATAAAAAAGGGCTTCAGTATTGACTGAGAATACTTTTGTTCATCTCAGGGAACCTTGAATACTCAAGAATGAATTCAATTAAAGGTATTTAGTATTCAAAGAAGACAAACTGTACACTTCCATTTCATTCCCTATTGTATACCTTTCTCATCTGCTTCCCCCCTTCAACATCCACTGTGGCCTTCTGATAGGGTAGAGCAAGGAGATCACTGAAGGCTAACAGCAGGAATAAGATTTAACCAATGAGGGGGCATAAGGGATCATATGAAAATTAAATTATAAATACATACTTGAAGTACCTGTTTTTTTTTCTCTTAAAGATGTCTGATTTTTACAGCTTTAATTTTTTACTTGTTTTTTTTATTTTTCTCATGATTTAACCCTGTACCTGGCAATGCTCAGGCAGCTGATGTGAAATATCCCTGTCCTTTAGGCAACATGGTTGTTGCTGTGCTGTTGACATGAATAGACCATGGAAATGTTCCCATCTTTTATTACCCAGCCTGTTCTATAGCTAATTATTAAGTTGCTGAAATAAAATCATGAGTAGGTAACAGTTTTTTTTGGGGGGGGCAAACTACTGATTCAGCCCATAGGACTAATGAAACTATGGTGGAAGTTTTTCTAACACAGAAGGTGCTGGGCATTCAAATGTCTTTCATGTATTGTATATCATGTGAATTGTATATCAATTGTTAATGGGGATTTCTACATATATGCTTATAGATGTGATTTATTTAAATAATGCTAGGAGTAATGTACATACCCAGTAGTTACTAAGCTACTACACAGGAAAAGGGTGGACAAAGTAATTTATTTCTAATTGAGCCCATTAGTCATAACACATATAATGTGTTACTTGGTTTAAAAGAGGTGTTTCATGTGGTTATTGTAAGAACTATCTATTGTGGAAGGGGTGTGGGAAGAGCTAAGTATAGTTAGTTGTTATCTCTACAAGTCTGGAAGTTTCCTCGTCAAACATTATCAACATACCAACGTTTTAAAAACTGAGTGAGGGTTATTGTTTGTATTTGCTTAAAGAAATCCAAATAAAGCCCACTAGAAATAGATATTTTATTATATATGTGCTATGGATATACTTATATAGTACAAATAGACATTTGTGATACATATATACTAAGCTATATATGTGTATCTGTGTGTATACACGCTGAGTCTGTAAAACGTACACACTAGATTTGTGTTATGGTAACGTCTTCAGGGTCTGCACTGAGTCCCACCCTGGAGAAAAAGAAGACCACTTTAGAATAACGAAGTTCTTTTGAGACTTCAGTTGCTAATCTGTTTTAAGAAAGATGTACTTTATAAATGAATTAATTCAATGTTGTTCATACCTAGAGTTACAATAAAGGACTAGTAAGTCCAAATATTTAAAAAAGAAAAAAAAAACCAGAAAGATAAAAGAAAAATATCTTCAAGCTGACAATGTATTTGAATTGCAGTTTTCATATTGTGGCTACAAGCCTTGTGTTTCTCACCTAAGTAGCACCTTTTAATAAATACTGTTTCTTTGTGTAGGCAAAAGCACAAGTGTTTCAAATGTATATAGCAGGCAAAAGAGTTTACAGATATAGCAGTGCTACCCAGGATGATTGCTACTGAGTATTTCTTATACCATTTGTGGAACTGAAAGATGAGGTTTATTCTGTCAGGTTCATTCTGTTCAACACTGTTTCACTATTGTTTGTGTATAGCAATTGAGTATTATTATTTTATCATTTGTAAAAATGTAAAATAAATTAAATTCCTTTTTTTCAATTTTCTCTTATTTCTTATATCCAAGTCCTCCGTTCCATTTTTTATGTCTATATTAAGGTAAATTCATGGTAATGTAAAGAAGATCGTTAGTCCCATGAACATCAGGAAAATTTTAACAAATTTTGTGGGGGATATTTTGTTTGTGACTTTTGGGAATAGATCCTTACACAAGCAATGGTCATTTATATATAGTTTATACTACTAATGAGTAATGTAACTGAGTCATTTGGGCTCCTTTGCGGAAGTGGCCAATGGCTCCTTACCCACTACATATTTTGGGGAGGTCCTGTGACTTGTGACTTCATCTGTAAATTGCTCCTGTTTGCAGTTTGTCTTTCAGGAGATAATTTTGAAAAACCATCTACTTACATCATCTTCCCTGGATTTCTAAAGCTTGAAAGTTCATGTTTTCATACTTTATGAAAACTGTTTTCTGAAGAGAATTTTAACTGTAATATTTTTCTGTTTTCTAAAGAGTATTTTAACTGTAGTTTTATGAGGTCACATTTATCATGTTGTGATTTTAAAACCTTTGCTGGCAATCAATAAGAAAAGATTAACAATAATTAACCAGCATAGATATTATTTATATATTTTTAATATTTTATTGATGCATTGTAGTCATACATCTTAATAGTGTACAAGATGGTAGAGGCATACATGCACACATTATTTATTTAGCCCTTCACCAATTCCTACCCCATTCTCTCCGCCCTTTCTACTCATGTTTGGCTTACTGGTTGACTTTGACATGTTTATGAATGTACATCATGTATATTAGGGATAGAATTCTCTTTTATCTCCAAAGATCCAAGAATGAATGCCAGGCGTGGTGGCTCACGCTTGTAATCCCTGTGCTTGGGAGGCGGAGACAGGAGGATCGGGCAGTTTCCAAGCCAGCTTTGCTGGCTTAAGAGACCCTGTCTCCAAATAAAAATATAAAATAGTTCTGGGAGTGGAGCCCGGAGGTAGAAGCGTTTCCAGAAACCCCAGTACCACCAAAACCAAACAAACAAAAAAATGATTAGATCTCATCATATAAAACTCCACTTTTTGGTATTACAGACGAACCTAAAGGATTTTAATACTATTTGGGTAGTCTTGACTCCGTTTTCAAAAAGGCAATGTTAAAAAATTTACTACTGTCTCCGGTCGTGGTGGCGCACGCTTGTAATCCCCGCGCTTGTGAGGTGGAGACAGGAGGATCGCGCAGGTTCGAAGCCAGCCTCGCTGGCTTAAGAGACCCTGTTTCCAAATAAAAATATATATTAAAAAAATGGGCCTGGGAGTGTAGCCCGGAAGTAGAAGGGCTTTCAGGAACCCCAGTCAGTACCACACACAAAATAATTTTTACTACTGTCAACTATTATTTAAAATATTTATTCTTTTTAAATAGATAGAGGCATGTTACTGTCTGACATTGTGGTCAGATTTGCTCATTATTCTTTATAGTTCACTCTTGTTTCATTATGCTTTGCAAAGGCATGGTATGTTTTCACACAGTTCCAAAATACTCTCAGGGATTAAAAAGGAATTACAGACTATTACACGCACGCTAAAGTGAAAAAATAAAAGCAAATTATTTGTCTTCTAAACAAGAATGCCCAAATGTGTTGAATTGTTGGAGCTTTAATACATATTTCATACATTTATTAGTGCCCTACAAATAGACATCATAGTGAGATTCAGTGTGATACAAACACACATGCACAGAGCTCTTGCTGTTCTCTTCTGTGCATCTCATCCCGCTACCCCCTCCTCCCTCCACATTCATGCTAACAAAACTGGTATTAACACATTTATTTAAGCTCATACATATTTAACAAATATAATGTACTATGCTTTGCAAACTTTTAGAAATAGATATTTAAGTTATGCAATCTATAATATAGTACACAATTTATTAATTACAATGATAAATTGATTATTCGAACAACTCCTTATAATATACACTACAATTTAAAATGGAGGTATAAAAATGGACTACTCGTCTGGTTAGGCTTCACTAGGTTCTTGAAGAAGCATCTTTGAAGAAGTCTGTGTGACTGCATCATGCGAATCCCGTTTACAAGGGACTATACTTCAGAGAAAAATGGACTGAACGCATGCTCACTGTGTCCCCCAAATTATGGTACCCAATTCACATAAGCTCACCCTTCTTGCATTAGCAGTACTCAAATTGCTCACATTTTAGTCAGTTATGAATGCATTATACATAGTGATTCATCTAATTAACAAATCTAAAATATAGGTAGCGCCACCTCAAGTTTACAGAAGATTAAGGGAGAAGTTACATAATCTTCTCAGGGACACAAATCAGAAGTCAGACAACCAGGACCTGAACCCACAAGCCTCAGGGTGCATCCTCTTAACTCTCAGAAACTAAGTTGAGAAATAGATTACAATTTTATATGTATAAATAAAAAGTACGGGTAAACATATAGGAAGCATATATAATTTAGATGTTGGAAAAGTCTATAAATAATCCCTGCCTGAAAGTAGCATGATCTTTTTTTTTCTTTATCTCTTTTGTAGTTTTTTTTTTTAAATTTTATTTGATGCAATATAATTATCCATTGTAGTGAAAGCCAAAGTGATACATTCGTATATGTGTATTAAACCTCTTCATGTGGTCCCCTCTTAACTCCACACCACAATCATCCATTCCTGTCAAGTCAGTTTCTTTCCCCTGGATGGTACTGGACAGAGACTGTCAATTCTTGCTTCAGACACTTTTTGGTACATGTTTTTCATGCAAGCTGAATTTTTCTTATGTTGAAATCACATTTTATGCATCACAAAATTCATTACATTATAGTAATCTTAAAGTTGAGGTTAGAACCCAAGCATTTGGGTTGAATTTGGAGGTTTATTCATCTCAGTTAGAAATTGTTTATAGAAATCTGTTAGTTGAACTACCAATGATGGCTAAGAACGGATTGATATTTATGTTTGTACTCTATATTCTTTCTTTTCCTAGAGTTGGTAGCTACCCAATCTCCAAATTAAGGGGAAGACTAATGATTTTCCCTATATACTACCTTTATTGAACACAAGTCCCTGGAAACAAACAAAAAAAAATACTGAATATATGAATACAATTACGTTTATCCATTCTTAAGCAATAAAACATTCAGTCACGCCGGGCGTGGTGGCGCATGCTTGTAATCCCCGCGCTTGGGAGTCGGAGACAGGAGGATCGCGCAGGTTCGAAGCCAGTCGCGCTGGCGTAAGAGACCCTGTTTCAAAAATTATAAAATAGGTCTGGGAGCGTAGCCCGGAGGTAGAAGGGCTTCCAGGAACCCCAGTACCACCAAAAAAAAAAAAAAAAAAAAAAAAACATTCAGTCACTGAGTTGCTTAATATCTGGTATTTCAATGTCTAACTATGTGAAATGATTAAATACCAATATGATTTTAGCTAGATTTTTATTTATTTTGCTTCCAATTTGTGAATTTCTCAAGAAAACACAAAAATATACCAATTCTTGATGTGTTCCACAAAAGAATGTGTTCAGTAAGGGACAGCTTTATAGATTTTTCCTTTTTAAAATTCAGAAACTGGAGCCGGGTGTGGTGGCGCACACTTGTAATCCCTGCGCTTGGAAGCTGGACACAGGAGGACCCGCAGGTTCGAAGCCAGCCTCGCTGGCTTAAGAGACCCCATTTCCAAGTAAAAATATAAAAGATAGGTGTCTGGGAGTGTAGCCCAGAGGTAGAAGGGTTTCCACAAACCCCAGTACCACCAAGAAAAAAAAAAATAAAATAAAATAAAATAAAAAATAAATAAAATTCAGAAATTCTATTAACATAGTAAGGGGCCTAAGATCTTGTAATAAAGAATGAAATTTTATTGTTTAATAAGCCATAGATAATTTTAAATAACTTATATTAGCTATCAAATTATTTTCTGAAGAACATATTTTAGACACTTATAAATATAACAAAAAATACAAAGAGAGAACAAAACAGAATTTCAATTCCAGACTGACAGTGTTCTCTTTTCACACAGACTAAATATTTTCTTAGTATTTCTAAACAAGAACTGATATATTTATTAGCTAAACTACTTTTTTATTATTTTTATAGGAATGATTATTCTCAGTTCTACAATATTGGTCATACCATACTTCTATTTCTAAGAGTAGTACTACTGCTAAACACTATTGCTCATTCCAGGCAATACACAGAAATTAGTTAGCTTTAAGTCATTAGTAACACAGGAAGAAAAAAAAAATCAGTCTAAGGGACTAATTTGCATTTTCAAGTATAACTCGGAATCTTATAGTAAGCTCATTCATTGCGATCTGTCCACTCCAGCTTCCTGAGCCCCAGCCTCCCTACCCCACACAGATGGGCTCCTACTAGCACATCTGCCAGTGCTGCCAATGAGTAAACACACTCAGCTGGTAGCAGATGTTTTCCAGGAAAGATAGCTACCACTGGAGTTGTTCTGCTTTGGATTTTATGTTAGTTAATCTCCATGGTTGGTCATAAGGCCACTCTGTTCAAATATATCATTTGTCTCAGAGGCATAGAGCACTAATAGGGTAGGTTCAAGCTCATCTGTATATTTACCATGTGTGTGTATATAGAAATATTGCTAAAAGCTCTCCCTATAGGTTAAGATTTTTTTCTTTTTAAAAATTAGCCTTTGAACCAGGTGTGGTGGCACTCACCTGTAATCCCAGTATCTGAGAGGCTGAGACAGGTGGATGTGCAGGTTCAGAACCAACACCTGGTAACTTAGTGAGACTCTGTTTCAAAAAATAAAAATAGACTAAAAAGGGTGAGGGTATAGTTCAGTGATAGAATGCCCTTGGATTCAATAATCACTAATAAAATAAAATCAAAATAAAACATGAGACTTTGTTTTACCTTGAGACCTTATTTACTAAGCTCTTCAATGATGGCCTATAAAACTTAAAAGTACTCATCTTGAAAACATATATTCAACATGAGAAAGTAAAGCTACTTATTAATAAGAACATTAGAAATGTCTTTCAAGCCAAGGGTTTAGGCTGATGCCAGGGCCAGCAGCCGGCATCGGAGCCTGCCATGAGGCAAGGCCGGTGCTGGGGCCTCCAAGGCCGGGATCGGAGCCTGCCGAAGGGTTAGGCCGGTGCCGGGGCCAGTGGCTGGCATCAGAGCCTTCCATGAGGCAAGGCTGCTACTGAGGCCTCTGAGGCCACGATCGGAGCCTGCCGAGGGGTTAGACCGGTGTCAGGGCCAGTGAGACTGGGATTGGAGCCTGCCGTGAGGCAAGGCCGGTGCTGAGGCCTCCGAGGCTGGAATTGTAGCCTGCTGAAGGGTTAGGCCAGTGCTGGGGCCAGTGAGGCCGGGATCAGAACCTGCTGAGGGGTTAGGCCAGTGCCAAGGCCAGAGGTCGACATCGGAGCCTGCCGTGAGGCAAGGCTGCTACTGAGGCCTCTGAGGCCGGGATCGGAGCCTGCCTTGAGGCTAGGCCGGTGCTGGGGCCACCGAGGCCAGGATCGGAGCCAGTTGAGGGGTAAGACTGGTGTTGGGGCCAGCGAGACCAGAATCGGAGCCTCTCATGAGGCAAGGCTGCTGCTTGAGCCAGCGAAGTCTGGATCAGTCCATCGGTTAACCAGGCCACTACTGGGGCCGTCAAGAGTGGGATCAGTACTTGCAATACAGCATGCACAGAGAAATACCGCAGAAAAAAAAAAAAAACAGATGCTTCCCCTAATCTTCAATAACTAGGAGGAAAGGGGCAACAGGGAGAGGTCGAGCTATAGAAAGGGCCCTATAGTGAAGCGATTAAGGTGACCAATCAGAGGGTATGGAATAGGGGAGGATGGAGCCTCTTTAAAACGCAGGAGGTACATAAACAAATGCAGCAAAGTTAATCACCAAACAAGCATGGAATCGAGGGAGGGGGAAGGAATGGGATGGGGGCTGGATGAGGGCTAATTGGATGATGTGTGCTTGTATATCCTCTCAAGTCTTGTACTCCAATGCGATATATGATTACAATGCACCAATAAAAATAAACAAGTCTTTCAAAATGGTTGTCAAAATATAGACTGAAGAGGTGCACCTGACAACAAGTGGTCTATTTATGGTATGTGCAGAAAGGAGAGCACAGAAGAGACCAGTGGATATATTCATCAGTTTTGGTCTACAGAAAGGAATAGTCAAGAAAGCATCTTCAGATCAGTGGCTGTGGGAAATAATGTTAGTGGGTACCTTTAATTTAATTTAGCAAGAATTCACTGTCTGTAATGTGTACCTACCAGGAGCTAGCAATATCCATATCTATGCAGCTTTATTTTACCTGTTAAGACCAAAAGCAACTAACTAATTCATGAATGAGCAGAGCAGTAGATTTGACAGGACATGAAACAAAATAATTTTATGGAAGAAACTTCTAATATTACTTATTTCTTCTCTGTAGGGTTCCCCTTTTAATTTTGTATCCAAAGTATTTCTTGAGAATTTTCCCTCAGTCTCTATACCTGTAAATATCTTATTTAAGCTTGGTTGGGTTGTGCATGCTTATAATCCCAATACTTGGAATGCTGATATAAAAGGATTACAGGTTCAAGGCTAACCTCATCAACCAAGTAAAACTTTGTTTTAAAATAAAAAAAAGAAGGCTGAATGTATGTCCAGGAGGTAGAATACTTAGGTACTTCTCCAGTACCATACACACACACACACACACACACACACACACACACACACACAGTCAAAAGTAATCTTATCCATTTTTTATAAATCTTATAATTTTATATAAATCTTATAATTTTTTATAAAATTAGTAGATATGTAGACACCATGAAAAACAGAAAAATTAAAGAATATATTAATTTTAAGCAAGTGTATACTCATATCTTACTCTTTGTTCCTCACAAAACACAACTTGCTTGGGTTCAAATGGAAATGGTTTATTTGGAAGATGTATTTGGAAGCAGAGGTGAAGAATCTAAGAAAGTATACCAGGAAAGGAGAGAAAACCTGCATAAAATAGATTTAAATTGTCTGTGAATCTTGGGTCTTCACTCTCACCTGGACTATCTGAGGAATTATATGAAAAAGACATAAGAATTCAAGAAAATAAAGAACAAAGTAATTACTCATCAGACCTCATCGTCCATTGAAAATCTCCCGGAGAGCTGTTAAATCTTCAACTTCTGATTTGCACATGTGGATTCTAAGCTGGCTTTGCCAACCATTTTATACCATATGTCGAAAAAAATTATTCAAGCAATATTAAGAGAGGTTATAGACACTTGACATGAGACAATATTGTTTTTTGAGTCGGTGACTAAAATCATAGGTGAAGTAAAGAAAATTGAAGTCCTATGCTAGGTGCTATTTTTCTTTCTTTCTTTCTTTCTTTTTGTGTGTGTGGTCCTGGGAATTAAACCCAGAGTCATTCTACATCTGAACTACACCCAAGCCATGTTGCCCCTTTAATTTTTTATATTTTATTATTTATTTATGTATTTATTTATTTGCAGTATTGAGGATATTGGGAATGGAACCTAGGGCCTCACACATACTAAGCAAGTGGTCTACCTGAGTCATATCCCCAACCATATTTTTCTCTTTTTCTTCTATTAATTATCTAGTCATGAATCACTTGCTAAAGCTTCTACCTGACATTAATTCCAATCCACAACCAAGTCACCAATTTGTTAGAAGCCTATCAAATTTACAAAAGACTATAGATGGTTATTTGAGCAATTGGGTTTGCCTCATCTGGAAATCATCCCTCTTTGATTGGCATTTGTCAGCTCCTACTTTTATCACCAAATTTAGAGCCTCTAATTTCAACTAGTGTGGTTTTCTTAATGAGGAAGGATCAAACATTCATTTAGAGGAGTCTGTGCATTTAGCTGACTTTCCTTTGATGAATCTTGATTGTTTAAATTGTTCACTCAGATTCTCTTCTGGGCACTGAAGCACCAACAGACACTCAGTGACACCTCTGGGTCCCAGCATACTTTCCCTTCCCTGCATGGTAAAGCATAAACTCTAGCACTTTGTATTGGTTAGTGTCAATTACTTCTGCCAGCATGATAGCTCCTTTATTTGTCCATTGGCTAACTCTCATAAAAAGTAGAATTTAATGAGGTAGAAATCTTCTTTTCATAGTCAGTAGGATGTTCATTGTGTTTCTTGGAAGAACCAACTGGAAACTAGGATTCTAATGTAATAGAGTTTGAGTTACAAATACAAAAGCAAAACTTTCAAAATAGATTAGCAGAAGTATTAGAAAGATGAACCAGTGGTGTATTTATTCTGTGGTTATAAATTATTTTCTAGATATTGGGGACTCAACAACATATACTTTTCATCAGTTTAATGCATATTTTAAATTGTAATGGACAGCCTCACAAACCTACGTGGTGTGTTGGTCACAATCTTTCCTTTTCTGAACAGTTAGGTCTTGTTTTATACTCATCTACTACTACCTTGTGATGATGAAATCTATAGTGAACTAAGTGGATCCCATGGTAATGTCAATGCACCCATTAATGCTCCATGTTTCCTAAAAAGAAATGTCCATAAGTCTGATGAAATATTGTTCAGGATCCCATTCCAATGAAAAGGGTGGTGAAATTACTATGTCTAGGAAAGCAATTCCATATCCAGAATCATATCAGTTATGATTAGGATGAATTTCTGCTTCCTCTTAAGTTAAAATGGTCCATTTCGATGCAACTTCAACTTGTTCAACATGAAGTGTTACTGCATTGGGGTCCATGTTGCTTAGTCCCATTGATGGTTTGACCATGCAGCAGTAGCAGGAGTTAATTATACTGTTGATCCCATGCATTGTTCTTACACCCTAGAAAACCTGTTCGTGGGCCTTTGTGTAGACACTGGTAGCTGAGAAAGAAGCCAACTGACAATAGCAGGGTAAGCTGTCATGTCCTGCTAAGATTTAAGGTTTTGTCAAACTATGGAACCAGCCAAGATGTCCATCAACAAATGAATGGATTACAAAACTGTGGGATATGTACACAATGAAATTTTACTCATCCATAAAGAAAAACACAATTGCATAATTTACAGGGAAACAGATAAAACTGGAGGACATTATGCTAAATGATATTAGTCAGTCACAAAAAGTAAGAAATTGGATGCTTTCCCTAATATGTGAAAGCTAGGGAGAAATGGGTAATAGGAACTCTAGATGAAGAAAAAGATCCTATAGAGGAGCAAATAAGGTGATCTAACTGAGAAGATGGGAGTGGGGAAGAGGCAAACTCTCTAAAGCACATGATGTACTTAAACAAACATATCAAAGCTAATCACTAAGCCAAGCATGAGAAAGAGGGATGGGGAGGGAATGGGGTAGGGATTGGGTCAGGGCTAATGGGGTGATGTGTGTATGTATGCCTACACAAGTCTTTTATCCCATTAAGATATATGACTAAAATGGACCAATAAAAAATATAAAATACAAATATAAAAAAAAAAGATTTTCTTAACCTTAAGAGAAGAGCCCTCACTTCTCTTCCCAGTGATACACCCTGAGATCTATAGAAGTGACTGACAGGCACTGAACCTCTGAAATTTCCAGAAGCAGGATCAAATAAATCTTGTTTTGTTCAAGGTGTGTGATCAGTTGTTCTGAATTACAGAAAGTGGGAATGCTAATCAAGACAACTAGTAAAAATAATTTGCCAATTTGATACAAAATGACCACAAATAGTACTAATACTGCTCTATGAAAGATTATCTCTTACCACTGCTGTCCTACAAGATTGCATCTGGGGCATGCTAAAGTAAAGTAGTACTTTTGTAGCTCACATCATCTATTTAAATGAAACATCTGAGAAGCAGACCTAATTTTTACTTTTCTATCATTTGGTCTTAGGTAACTCCCTGGAAGGATACAGATGTGAGCCAAGAGATAAAACAGTGGTTCAACTGAAGTAGTCACAATGGGATTCTGGTTCACCTACTTGTGTAACTTATGTGCACTTTCTATATCAAATTAGGCCCTAGTAGTTTTTTAATATTTGTAATTCACCAATTTCATTCTAGCCCCTGAGAGAATGATATGAAGAGAGAGAAACTTTTAAGAGTTAATTAGATCATGAAGGTGCCTTTATGAAGAATAGAATCAGTGCCTTTATGAAGGAATTTGTTCATCCTTTATGAGGACACGAAGGTGGACTGTATAAATAGAATCAGTGCCTTTATGAAGAAATTTGTTCATCCTTTATGAGGACATCCTTTATTTATTTTATAAATAGCCCTTCCAAAGGAGGGCTATTTATGAAACAGAAATAAATAAATAAACAAATCAATAAACAAATACCCATGTCTTCCCTACCTAATTTGATAATGCAGTGATGTCAGTAGTTGATGTTTAAATAATTCTGGGCAGAGTAAAAAGCCAGTGCTGAAATATTAAGGAAAGTACAAACAGCTAATAAACAAAAAGAACAGTACAGCTAGAGTGAACAGGGGAGATAGTAGTGAGGTATTTATTAAATTAAGGAAGTGAAAAAGTGTGTGAAAATGGGGAGGACAATCTGGCATAATCAAGTAGGTCATGGCAAGAATTCTGGTTTTAGTGGGAGGCCCGCCTAAATTTTTTTAAAGCAAAGAAATGGTCTAATTAATATACAAAGAACAATTTTACTACAATGTTGAAAATAAACTATATTAAGAAAAGTTGAAATCAGTGAAAGCTCTTAGGGTACTATTTTAATAACTGCAATTGAGAGATAATGTTGGTTTGTGCTTCAGTATTGGCAGTAACTATGGAGACATGTGGGCAGATATTGAAAGCATACTCTTTGCTATAGCCAACTGTATTTGCTGAAAAATTCAATGTAAATGTCTGTGCAAAGCCATAAACACAACAGTTAGAAATTTGAGTGTGGAATTTAGGAAAAGGCAGAACTGAATAATAAGCATTGTAGATGATACCAGTTATCCAGTCCATAGCAGAAAAAAAACCCCAATGATCAGTCTTTTAGGGTTTATCTTAGATGAAGAGAACTGCCAACTTCAAGTTAACATCAGGGCCTCTCATAATCAGAGACTAATTGAGGCAGGGATATGAAGGCCCCATCCTTTGGAGTTGATATGACATCATTATCATGGACTGTATAAGTTCTAGAACTTTTTCTCTGTACCTATGCTGTTAATTGAAGATCTTCATTAGAGTTTGAATTACTTTTCTGTTATGCTTTGGATCCAAATGTCTGCCAACATATCCCATGTTGAAGCTTAGTCTCCAAGGCAGCAATGATCAGGGGTTTCAGAGGGTGATTGGATTGTAAGGGCTCTAACCACATCAGAATTGATTCATTGATAGATGAATGGACTACTGGTGGTTTGGAAACTATAGGTGGTAGGACATGGTTGAAAGAAGTGGATCACTGGGACCATTCTCTGGAAGGGTATTTTTTGTCCTAAGTCCCATCTCTCCTTTTATCTTTATTTTTTCTGGCTACCATAAAGTAAATAGCTTTCCTTGCCACACCCTTCCACCATGATGTTCTGCTTCAGTTCAGGCCAAAGCAGGAGACTTATTTAACCATAGT